>NC_052620.1:6343489-6671139 GCF_016545825.1 Eucalyptus grandis
TTTTTTTTTTTTGAGAATTTGATGAATAAGTACGGGATTGATTGAGCAAAAACCGATGGCTTTGATACATGTCATTTCAGAATTCAATGGAGCCACTCAATCATGAGAAAACACTTTTGATTTCATTTAAAATACATCACATGGTTTGAACTTGAAACTTTGAAAGCCAAAACTCTTTTATTAGTCGTGTGGGACAAACTTACATAAAATTGACATAGCAAACCCTAGTTATTAGTAGTAGTTTTTTTCATAATTCGACGAACAAGTATGGGATGATTGAGTGAAAACCAACGGCCTGGAGACATGTAATCACTACTTTTTGAAATAAGGATAAGTCGTTTCCAAAATATAATGGAGCCACTAAATCATGGGCAAAGAAAAAATAGTTGTTATTCATTTGATATACATCACATGAATCGAAATTGAAACTTTTGATAGCGGAAAAACTTTATTAGTCATGTCTAACAAACCTCCATAATCCACGTAGCAGTTAGTTGTTGGGAATATCTCATATCGATTGTGAAATGGATTGATAGTCAATTTATAAGTGTGAGGGAAAGTTTTATTATTTGAATTAGCTGTTAGGGTGAGAGAGGGCCAAGACCACCTAATAATGGTGTCAAAACTTAGGTTATCAACACTTCTGGACCCAAAAGTCACTTGGAGAGGATTGTTGCAACTCCAAACTCAACCCGATGTATGAGGGGAGATTGTTGGGGTTATCCTATGTCAGTTGTAGAAAAAGTTGGTGGTCAATTATAAATGTGAAGTGAAGCCTTGAGATTATTCCACATCGGTTGTGGAAATGGTTGGTGGTCGGTTTATAAATATGAGAAAAAGTCTCATCATTTTAGCTAACTTTTAGGGTGATAGAGGCCAAAACCACCGAACATTAGTATTTATAGTTATTTTCGTACTTCAATGGACAAATATGGGATAGATTGAGTGAAAATCGATGACTTATAGACGTGTAATCACAACTTTTTGCAATAAGGTCGTGTCATTTCATAATACAATGGAGCCACTAAATCAAAAGAGAGTTGTTTATTTCATTTTATGTTCTCATGAGGAAACTCAGTGATTGATGAAGAGAGATTCAAGATATTGTTAGTTCTTGAATTGCTCGCATAAAATGAAAGAGGCCAAGACCACCCAACATTAGTATTTATAGTGCTTTTCGTAATTCAACAAACAAATATGGGATAGATTGAGTGAAAATTGATGACTTACAGACGTGTAATCACAACTTTTGCAATAAGGTTGTGTCATTTCAGAATATAACAGAGCCACTAAATCAGAAGAGAGTTGTTTATTTCATTTTGATGTTCTCATGAAGAACCCCGATGATCGATGAAGAGAGATTCAAGATAATGTTAGATTTTGAATTGCTCGCACAAAATGAAAAGTACAGTTTACAGCCATTTGAGACAGATTTCAGACGTTGGAATATTAGCTTTGGCGTCTACACGCACCCTGAGTCTCTTCTTGGATCTCTGAGGGCCTTCGAGTTAACTGACAAAAGAGATTTTTCCTTTTATCGTTACTCTATTCATTATGAGAATCAAACTTTAATGAATTATTTTCTCGTCCTATAAGTTGGGTAGTGTAATAACTTGATATGAGGAGACTTTTCATTGCGATTTGTAATTTATGTCCTAAACGTACGTATCTATCTACTAACAGCCAGTAATTTTTATAGACCATTATAAGCTTCAATGAGGAAATGTAATTTTCTCCAAAAAGCTATGCAGAATTAAAGAAAAGATCGCCTCAAAAAAATAATTGACTAATGAGTTATGTTCACCGAAGTTTTGCCTACTCAAATTTTTTGTAGCAAGAGAAATGACAGGCTTAATTCCTACTAATTCCCTATATATTCTTGTTCGCCAAAATAATAATTTCTTCATGTGGTTAGTAATTTTTTCATGTGAGACACTAACTTTTCTAAGCGATTTGTAAATTTCAATGGTTAAGAATGACTCATACCGAAAGTTATTATATTGTACACAAAGTTAGGAACTTTTCATAGTATAGCAAGTGTGAAACTTTCATGATACTTCAAGAGGATAGTCACACCGGTCGCCACCCCTCCCCGCTCTTACAATTGCCAAAAATAAAGGAAAGAAAAGAAACTTTATATGTTCAAATATGTATGTGTCCATATGCTGTGACTAGAAATTGCTCTAGAACGATTAGTATGTATTAACGGGAAAATGATATAGTATTTAACTCATCTGAAATTACCGTTTAGTTTCTAGAGATAAAAAGTTTGGTCGATAGTATGTCCTACGATAGTATTCTGCCAAATCACATGACTACAAATTTGGTGGCCAGAAGTTTTAGCGATATCTACCTATCGTAAGCTTATAGAAGAATGCGTCTCAGTACATGTACAGCTATGACAAGATAATATTTTTTAGGCTCCATTATTTAGTGGAAAATTTCCCATCGGAAAAAAAATATATATATTCATTTTTAGACGTTTGAATTCTTGTAGCTAGCAAGTATTTCCTAAAGGAAGGTGAATAGGTGATTCAAATTGAAGACGAAATTGGAAAGGTCGAGATTTAAGTCTGAACTTAGAGTGCAAAGTTAATAATATGAATAAATTTTAGAAGCAATTTAGCAAGTGTGCAACAAACTATAGTAATAAGCAGCAAGAGGTTAGGGATAAGAGAATTTGTGCCACAAGAGTAAGGGTGAATTTGGTTCAATTTTGGGAATGGGCTTTGAATGTAAAGTAAATGCTAAAAGCCAAAATCCTTTGGGGAAATGCATATTATGTTTGGTAAACATTCTTTGCAAAGCCATTTTAGGTTCAAGTTGTGCTTGGTTAAAAACTGTTACGACGGGCTTTGGTTACATTTCTTGTAGTGAGCCAGATCAGGTGTCAATTGGCGTCGATTAAGGACGCCTGACCTAAGCGACCGTCACCTACACCTAGGTCATGTGAGGGTTACACAATCCCAAGTGAAGGCTACTTAAGGTTATGCGACTAGGCGATCACCAGCCTAGGGTTGCATGACCTCAGGGGAGGGTTGCTTGAGGTTGCGCAACCCAAGCAACCGCCACCTAAGTCTCATGACCCTCATCGACCTTTCGCCAACAAATCGCCAGCCAAACTAAAGAATCTGGCAAAGAAGATGAACAGTTACAAAAGGTGCAAAATTGAAAAACTAAAGAATTAGTGAGGGTAATTTTGAAAGAAAAATAATTTTAATCCTAGTTTTAGTATTTCGCAAATACTAACTTCGGAATGTTAGGTGAGAGTAGCTTTGGGCTTCAACATTCCCAAGGCTAGTATTTGGCCGAAGGCTACTTCAAAATATTTGTCAAACACCTCAGCATTTTCTCAAGGGATTTTGGAGGGGGAAAACCCTTTGGAAAAGTTGAACTAAATGCATCCTTATAACAATTCAGCTTATATCAAGCCTACATCCACCCTTTGATACTTACAGCATACTGGTTGGATTGAACTAGATGATCAATAAGAAATTATAGTAGTGAGTAATAATACTCAGTTTGTGATAGGTCTCACTATCTCACTCAATCACTCTTTCAATAGTTCTCTAAGATCATAAAATTGTAGCCCAAGAAAGATAAATATGCCAGATTGAAATTCTCTCAAACTTTGGAATTCTTGATTCTAGACTTTGACTTGTACATTCTCCTCCTTGGTTTCCTTTTATACTCCTTTACTTTCCAATCAAGCCATTGGACAATCTTTGGAGGATCATCTTCCAATTTATCCATTGGACAAATATGTATCAAGAACATTGAGTAGTTGTTGAGTGGCAAAATTTGCATCTCCATTTGATTCTAATCACTCATATAACTAGATTCTTGATTTCCAAAAGTAGAGGTCACCATTTATAGAAAGTAACTTGTCTCGAGATTGATTTCCTAATCAATTAAGGTGTTTTGCCTTATAATGTTGGTTTGCAAAACAATTTTTATTATTGAGTTAATCAAGTCTCTTTAAATATGAAATTCGAGCTAGATCACTAGTCGTTATATAAATTATGAACTTGTGTCTGAATGGGAACATAAGTAGTTCTCTAAGTCTAAAGAACTTAATCTTAAGTATAAAGTCTAAATTTGTTTCCCTTAAAGTAAATTTCACAATCTTGACGTGAGTCTAAACAAGATCAAGATTGCTATAGGCTTCTCTTTCAAGAGTATTTCCTTGAAACAAAAATACTTCAAGACATTTATTGGATTTACCAAACAATCATGGATAATTTTGTCAACTTCAAAATTCATCAAGAAGTTTTCTCAATATTGATCGCTTGAGAAAATCAATGAATGGAAATTCTATACTTAACTTCAAGAAAATGATTCCCTCTTTTAACAATAAAGAATCATTTTTCATAAATGACTAAACCTCGACCAGAGACCTTGGCACTTAGGCATGGGAACCCTAATGCCCATGACAGGGTCCTCAGTAGTAGGGCCAGGTCTCTTGGGTCCTCGACAGTTGGGGCTGAGTCATAGGGGTCCAACTTAGGTCCATAGAGGTCGAGTCCAAGTTTGTTGAGGCTAGTCTAGGTACACCAATGCCAATACTCGGGTTTCATTGATCATGCTTGGTTATTTGGCTCCTCGAGTCCAAGTCTGTTGAGGATAGGCTAGGTACACCAATGACAATACTTGGGTTTCATTGATCATGCTCGGTTATCTGGCTCATGCGATCAAGTCATTGGTGCCCAAGTCTGTGTTCATTGATTTTGGGGTTGGTTCCTCATCTCCCGAACCCCCAGATTGACAAGGCTAGGCCATTATCCCTCAAGGCCAAGACCTTGAGACTCAAACTCAAGTACCTAGCTCCCTTGACCAAGTCATCGACACCTAAGCCCGAGTCTATTGAAGCCAGGCTTGAGATCCTAGTGTCTGTGCTTAGGACCTCGTGCCCATGTTCCCAATGGCCATACCCAAAGTATTTTGGCTTTTGTGCCCAAGTCATTGGCACTTTGGTGTATGTCCATCAAGGTCAAGTTCAATTCCTCAGTGGACAAGCTCGGGTACCCAAAGGTTGGGCTCAGCCTTGGTCGCTCGAAAATGAGCCCAAGAAATGCTGAGCCCAAGATCTCGATGCTTGTACCCAAGTCTCTATGGTCATGCTCGAGTTATTGACATCCAAGCCAAGGTTGACCAAGGCTGGGCTTGGGAATTGGATGCATGTGCCTAGATCCTTGGCAACTATTCACTCGCTAGACACCATGCCCTTGTCCTCAAAAGCCATGCTCTAGCATCCATCTCCTACGCTCACTTGTTGGTGCTTCGGCCCAAGACCTTATCGCCATGTCCATGTCCTTGACAACCGTGCCGAGGCACCTAATTCCTGGGCCCAAGTTGCCAATGCCCAAACTCAAACCGATAAAGACTAGACCCATGTCTCTCGAGGTAAGCCTCAAGACCCCGGTGCTCATGCTTAGCGGTCATCGTTGAGTACTGGGCTCTCATGCCCAAGTCATTGACACCAAGGCTTGAGTTCATTGAGGTTGGGCTCGGTTCCTCAACGATTAAGCTCAAGTTCACAAAGGTTGGGCCTCGATCCCTCGAGGCTAGGCTTGTACCTTGTTGCTTATGCCCAAGTCCCTAGTGATTGTGCCTGATTATTTGGCTTTTGTGACCAAGTCAACAACGTCTAAGCCTGGGACCTAATGCTTGTGCCCCAATCCCTTATGGCTATACCTAGCTACCTAGCTACCACACCTAAGTCGTTGGCACATAGGCCCAAGTCGATCGAGACTTGACTTAATTCCTTGGCTGCCAAGCCTAAGTACATAAAGCCTGGGCTCAAGCCTCTTGAAGCCAGGCATAATGCCCTTACTACTATGTCCGAACGCTTGGCTCTTGCACCCAAGTCAATGGTACCTAAGCTTTAGTCAATTGAGATTAGGCTTGGGTCATCGATGCCCATGCTTGAGTCCCCAGTGATTGTGCTCGAGAAACCTCAACCCTACAATTGAGATCGACTATAGGGCTTGGGCGCCCAGTAACTTATCCCAAGGCTTCGAGGTCTAAGCCTTGTCTTTAACACTTAAGCCAATTTCTTGACCGTTAAGTTTAGGACCCTAGCAGACAAGCCTAAGTCCCTCGAGGTCAGGCTTAAGATCTCAGCACTAGTACCAGTGTCTTCACTAATCATGCCCAAGTCCCCAAGTCCTCGATAACTAAGCTTATCTTCCACGTGACTGCGTCCAAGAAACCCATGCCCAAGGTCCAAGTATCCCAAGGTTGGGTCCAAGGTCTAAGCATTGGAGCTTGCATAAGAGATATAATAATTTTTTACAATCTATTAAAGTATTTATGTTATGAAAATTTGATTCGATAAAATTGAACTTAATATTTGATGGTATTACATATATAGCCTTTATATTGCATGAGTGCACATCTCTTTTAAAAAAGATAAAAGCAATTCTTCCTTTCAAATGAAGGGAAAAAGAATTTCACTTCATTCTCAAATTTCAGTCAATATAAAAAATAATTATCATTTTTCTGAAAAATGACTTTTTAGAAAATATTTTCTAAATGTGTCTAATTTTTTTATGAAACAAACGAAAGCTTAGTGAGTTTATTAACTTTTTAAAATTGGAAAATTAGATTTTTTTTTCTCTATCATAGAACGCTAGTTGTTTCATTTGTTTCTTTCCTTTTCAAAACATATTTAGTCTCAACATTTCCTCTTTCCTTATTTATTGAATATCGACTCAATCAATGTGACCACCCTTCCTATACGAGAATGGGAAGGTGAGAGATTAAGGTTGGGATAATTTAGTTTCAAATGTGAATTTCGATTCTCAGCTTGTAAATAAACGAGATAAAAGTCAGAATAGAGAAGAACCGACCTCAAAAAAAAAAAAAAAATTGACTCGCAAAAACTGGAATTTACAAATTTATCGGCGAAGAGCAGAAATTATTTGCAAACTTGCCACGGCGTCTCTCCCAGCAATTTGGCGCTCGAAAGATCGCTGTTCGATTTCAAGCTCTTCTGCAATCGCTTCGCCTGGCCTCGCCTCCCCTCCGATCGGAAAACCTCCCGCCCCGAAAATGTCCGACCCGATTCTCCTCTCCGACGAGGAAGACGACCGCATCGTGCTCTGCACCCCCACTCCGGTCCCCTCCCGGAAGCACCGCCGCGTAGGGGCCGGGGCCGGCGCCTGGCCGGAGCCGACGGTCCTGGTCGTGGACGACGACCCGACGCCGCGGAAGCCGGGCCCCGCCTCCGCCTCCACGCCCTCGTTCGTGGCCGAGACTCCGATGTCGGACGTCGCCGTCGTGAAGTGCGCCGCGAGGGCGGGCTCTTCCGCGGGCGACCAGGCTAGGGCTCCCGAGGCTCCTCCGGAACGCGCCGGTGAGTCCCTTCGTTTGCTGAAATCGCTGCGGTGGTTGTTGTTTCCGTAGGGTTCGGGGTTGCTGCGGTGTTGAATTTGATTGGACGCCTGGTTCTCCGGAAGATGAACAGTGATCCTTTGGAGTGATCTCTCTCTTTTTTTTTTTGGGGGGTGTGTAACTGCAAGCGGAATTGATCTGACATTGACGTATGACGTAATCTGTTGGTGTTTTCAAGTTGAATTTTTGTTTGATGTTGCCATTTTACTGGTAAAAAGCAGAACTTTTTTATCTTAATCCTGTCAATGTGACCAATATGCAGTAGAGACTACCAAATCCATTCGAGTAAACCTCAGAAAGAAATTGTTGTTGTGAGAATGAATGCTGGGAAAAGATAGTATTAGAGGTTCTATTCGATGGTGCTGGTATTTTGAAGAGTTTTGATCTCATGCGACAGCTTTAGCACTTTCGGTCTTTGATGGAAGTTTCTGCATCAACATTAGAAATGTTTAGCGCTCATGCAACGGCTTTAGTGCTCTCCTTATGTTGAAATTTCTGTATTGAGTAATAATGCAATCTCAATCTTATTCATAATGCTTTTGCATACCAACAAAATGAGTTTCATCAAATTTGTCATTGCTACGGATGGTGGATGTGAGGCTGGTCAGTAGTCACAGCACTCCCACTGAACATGAAGATAGAAATGCTTTTGGAGCAAAATTTAGATTTGTGAAAGCCATACTAACAGGATTTTGTTCTATTATATTCGTTTCTTCTCTTTGTTTGAAGTTTTAGTAATATCATGACAAGGATCTTTTTGAATGAAATAATGGTAAGTGTGGTTGGAACTGATGTGAGGATGTTTATTAGTAATGGCGATCTTCAAATCCTCTCCAAGCTACTTTGTCCCTGATTGCGGACTTTCTGGCTCATGAAATTGTTCATTGAGTGATGCCATTAATGTGAATAAGGTGCACGATATTGCAAGGGATTTGTTGCAAAGCGCCCTTCTGATACTCGTGTCAATGTTGCTAATCTCTATTGGCATACCAATAAATCTTCTTCTTTAGATATTGTAAATGTAAATTGTGCTAATTCTATTGACATTCTGTTGATTTGTCTTAGAATAAAGGAAATTGCAATGGAGAAAGTTAGGATCTCTTGCGTGATGCATGAGACCTCTCTGGGGTTACCTATGGGATACTGTCTCTTTTACTCCTATAGTTGTTGCAATTAGGAAGAGTAACCCCAGATAGACGAGGGTCTTATGCATCATGCTCACGGGATTAAATTTTCTTCATCATAATATCTTTCTATGTAAATTGACAAAATGTCATTAGAAACCATCTCTGTGACATTTTGCATGACATTTTGCATCAGTAAGAGAAGTATATTATAGTAGTGGAGATAGGTCACATAAGTTGAAGAGTTGAATTGTAATAGTCTTCTTCCAATGTCATGCGTGTTAAGGACATTTGGCACTGTCATTGCTTAGAATGATTTCCTTAGCCCAGCAATCTATTACTGTGGATGGAAAAATTTTGGGACGAATATTAATCAAACCTCCTGGGGAAAAGAGATTAGAATGATTCTAATCTAATAAAGCTACCACGTTTGACAACATCATTGTTGTAGTGTCATGAAGTACTTCAAGCAAATAATGAAGAAGGAATATTACCTTACCTTCTTTTTGGTGTGGTCTTTTTGATTTATGATGATTGATCACAATTATTGAAATTCACTAATGCTAGATCAGGAGAGATTTAAGATATCATTATTTTGCACGAGGTGACCTGAACTGAAGTGACAATTATGGGTTCTTACGCACAGATAATGTTGGCATATGAATGATCATAAATTTGCGTTTGATGGCCCATTTAACTAGTAAAATCAACCTTTTAGGTCTAAATCCTATTAAAAACCAATATGCTGTACTGACCAGGGGACCTAGTTGACCAAACTTGCAAAAGAAATTGTCATCATCAGAGTAAATGCTGAGAAATGATAGCATTGAAAGTTACATCTTATGATGCTTATAATCGAAGAGTTTCTCATGTGACAGCTTTAGCACTCTGGGTCTTAGATAGAAATTTCTGCTTCGACTTGTCAATCATACTTTGATTGTTGTTACACAAGTAGCTGCACAAATCTTTCTCTGTGATCCTTTCAAAAGATTGTGTTTGAATTATAATTTGCTTTGCAGTAAGAATTACATCTTTGGCTCTAATTCTTTTTGGACCATAGAATAGCTGAACTCTGTATTATTTGCAAATTCGATAGTACATAATCCTTCATTGCATGTCTGCTGGCATTGGGTGTGCATGCGAATGCTTATGATGTTGTGGCCTTAGGTTTATCCTATCTGGCCCGCACTAAGTTTAGACTTAGGCTAGGCATTATTAGTGGCTAATGCTAATTCCTATTTCTATAAATTCTTTGTGATATCTGTTAGAATATATAAATAATAAGCCACATCTTCATCTAAAGGCTTAAGTTTTTAGAATAGTTGCAAATCTCACATGATATCAGAGCTGGAGGTCCTGAGTTCACATATTTCCGAGCCCCATTTGCCTCCTCAATTAAATTTCCACACTTAGTACTAGGCAAAAGGCCAAACTAAGCGTGAGGAGGAGTATTAAAATATTTAAATAATAAACCTCATCTTCATCTAATAGCTTAAGCTTTTAGAACAATTGACAATGGTCCCACAAAATCTTATAATATCTACATATCTTTGTTCTGAAAGACAAATAGATGTATCATAGGTGCATTTTCTTTGTTCAGTTCTGATGCCATTCTTCATGTTCTTAATGTCTCATGCGTGTATAATCTAGGTATGAGCAGGCTCATTTTTCTGGAATCTGATAATGAGTCTGATGGCTTTCTCGGAAGTGGGCTATGGAAGGGAAATGGGACCAGTTTCGCTTCTCATGCAGTAAAAGATTTTGGACATGGCATAAATTTTGTAGATTCCACAGATTCTGATGGTAAGCAATCTTCATATTGGATGTTCTTGTTCTTTCTCATGAGCCGCATTTGATGTTAAATTATTATTAAACTAGGAATGCTACTTCTTTTTGGTGCTAAAATGTATTGCACATGAATGAAATATGATTATTAGGGAATGATGATCTAATTCAAACATCTGAAGGTGGTGCATGTCCAGCACAATTGCCATGTGATGTGTACACTTACCAGGTAACTTGTGGTGAGATGGTATTAAATTGGTTTTCCTTTTCTTTTTACAATTTAGTACTTACTATTGGTGCTGATATGCACTAAACATTGATTTTAACTTTTCACCTATTTAAGGATTTCGTGGGGAGATATAACAGATGGGCTGTGCTGGTTCATGATTTTGAGTTATAGCTGGTTTTAGTTGCTAGTCATCAGTTGTTTCTGCTATCATGTGATTGGTGTTATTTTAATTTATTTGTAAAAAGAAAGACATCAAATTCTTGTTTACAGTAAAACGTGTGCAAAAAAAAAAAAAGCCTAAGGATTTTATGCTGTCATTTGATGGTCCTTTGATATTTAATTAGGTACATGATTCTCCCGACAAAGAAAATTTTGGCATAGAGCAGGTGGACGATGAGCCAAAACACCCGACTGGAAGTAAATCATATGCTGAGGAGAAAGATAGTGCCCAGCAGATGGATTGGAAGTCAAATTGTCAAAGCAAAGCAAAACAAAATGCTCAGAAGAAGGATGATACAAATAAAGCAAAAAAGAAGAAGACTGACGAGGAGAAGATTAGGATGAAGGAAGAGAAGAAACGGAAGAAAGAGGTCAGCAAATGGTGGATTATTGCTAGTTTTATGTGTTTAAGGTGATTAATTGACCTCAATCAATTGTGCAGGAAGCCAAATTGCAACAAGCCATCATGAAGGCTGAAGCTGCAGAGTTGAAGAAGTTGCACAAAGAGAAGCAAAAATGGGAGAAGGGGAAATTTGCATTGAAGTCCATTGTAGCAGAAATAGATGCAAAAGTGGTTGAAATGGGTTCGATTGGAGGTAAGGTGAAAAAATGCTTCCACATCATCATTTCATTTTCTTTAATCATTACAAATTTGTTGTTGAAGTCATAACCTTACTATTTTAATCAAACAAATTTTGGTTCCAGGACATCTTCTTTCTAGGTTTACTGATAAAGGACTTACGTTCCGCGTAAAGGCGAATCCAATTGAAAGATCAATCTTGTGGACCATGACAGCTCCAGAACATTTATCACAGGTGAATAGTGATTGAAGCGTATAAATTTTCCTTGTCCAATATCTTACAATTTTTCTATTTGAATGCCTTATTTTATGATCCTAATAACTTCTTCTTCATTGTTAAACCTGAGTTTGCATGAACTTCAAATTACTATATGGCTTTAAAAGCCTTACCCTTTGAGTGTGGTAATACAATCAACATAATTTAAATACTTAATATATAGACTTCATTTTGGTGTGCTAGAATTGAATTAGCTCATTACGTAATGGGATTCTGGAATTATGGATTCAGAATGTTTTAATACATATTTCAACCAATGTGAATAAGGTGCACAATTTTGAAAGCTAATTTATTGAAATGTTCACTTCTTACACACGCGTCACTGTTGCTAACTTCCACCGGCAAACTAATGAATCTTCTTTTAATATAGAAAAATCCAAGGTTTGTTAACTCTAATGACAATTGTGTTTATCTGTTTTTGAATATGGGAGATGCAAAGGAGTAAGTTAGGATGCACAATCACCTTCTCTCTTGGGCTAATAACAGTGGAGATAGCAATTGTAATGCAAGTGGAAGTTGAATTGTAATAAATCTTGTTCCAATATCATGCATGTCATAGACATTGGGCACAGTTGTTGCTTTGAGTGATTTCCTTAGCACATAAATCCGTTGCCATGGGCGGGAAAATTATGAAATGTATATGAATGGTACTTCCTTAGTAAGTGTGCTCGGAACAATCCTAATCATATGCACTATAACTTTTGACAAGATAGGTGTTCTAGTTAGTGTTAGGAAGAACGTCAAGCAAAAAATGGAGGAGGAGTTTACCCTACATTCTTTTGACTGTGTCCTAACAATTGCAGTTATTAAAAGTCAATGATCTGGATGCTGTATTGTTCAGGGATTTTAGGTTATCATTATATTCACAGGGCATGGATTTTGTTGGTGTACGATGATGTTGATTTGGAGCTAGCTATCATATGTTACTCCCTTTTACATATAATCTCTGCCGATGATTTGTCTTGGTTTCCATCACCTATCGATGTTATCTTTAGCTGTGAATGTGTTAATTCGGTCTTCTGTAGAGATTATATGATATGATATGGTGTGTTTCAATCAACCTATCTCCCTTATAGGGGTGTGCAACCGGACCGGATATACTTGGTTCCCGGACTGGCCCACCCAAAAAACAGGGTCAGGAACCGGTTTCAACGGGAACCGGTTCCCAAAATTTGGAACCGGTTTAAATCGGTCCGGGAACAGGTTCAGAGTGATTACCCACCCAGAAATTGGTTCCTTCCTGGACCAGTTTTAGAATCGGTTCCCGGATCGGTTTTGTAAGTAAATGTCCAAAAACTCTTTTTTTTCCCCGATTTTTATTTTTACTCCCGCAATCACACGACGTTTTTCCTCTTGGCTCTCTCAAACCCGCACGGGAGGACATTCCTCTTCCTCACTTCTTCCCTCCTTTACCGGCTCCCTCTTGCACCGTTCGATGGACGGACGGTGTTCGTCGCCGGTATCAGATGGATTGGCTCGCCTAATTTCTCTTTTGTAGGAGGAGTTATGCTTGCATAAACGAGTAGCTTCATGTAGTAGTTGTGGGAATAAGAGTAATATTAGACACATGTTTGTTACTAATTCTTTGCCTTATAATTTTATCTATTATAATTAGCTTTGTGAATCCTTGATTTTTCGTTTAGTCAAAAGGTTCATGTATTTATTTATTATAAGTGTTTAATGTTTCAATACAAATTAGGAGAATTACGTTACTTTATCGCGTATTAATATAAAATTAGAAGTCGTATAAGATATTGGGAGATTGCAAAACAGGTTCCAGTGGAAACAAGGTTAACCCTGGAACCGGATCGGAAAAATAGGGTGGGTCGAGTACATGGTCCAATACACAAACAGGATCGGGTATAGGATCTAGAAAAGATGAACCAGTTATAACAGGGTGGGGTAAAGGTCTAAGTCTAGACCCTACCCACCTTGGATCCAATCACCCCTACTCCCTTACGCTTACTTTGAGACCATACAACCTAGGAGGAGGAGCAAACTTGGGAGCAATGGTAAGAAGAAATTAATTGTAAATTACTTGGGCAATATACGTAATTTGATGTCTTCGGTGCATTGCCAGCTTCTCCCTTATTGGGGTGGTCAATACAATTATTTAATGTATCGGTTTGCATTTTGTTATTAGGTATTTTTTCCTAACAAAAGGAACCTATTTGTTTTTGCCCTTCCCAAGTTAAATGTTATGTAGATTATTTTCTTAACTGCAATATCCATTTTGAACCAAGAAAGCTGTACTTATCAGTTATTTTCCCTGAATTTCCTCTGAAGAATGTTTACATGATAATACTATGAAGGTCAGTTTCTAATTTTATTTATCAGAAAATTGTGAATTACATATTTGAGGAAAAGATTAGAGCACAGTCCTGAGAACTTGTGCTGGCAACGAAACCTGGTTAAGGGCTGCCAGCACTTGAGGACTGGCAATGGTGTCCTGAGGGCAAGCACCAGGTTAGGGGTTCAGAGGTCAGAAAACTAGGTCCAGGAGGCAAGATCTCGAGTTGTGGCTATGGAATCCAAGTCTGGGTCACAAGGGACCCGTGCGCGGTTGCCAGAGTATCGGGTTCAAGCAGGTGGGATTGGCCAGGTCTAGCGCCGGTGGCTTGGGTGTAGGCTGTCAAGGACCTGTTAAGGTAGCGGGCCATGGGAGCCTTGGCCCGGGCACATAGTGGAAAATTGTAGTTGACTGCTCAATGAGAAATGAACCATTACATCATGAGATTTTAAAGCAAAAGTTCCATTTTCGAATGAATTTCTAAGAGCTTGCCAAACACGTTGTCCCTGACTCATCAATTTCCAAATCCTAATTCAGAACATTGATGTCTACATATAAATCTGCACTTCATCTTAAAATAGACGAGAACAAAAAATTTTACCTTGACTCTTCAAATTGGAGGAGCATTGAATGAAGTGACTTCATTAAAACTTAGAAAGAACTTCAGCATGTAAATGAAAAAATGTAGAATTATAGCTATGGAAGCTATTGAGGTTGCACTTTGTGTTGTTCAGTTGGCTGTGAGTGAGTGCGCAACGTAGGCAGGTGAGGTTCAACTCAGCAGGGACACAAGTGAGGTTCAAATAAGCAGAGGCAATGCGTAGAGGTTGCTGGAGCGAGTGACGGGGCAGGTGACGACAAGCAAGAAGATGGAGATGATGGAGTGAGTGATGGAGAGCCAAAAATGTCAAGAAAGTTGGTATTGTTAAGAGAGAAATGGGAGAATCTGTGATTGATGATTGGTAGCTTGGAAATGTATCTTCTAAGAGTGAAGAGTTAAGGTCAATATTGCAGCTGAAGGGAGGAATTTAGCTATGAAGGGGGCGGCGCTCCAAAGTCCAGGGTTCTAGGTTCGTGTGCTGGGTTTCAAGTCCTAGTCATGGGGATCCAGGTCTGGGCTGCGGGGGGCCTGGGTTTAGGCATTGGGTCCTTGCGTTTGTGTTTGGACCTTGACAACCCAGTTGAGTTCAGCACTGGGGTCTTGTATGCAGGCCACTAGGGACCCATGTCAAGTTGAGGTCCTGAGTCCGGGAGCTGGTGTCCTAGGATCCGGTCAAGGGGACAAGGGCTCCCTGAGGACCTGAACCCAAGTTGGTCTTATTATATTGGAGGTCAAGTCAAGTTGTATTTTGGAAAATGGTTTCTGATTTTTCAATGGTTAAGTCATTTTTGCGAAATGAATTATAGATTTTCTGTTGATTACGAATATATTTCCCGTTGACTCATTTTCCTAACAGATTCAAATGCCGTAAAATAAGGAAAATGTTTCCCTGTAGTCTGTTTTCCCCAAAACAAACAGTGTTGTAATTAAGGAAGAGGTTAATTTGGTCAGTAGAAGTAATTTAGGGGAATTGTCTAAAAGAAAAGGTAATTGATGGAATTTAGAACCTTATTTACTATATTACTAAGAGTTTTAGATGTTCAATTATCAACTATTAGTAAACAATTTTATATTTCTAAACTTGGCACTTAAGGTGGTCCTCACGTAAAACTTAGTTGCCAATTTTTTAGTTTTATCAAACAAGTGTATTGTCTTTTATTCAACATTCCCATTTCAGTTATCTATTTAGTGTCTGATGTAGACTTAAAAGTTGCTTGATGAGAAACTTGGTGTCGTCAACGTTCTTTGAAATCACTAAGAACTATTTCATATGTATCTAATAAGATCAATTAATAATGCATTCCCAACTTTTGAGAACACATGGCTTAATCTTAAACTATACCAACATCTTTCCATTAGTTTTTATTTACCCACAGAATATATATTTCTCAATTCCAAAACTTTAATCGAGGAGTTTATTTTGCTAACACTATTTTACAAGATCTTACCATGCAACAGGAGAAAAAGAAAAAGCAAAAAGAAGAGCTTTACGATTTGGGACAAATTTTTAAATCCTATAAAACATGATACAACACTTTTTCATTTGGTTCTGGTACATACCGTGTGCTGGTACCAGTATTATGCGCCATCTGTAATGAATGGCAGGCTAGGTAATATTGGTCTGACTAACTCGTCAATCAGTTCTACGTCTCTAATTGTTATGTATTTATTCATTTTCTTAATGCATTTAATACTTGTGCCTTTGCTATGACATTACTGAAAAGAATTTTAACTCCATAGATTCATGCGAACATTTATGAAAATGGTGTTGGAATGTCCTCTTTCTGCATTAAGTAGATTATAGAGAATTATTATCTGCACCATCATCATTTCCTAATTGTCTAATGTTCAAGCTGTATTGCAAAGATGATGTTAGCTGTCATCCTGATAGTTTTTCCTAGGTATTTGGAGTGTCAGGGGACCTGCAGACTGGGTGTTTATTTGCAATATTCTCAATTGTTTTTCTTTTCTGTTCCATGCTATCTTTTGCCTTGTTTGTCAGTAGTTTTGTATGTATCTTTTTACATACTCTTTTCTGCTTCTTTAGATGCTATACTAATGTATTGATCTTTCTAAATCGTGCAGCTTTGTCCCAAAGAAACTGTTATTTCATACATAATACTTGTATATGAGGCAGAAGAATTCTGCAATCTCGTTTCAAGTGGGTCCCTTGTTGATCATTTAAATGGAATCCGTAGTCTTTATCCATCTCATACAGTGTGCTACCTCACGAATAGGTTGATGGCATACATTAACAAAAGGTAAGACGTCTCCATCTGTTCATGCTAACCTGTGTTATTTCAGATCTTTCCCTTTTATCACTTAGTTCTGTAAATTCTCTTGCATTGTCATAAAATTGAGATATCGAAGATCAATCCATATTTTAGGTTTGCAAATTTTACAAAGAGCTAATATCAAGTCCACTTCCAGTCAATAAAGAAAAAAAGACATCTTTCCTATTCCACGAAGATGATGGAGCAGCATACCATGATGAGATCATCAAGAGCACTTTCCTAGAATGTTTTTGTATTTCAAATGGACCAGAACGACGATGAATCCAAGACTACAGGACACCCTTCAGGGCTATTCATGCCACTAAACTTAGAGTCATTTTGTCCAGGCATGCTTTGCATGAGGAAATTCTTGGAAAACAGGACAACATGTAAAATGAGTAGTCAATTTTGAAATGCTTCTTGCATGTGGAGGCATACCAAGGCAAATACTGCAAATGATTATATTCAAGAAAGTTGGCGTGGCTGCAATTACAGATTAGATAAATGAATTTATTGAGATGATTTGGAAATTGAGACAACTTAGCTGATCAAAGATGCTCATGTGGTGAAGTGACTTCACCATGGGTCAGGAGGTATGAGGAATAACTTAAAAGACACAAGATGCTCAGAAGAACTACAATGGTATAAGAAAATTGCGTAGGCTACCTTTTTTATTGCTTGGTTTGGGTGGCTTTCTTCTCTGAAAGTGTAGCCTACCTTTTCTTATGTTGCAACAGACCAAAACTATGTATACCCCCCAGGGAGAAAGACAGGTTGTCTCCCTTTGAAGGCAGATAGGCTTTAATATCTTTAAACTCGGAAACTTCCCACCCAAGAACATCTTTTCCTTCTAGGACATAGCATTACGCTCATTGGCGGTGACACTTAATTTAGCACATTGTAAATACTTGTACTGTTTAAACATTCTTGGAAGGTAGGATTCTTTATGATAATGTTCTCAAATGTAATACTGTAAGAGAAAAGGTTCTTCTCTATCCGGCGCTAGTATTGCTTCCGCCACAAAGAGACCCTACTTCCTTAAATCGCTATTTTCTTTGGTCAGATTTGAATCACAATATCTAGTTAGCATTAGCCCCTGCAAAATGGAAGTTTTTATGGCTTTTATATAAAGAAGATGCAAGTTGATTTGGCAATTACACGCTTGGGACCAGTTATATTTATGGAGTAACCCCCACATGCTTGTTAGTTAGAGGTATCCTGGATTCTGGAATCTTTGGATGTTGTGTAAGATAGGTTTTGGAGAGATGAATAGGGTATATGGTATACTAGTAGCAAATTTCAACTGAGAGCCTGTATAAGTTCACTATATCAGTTGACACTGTGTCTGTGTAAGAACTGGAACAATTTGAATCTAGTTGATCAGAAAGAGAAATCTACTTTAATTACTGTACCTGTTCAATGAATGGATGTACAAAACTGTACATAGAATTGCATTTTATTTGATCTAAACAATCTGTAGCTGTCACTATTATTTATACCTTTTTCTTTTTCTAGTTGTCATTACCATGGGCGACTAGAAGGGCTCCTTTGCTGTCATTAACATGGGTAACTAGTTTTGTGTCATCATCATCACTGGAACTTATTATTATTATTATGAACTGCAGTTGCTGTCTTGATCTTGCTGGATTTAGGCTTTATAAGCGCTTATATATTATGTAAATTGATGCATAGGTTTTTGCATCATATCTTAGGGAGCAGCAACAGTACAAGAACCCAGCCAGTAATGGTTGGCAACGACCACCAGTCGAGGAGGTGATTAATTTTCTTTTTTTAACATATTGCAACTATGGACCTTGTGGTTCACTTGCCTCTGTTTTGAGTCCTTGTGCAGTTTTCTTATTATCTTTCGGATATTAAGATAACACTTAAAATTTGACTTGCAGGCATTAGCCAGACTGACAACACATTTTGCTAAGGTGCACTCAAGGCAATGCATAGATGAACCTGAAGTAGCTGAGCACATTGTTGGTCTAACATGCAGTCTAGCCTCCTGCCAATACAGGTGAGGATTAAAAGGCTACCCTAATGAAGAATAGAATAGGCAGCCTTCCTTTTGTCTTGCACAAGGCATAAAATTATGATTCTTGATTCTAGGAACTTAAAGTGAATATAATGATCGAGTTTGAACCCAAGTATCTCTCTCTTCTTGAGCTGGGAAGCTAATTTCAGGTAGCCTCTGAGAGACCATCTGGGATGAAAATATCATATCCAATGTTTGGTGGTGCACTTGGATTTAAGAAACCCAGATATGTTCATATATGGCCCCTAGGTGTACTTTTTGGGTGGGACAAATTTTATCCCACTTGGTTTGGACAACATGAAAGATAAAGCAAAACCCTAAAGAAAAGAAAGAAAGTTTCCTTCCGAGCAAAGATGGTGAGCAGTGGTGCCACAGCCGGTGGTGATCATCCCGCAGTGGTCACCTGAGATTCGCTTGTGCACACGGCTTTCATTGTGGACACTCTCTCTACTCCTGGCTATCCTAGATCTATTTAACATTTAATATATTTATATAATATTTTGTTCTTTTCTGATTTTTTTGGGGGTGGGGTGAGGAGGGAGGGGGAGGGGGCACTAGAATTGAACTTATTATTTGTTTAATCGATGAATTTTTCGTCCTTTTTTGAACAATTTGTATAGTTGTTTAGTATCTTTGCCAAATTTGCCAATTTATTTATTGTAAGATTTGAGCGTTTCCCATCAAAAGTTATATAGTGATGCCAGAAATGCACTTTATAGGTTGGAATTCATCAGGAAAATATTGTTTTTTGTTGGGGTGGGCATTTGAATTACGCTTTTGATTAACTTGCTTTTTCAACTTCCTATCATTTTTTTTTCCTTTAAAATAATACAAACATTTGAAAAAAAAAAAAAAAAAACATTTGTGCACTCTACACAACAATAAGTTAGTTACCTAGATGTGTCTGGATTGACTTAAACTTTGTAACTCTTTGCTTCTTCTCTTTATTAATTAAAGAGGGATGGGAGGGAGCAGGGTAGAGTTATAGTTGTTGCTAATTTTTTTTAAAGGCCATTCTTTATGTGATTGAAGTATTGCTCAGATTATCAATATGCTCTTGTTTATGAATGTATGTCAGCAAATTAATTTAGCTATTTAGCTTGTTGATGTCCTCAATCTGACATTTTGCTGTATCTTGAAATGCAGAAAGAAGTTAACACGGCTTTCTGTTAATGCCAATGGATCCATCATTCCTAAGGGTTCTCTTGACAGGAGCTTAATTAAAAATAACTGCTGGTGATTACCCTTTCTTCTGTCAACAGATAGTTACAACAAAGATGAGCACTATGCATAGCATGTCAATGTGAAAGGGTTGTAAGAGATGCCTTTTTCCCTTAGCCTGGACTTGTATCGTGTTTTATATAGTTTCCATGAACAGCTTGAGGGTAATAACTCTCAGGCTCATCTAAGATTGGGTTTTAATTCGTATTTTTTTCGATCCATAGGGTTAGTGGGAGCATGTCACGAATGTTAGGTTCATCTACTTAAGGGGGACTTCCACGTCTTAGAAAAACTTCTAGTTACATCTACAACCACTGTTCAATCAATCAGGTTTAATTACTCAGTACCTAGTAGTAAAACTACGACTACCATATGACAGCTAGGAGTGAGCATAATGTGGTTCAAGAATGAATGACTGACCTGAATGATATGTGAAAACATTATCGCATCTTTGACAACCAATATTACAAATTGTGATGCCATTGAGTTAAGTAACAACTAAAGTCTCCAGTTGACCCTGGTCAAGAATGAGTGGTCATAACAGAAACACATGCTCTTTCCTTCGAAACTGTTGCATCCCAAGTCCAAACTATAAAACTCATAGTTGAGAATGATGATTTTGGTTGCTGGCATTCATGTGGCCTTCACTAGAGAGGTGAAAATGATTTAAGGGAAGAGGTTTAAAGGTCGTTTGGAGCGACTTTTATTGTTTACTTGTGACAAATATTGTGGCATGTATACTTTGGTTTTTTTCCAATTTTAAGCATCCAAAACTTTCGGAATATACAAATGTCAACAGCTTGATTCACATTTTAATGCGTGAATAATGTTGTAATTTTTTGCACGAAAGCAAAAAAAAATGCCTTTTGCTTTTTAGAAGTCAAAAGTAACAAACACTAGACTTAGATGTATGATCCAACTTGGTGATTATAGAAAATGAGTTGCACTTTGCTCTTACCCTAAATGTTCAATAATTCGTTATCATCCTTAATTAAGATAATTTGATAGGGACATAATCCCTTTTTCTTTGATCAAATACAATATTATGATCAGTGATTTTTCTCTTAGATTAAATACAATTTATGATCGCAGATTTACTACGAGAAAGGCAATACCTTATTCATGAAATTTAGCAACTCTTGTAAGATTAGGAACCCTAGTAGCAAATTTCACCTTTCTTTGTTCATGTTGTTTTGTTCACTGGGCTTATGCAATCCATTTTAATTGTGATCCTCTTTTAGTGCCTGAAAATATGCATTAGTTCTTTCTTTTTCTGTTTCTTGATAACGATTCAGCCATTCAGAGGAAAGAGTAGTGCATTTTTCTCTGTCCGGGGTACGGTCCCCATGATTAAGATCTAGTCGAGGCCTCTCCCCAACCCCCCCAGCCCAATCTGAAAAGACTAATAGAAGATGAGAAAAATGTAATGTTAAATTTGCTGTTATCTTAGACACTTAGGAAGACTCCTCTTCTGCATAGAAAAGTCTTAGATCCAGTACCATCTCACCCTTTTTTCTGTGCAAAAATGAGAAAAAAAGAAGAGAGAAGACTCCTCCTTTGCATGCTCTATCTTTATCGGAAATGTAGCGACTCGTGTGACTCCTTATTTGGTCATATTTTGTTGGGCGTTTCACCACCAGGTTGAAAGCGTTGATGGCTGTTCCAAAGGTGCAGCCACGATTTGCTGTGGCTATATGGAAGAAGTATCCAACCATGAGATCTCTTTTGAATGTCTACATGGATCCAGACAAAACTGTAAGCATCTGCTCAGTTAATTTTTACCTGTCATTGATTCTGACAGTGGGCCGTCACGTTTGATGACTATGACTATGGCAAAGTGCTAACCTAGCATTTTTCTGCTTGTGTTTTATAGCTTTAAAGCTCTCATTTGGTTAAAAGATTGCATAATATTTATTGGTTTAGCATGAGGTGCCCAAGTCAGATATGCAGAACGCTGTTTATAGACAAGTATCCTCAACTGTAATGTTAGCAATTTCCAATAAAAAAAGGCATTATTGGGCAATTGTTGGAGGTTTGTAAGGCTGATTTTATTAAAAGTATTTGTGATGTAAGAGAGAGATGGTAGAGGGAAAAAGGTCGAACTTCTTTACGTGTGACCAATAATGCTCCCTCCATCGGTCTTGGCAAGAGATCGCATTGCAGGGTTCAAAAGCAAACAGTTGTTTGAAACTCAATAGCAGTGATTCATTCATACATGCAATGGCACATCTTTGTCAAAACTTGGTAATTTGTGTTCATTTTTCAATTGCTATAAGCCTGTTGATTTCGGGGACTCCAACTTGATACAGCAGGAAGCCAAAAGGGGTGCTGACTTCTTTGCTTGTTGGTAATCGTCCTCATATTAGTAGCTGAACATATCCAACCATTTCTGTGGCTTGTTTTATTTCCTGTTGGTTGCTTTCACTGGTTAATTTTTTCAGTATTGCTGATTCTTCTGTTGCATGACCTAGAATTAGCAGTTTCAATTGTATGGATACTTGCGGAGATTGCTAGCTTTTGCAAGTCTGTCTCATAACTAAAATTTCTACCAATTGGTTTTATTAGAAAGATTATGATATGCTTATCTAGCTTTCATGATACTAAACTCCCCACATTCTTTTCACTTAGCTCCAGGAGTTTTTGTTGTTTTACATGTACCTTAGCGAACAATTTCTCAGGAGTGAAAGTAGTGGACAAGAGGATTCTTGAAGATGACCCTGTCCATGTGAACTGAATTGCCAGAAAGAAACAAATATCTCCATTGAAGGATTGGAAGGAGTGTTCAGATTGGGCTGACCATGAACTTCTTCCTATGTTTTCCAGAACGTTGCATCCTGCATATTATGCTTACAATTTGTTTTTATGCATCATTTCTTCATGTAGGACTTCTTTCTAGTCTCATTTGACTCTGGAAATCCTTTTCTCTAGACTTTATCCAAAGAGACCAGAAATACATGACATAAGTTTTGAATCTTTTTTGTTTTTTTGCCGCAGGATAATTTTCTTACTAGGACAATGAAGTTCTTTTTAAAAGTTAAATTTACATGAGGAATGAAAGGAAGGAAGGCCTTTTAATTTGTTTTTATGTTACCAAGTGTTGAAGGAGAAGCTGAGGAGCAAAAGTGGCTAGCATTCTCTTTAATGTGGTCTAGTGGAGAGTAGTAGGAAAGTTTATTTAAAATTTAGTTAAAATGACCTAAAAACAGATGCTCTGACTCCATTACATTCTATAAAGATTTTGTTACTCGTGGTCTCCAGGAATAATGAGTCTCCTACTTGTCTCTACTGCTCTTCACTTTTGGCTATTTTAATAGCGAATGTGATTTGTCTTTGACTTGGTTCTTGACCAATGAAGCTTACTGATTTTGTGCTTAAATGCTTTTACATCTCTGATCGCAGGTACATGAAAAGGAATTTCACCTTAAGGACTTGACAACTGAAGGATTACTCGGTGAAGACAGAAGATTAGGCGAGGTGTGTTCTAAAAGAGTGTACAGAATACTCATGGCTCAAAGTAGCAGCATAAGGACTGAGGATGTGGAGGATGGTGCCGATTTTTTCGTGACGTAATTCCTAGTCAAACCTCCCTAGCAATTGTGTTGTCGGTTCACATATTGACTTGGCGGAGTGATCGGCCTCTGTTGTGTAACTTTTGCTTTTCAAACGGCGGGCAACAATTTGTTGCTAAATTGTATTTGGTCGCATTTAGTTCTCCTTTTCCCTTCTTAGGATTTTTGTCCTCATTTGATCGGTCTTGCAATGTGTACAGTCTCTGTCCCCTATTAATATGTTCAAACGGCACTCTGCCTTCCTCCTCATCTTACCTCTAGTGTATGCCAGATCGAAATTTATAGGCTTCTCCTAAACTATTTGAAATTTGGGTAATCCATGTCGATATTTTTACGGGGCTGTATCTTTTACTAGTATATATAAATATCTATGGGCTTATTTATGGACCTGTAAAACACACAATTTACTATTGAGTTTTCGTCTACGAAACGGCTGGAAGATATGGTGCCTATAGGGGAGTATGAAAAGAACTTTTGGAAAATTCTCAATCTGCGTCTATGGCGCCTTCCATACAACCTAGGCAATCCGCATTGCTGTTTTCAAAGCCAGTGTTTTGCCCAAAGGCAAGGGATTAGAAAATCATGCACATTGCTTGGAATCCTGGAAGGATCTCATCTCTTTCCGAGGTAAGTCCTTGCTTCTGGTTATCTGAATCATGACATTGAATAGGTGCCTAACTTCAGAGATGCATATTTGTGGCTGCATTTATTGAAGACAGTTGCCTCTCAACCCCTCTGCACTAATATTTGACTTTGATGAGATGCTATTTAAACCTACCTTTCTCTCTCTCTACCCCCTCCCCCTCCCCCTCCCCCTCCCCCTCCCCCATCACATGGGACATCCTTGTCTACTCAGACAGGGCCACAGTATGCAGCCTAGTGTTGCTCCACATAGGACAAGACAGGCAAGGTGGGAGTTGCCCTCCACTAATCAATATGGCACTGTTTGGTGCGCATTCCGAATGTGATTGGGCCTTGTGGGCCTTGCCTACAATTTACCCACTTGTAGCAGTCAAAATCACTGCTCAGAACTTGCCCACTCCTATCCTACAACAGCTCTGGCCACTGATGCCCATTTCTCTCCACATGATTCCTTCTTTCCTTTTGTTTCAGGGAAAAAAAAAGAGCCTTTTGCAAACAAATTTCCGCGTTTCCTATGTCGGCCTTTCTAGAATTCTCTTGGATGCACATGTGATTCGACCGTTTTCCATCACAATTTGGCTTTCTAACTGAGAAACGAATCCATCAGATCAATTTGCATTCGGAGTATTGTGCATGATTTGGTTAGCTTAATTGACTTTCCGGTTGACTAGGATGATGCATTCGACCCCCCGAATCCATCGCTGTCTCCCACTTAACCCATTTATATATAATCAGCAGATAGCATATCTCATCCCATCACCACCGACGGCCCCTCCTCTTGCTGTTGCACAACCCAATAAAGTCCTGTCGATGCCAACGCATGCCGCATTAGAGAGCTAACAGCACTGAATTAGGTATGCACGGGTTGTATGGTACACTGCATTTCTGTCTCTATATAAGACATGATAGAGCCTGCCATTCCTCCACTAGGCCTCTCTAAACATGGAGAAAAGCAAGTCGTTTAACGGTTACTCAGCATCTTACTCAGAAATAAGGCTCGGGTTCGAGGAGAGGTCCAAATCGTATAGCTTCAATGGCCCGAGCAACGCGCCCGATGGGTTGGATATTTCCGGGAACCCGGAGCTTAAGAGGAGGAGGAGGGTGGCCAGCTACAACATGTACACGATGGAGGGCAAGCTCAAGTCCTCGCTGCGCAACAGTTTCAAGTGGATCAAGAGCAAGTTCTCCGATGATTTCTCCAGCATGTAGAATGCAGCAGATTCTACCGTTATTCCTTCTTCCTGCTGCACGGTGGAGTTCGGTAAGAAACTGTTATAAAGAATCAGAAGCTGGAGAATAGCTGAGACAGACTAAACCGAGAATGCGATTTCCTGGCTCACGACTTGTGTATCTAGTGAAAATGTCCATCACTTTGAATCTTCTCTTTTTGCTCAGTAAGTGTAATGGGGTTGAGATATTTCGAGTTGAGTGAAGATGGGATGTGATTTGCAGCGTTGAATTCCAAGTTCTAGTTACCGCAAAATGAATACGAAAGATATGAATGAGTAAATATCCGTGCAACCGACTTCTGTAACTTTCGCCTGATTTTCTTATGAGACAGTTCACACTGACATCTCCTTTGCTTCATCAAAGTCCAATTGTTTCTGTTAATATTGATCCAATTTTTTGGAATGATGTAGGATGATGTAGTATCCATAGAAATATCATAGAAATATGTAGAATACAGGTAAACATCAACAGAACTCTAGAAGAAGCTGAGCCAATGGCCTTCTAGGAAAGTGGGTGGAAGAGATGTTAGGTCATCTTGTGCTAGTTGGAGGTGCAGAGAAAGGAAAAGCTTGCAGCCTCTTCCCCTTCAAATCTGGCAGAGTCACTGGACAATTCACCGTAGTATTCTCTCAGCTTGTTCCGACGATTCTACCGAGTTCTCCTTTTCATGACCAGATGACTAGCCTCATATATGTGAACTCCATGTAAAAAAACGAAACCATAAGGACACCAAAATGCCAAAAAAAATTTGTATAACCCTCATTTTGTTGTCGAAAGTTTTTATCAGCTCACTTAAATTTTAAATTAAAAAAAAAAATGATCACTTAACTACCAATAGAATTCCGACAAAAAAATCGTAAGTGACTTTTTAAATTAATTTTTTTTTTTCTCCCACATGGCTTCTTAAAAAGAAAATGAAGTCCAACGTGGAAATTCTTTTGTCCACCATAGCAAAAAAAGAAAAAAAACGACATAATTGCAACCTGGGGTTCGCCCTTGTGACGCTTCGATTCTGGTTGCCACAGCTCAGGAGAATGAAATCTGAAGTATGGGCAAAGAAGGGACCTGCTCTTTGAGATTGGAGGAGGAAGAAGGGGCCTTACAGGCCGCACCGCAAATCCCGTTATTTTGCTCTGTATTTCGACTGGGAAGCTTGAAGTGCTTCAAGCTCGCTCAATCTTTTCTTGGTCTTTCTTCGCCAGCAAAGACACTTCCAAGATCCTTGCTCTCTGGTTTGAACTTCGAGGCCAATGCCTTCTTGCTCTGTTTCGATGAGCTCAGGTCCGAGAGCTATGGTTGAAGTTTGTGTGAAAATCGATTCTGATTAAGCATCAACTAGTAATCTAAACATACTTTGATGTGACTATAATATTCTGGATCAGAATTAGAGTTTTGAATTTGGGGGAAAGCTAAATTAGTGTTTCAAATTTGGAAGAAAACTGAATTAGGGTTTCAATTTTGGATTTATATTTGGGGTAAAATATGTAAACAATCTCATTTATGGTATATATGCTGATTAGAAACGCTAATAAGCCCTATCAAATGGAAAAATTAATAAAATATATACACATTCGATTTTCGACAATCCAAAACCAAATCAGCGATTAAATAATTTTTTATTTTTAAAAAGTAACACTTAAATAATCCGAATTTTTTTTTTTACAATAAAGTGAATATCATACAAAATTTTTGACATTTCTATTATCCTCATAAAAAAAAAAAAAAAAATTAACAATGATACCATTAATCTCGTTTGCTTGGTATTGAGTGTTTGTCATGTCCACCCGCTGCTAAAATCATCCACTTAAATATTTGACATCAAAACATGAAAAGCATCAAAAAAATCATAAATATATTATATTAATATTATTTCAATCTTAAACTATGGTGTCAATTTAATCCTAAATCTTTTAATTAGATTAATTTAGTTCTAAATATTTTCACATTTGTATCAATTTAGTCTATCAAACTAATTTAGGTCAAAAATTACCGACGTTGACATTTTTAATAATATTTTAGTAATTTTTTTGAATTTATTGATTTTTTTCTTCCCCTTTTTCTTCATTTTCTTTTTCTGGTGACGTTGACAGGCGAGGGTCAACCTCGTTGGGTCGAGGGCACATGACCAAAGCGAGCAATTGAGGTTGCGTATGTTGCTGGGGATAATTGGGGGGGGGGGCGGTGGTTGGTCTGGGCGGGGTCGAGTGAAGAAGAGGAGTGAGAGACCGGTGATTGGGACATGATTTTGGGGGTTCAATGATGGATCTAGGGAATGATGCCACAGAGGCCGCCAAATCCATCGGGTTCGAAGATTGAGGCTTCGGCAACGAGGTTGGGTTGTCCACCATGGCTATAGGGTGTGTCAGCGACAACTCGCGTGGTTTGTCGACCCTCGCCTAAGCTAGCGCGAGGCTCGCCGGGCCTCACCCTTGCCTAGGTCGGGCCCGACAAAGCCAACCCTCGCTCGAGCGAGGCGCGACAAGGCCACTCCGACATGAGCGAGGGTTAACCTCATCAAATTTGACAAAGGAGGCCTCGCCTGGCTGTGCCTGGACAAGTGGCGCTTGCCCTTAACCAGACGAGGCCGACCCTCACTTGTGGCTATTGAGGCTAGCCCTTGTTGGCCATGGCTGTGATTGGTGGCTAGCGCTGGCCATTAGAAAAATAAAAGGACGAGAAGGGAAAAGGAAAAAAATTCAAAAATTATTTAAAAAATTAAATAAATTCAAAAAAATAATTAATATATTATTAAAAATGTCAACATTAATCCTAGTCACTCTACATCGGCCAACCGATGTTCATGTAATTAATTTCCGGCTTAAGTTAGCTGGATGGACTAACTTGATTTAGAATTAAATCGATATAATTGAAAATTTTATAACTAAATTGATATAAATATAATCAATTTAAAACTTTTTTTGTACTTTTCCCACGTCAAAACTATGCCCAGCTCTACCTCACACTCACTATAAGTTCCTAAAGTCTTGGTGGTGCGAGATGGACGTCATAAAGAATATGCAACTCCGAAAGAAGGTCCGTCGGAACAACATCCGAAGGATGCAAGGGTCTCCTTGTCATCTAGCAAGAACTCTATGAAATGATATTTTGGAAACTCACTGTAGCAAACACTGAAAAAAAAAAAAGGGCATGGGATATACTACAAGAAGAATTCCAAGGCATAATAATGGTACGTATTGTTAGACTTTGATCTCTTGAAGGGAATTTGAAAATACTAAAAGGAAATATTACAAAACCATCTGGCAATATTGTGATAGATTAAAAGAATTAGTAATTCAAACGACTATCTATGGAAAATAGTATCACAGATTAAATGGTAGCAGAAAAGGCACTGGTGGCACTTACCTAAAAATATAATAGGATTGTTTTACTACCAGTTGGTCAGTAATATCTGCATAGGTCCTCATTTGATTCACTAGTTCTTTTAATTTACTATAATATTGTTGGACAATCTCATAATCTTTCGTTTTAGTATTTTCAGTTCTTTTAATTTACTATAATATTGTTGAACAATCTCATAATCTTTCGTTTTAGTATTTTCGAACCCCTTCTAAGAGATTGAAGTCTAATGTTGCGTACCTCTGTTATGCCTTGAAACTTTTATTGTAAAGTTTCCCATGCCCTTTTTGCGATTTTCACTCCAATCTTTTTCAACCATGCTCGACAATGCTCACTCGATGACACATGGACAATGCGATGACACATGGAGCCCCCCTTCCCGCATCTTTTTGTTATTGGAACACTTGCACCTTCTTTCGGAGTTGCATATTTTTTCTATCCAATACCCCATAAATCTTGGACTTAAGACTTCACTGCTCCAGTGGATAGAATTATTTGTATCGAAAGTTCAAACGATGTGAGGTAGAGTTAGGTTGTCATAGCTGTGGTGCTGGATTTTTAAGATGGGTGATTTTAGTAGCAGGTGGAAATTCTATTATATCACTGTCAGTTTTATTATTTATGGAGTTTGGATAAATAAGCCAAGCTACATAGCATTTGAAAAGGTTATCTCGGTGGAATGATCGGGACAAGTTAAGGGAATAGTATAAGGAAAAGTGATTCTACAAGATCTGATGCATGAAGAGGCTGGAGACTTATTTTTCTGCACCTGCAACAAGCACTTGATTACCTATATCTAGGCCTCGATTTTCACTCTGTACTTAGAGAAAATATTGAATATGTCTAGTGTATCAGCATGACAAATAAGATGACCCTAGAGAATGCGACACATGTTGCGTGTCCGACCCACATGGTTAGATCTCTCTTCAAGAAAATCTTGGATCTCTCTCTCTTAAGCCTCTCTGCACACTCTCTCTCCTTTCTCTTCTCTCTCCCCTGCGCACCTCTCTCGCCCGACTCTCTCTCTTCACTACAGAAATGATGTGAAATCGAAATGAATTGAATTCAACCATTTAATGAATGAAACTGCCTTCCAACAACTAAGTAAAGTACCCATAGTTGAAGCTGCATGTAAGCTCCCCTCCCCCAAAAAGAACTCTAGTATCACCCAACAAACAACAAGAGATGAACAAAAACAGTCGTTTTTAGTATTTCCAGTTCCGTTTCGATTCTGATCGCCTTTTTTTTTTTGGTTTTTTGCGTGAGCTTCTGTAAGTTTTTTATCCGACCCATTTCAGCCTATTCCATCTTCACCAAGGCTTCTTGGAGGGGTGTGAGCTGTCCACCTCGTCGTCCAAGTTGCCGGAGACCGCAAACCTAGGGGGAGAACTTCAGGAGCAACGGGCTGTGCAGATCGAACTCACTGTGCCCTTGGCTCTGCGTGTGTGTGTGTGGAACCCATGCCGTTCGAGACGCTCACCCCGTTGGCAGACAGGGCAGCGGCGGGGGCACAGGAGGGCCTCATAGTGGCATTGCTTCTACCGACCAAGAGCATAGCCGGTGGGGAAGCTCTTGTGATTGATCAAGCACTCGTGAGCCTTACCCGACACGCTAGAGGAGGTGGTCATTGTTCATAGATTCTAAAGGTGATAAACATATCAAACAAGTAATATAATGATGATAAAAGATATCGTCTCATAGAAATTGATGATTAATAAACCGATTAAATATTAAAAATTGACTAATTCTAAAATTTATCCAATAAATCAAAATAAAATTGAGAATAAATAAAAATTGACAATCTTGAAGAAAAAAAGACCTTCGACACTAAATGTAGTAAATCAATTAAATAAGATTTCCTCATAACCACTTAATATGAATTTCAGATTATTATACATACAAAAACAATATTAACCAAATGATAATGGAATTTTATAATCTATTTACTATTATATATCAAGATATAACAAACCTACTCAATTTCTCAATCCACCATATCTTTATGTAAATTTAAATAAACAAAAGTGCATTAAAATTTGTAAACATTTTCAATTTACAATAAATCTTTTAGATCACTTTATCACCAAAAGCTACACAAATAATATGATATATTTCTATCCTTATTTAATTCGCGATTATATATCATAAGGAGTAATTACAAATTATCACTTTTCAGTCTTAAATATACACATCAAATCATTTAAATAGTAGCCAATCACTTAAAAGTGTTAAACGCAATAATATATAACTCACATGAATAAAATTACTTACAAAATATAAAAATCATGAAATTCATATTATTATGGTCAGGCTATATCGTAGCTCTAACAAAATAAAATTAAAACATAATAGAAGAAGAAACAAATATATAAATTAAACCCAACATCATGAATCAAAGAATAAGAATTTTGTCATCAATTGTCTTCTCTTCAAAATACTAGAAAAACCCCCAAAACAATAAAAAAAAAAAACGATATAAAAAATAAAAACATAACAGTATCTCCTAGCTCTCAATGTTATTCTATTTATAAGATATATTCAAGATTCCTAACACAAGGCAATCGCTTATTTTTTGGCAAAAAATCAGAAAATAAATCGCAAAATCCCTGGTTTAATATCCATCTTCCAACGCTTCTTATTTGACTTCCTGAATCAAAGAACCTTCCTTTCCTTCTTTTTGCCATTTTTTTTCTTATTTTCTCATTATGTTGCATAAACAAGAAAAATTTGGACAAATAGATGGAAATTCAAATATTTTCTCATAGATATTACATTATTTATTACCAAAAAAAAAAAAAACTATTTTTATAGAGTTATCAGTTGCCACGGAGGTTAAGGTGGTCGGCCGTTCGTCCATGCCCAGAGAGAGAGAGAGAGAGAGAGAGAGGAGAGAAGAGCGAGATCTGAAAATTTAGATCTCACAAGCGACAGGTGTCGCATTCTCAAGAACCTTCTTATTTGCCACGCTCGCACATAAGACGTAGGTAATGTTTTCTCCTGTACTTGACTAGTTTTTGATTGGCCTCTCTATTCATTAATTTGAACTTCCCCAAGTACCATAGAAGTGGCGTCATTTCTAACAAATTTCCTTCTCGTGGAGTGTCTTTTGAGTGATGGATATCATCTTGAGGTTGGGTGGGTAACTGATCGTCAATTCTAAAAGTTTATCATGTTAGAAAACTACAAGCATTATTATATTTTCTATCATAGACACTCACTCCTCTTAAGGGAAAGATCATGAAAACTCTGAAACATTTGAACCTAATCCAGATTTTAGATCAGAGACTGGAAAATGAGTTCAAATGCAAGCTCCTCTGTAGGGCAGGATAAGGGCATTCCTTGCGCGGATTATTGAGGTCAAACTTCTCAAATGCCCACTATGCAATACCTTTTCCCATCTTGCTTTGGTTTCCACATCTACCATGTCCTAAAAGATGGAGTAAAATAAGTGCGTCGTGCCTGAAACAGCACAAATCCTGGTGCCGTCGGAGTCAGTATCCAGGTACTTGCACTAGTAAAACTAGTTCCTCTGCTGTGAGTTGAAGTAATCTTAATACAAGTGAAATAATGACGAATCAAATGATAATCCAATCACTTGTTAGTGATTTTAATTTCCTATGCAATGAAAAGGCGAACATACTTATCCCATGGCTTCTTTTAAATGGTTTGATGGATATTCAGAAGCCATATTAACTGCTAATGGCCACATAAGAGAAACATTTAAAAGAAGCCACGGAAGATTTTTCCATGACAGAAAATAGATAGAGCTAACAAAGAGACGTAATCACTATTTTCAAAGTTTACAACTTCTAATGCATTTATGCCTTATACTCGAGTAGTTATTATCTACCAGAAAAAAATCCATTACGTATCAAGCACATACATTGGTATGAAACAAAACACCTATGACTATGATACGAATTACCTTCTGCAAACATTAAACTTGAACACTCCAAGGGCAACTACGTTCTAAATAACACCGACATTGACAAGCAACATAATGACACGATATGCCGACATGTTTTTCAAAAACAGAAATTTCGATACATTATATATTAAATATATATTTTTATATATACAAAATAAATAATCATTTTTATAATTATTTCAATCAAATTAATTTGAATCAAAATCATAAAAATAACTAATTAAAAAAGCCTAGAATGAATTTACACTAAAAATATTAATTTTTCATTTATTAATATTATTCATTGTTTCAATTTGACAAATTCAACTCTATTTTAGTAATTCATAAAATTTGAAGAAAAAACAAACGATCCATATTCTAGACTCGCATGTTAGATATGTTAGAAGATGAGAAAAAAAAACTTAAAGGATAAATTGTGTATGACAAGAAGTGAAGTCATAAGAGAAAAAAGATGATTGGGTTTTTTTCTTTCTCCATTTATTATTTTTATTATTGTATTTTATTTTTTTGCATATATATATTTTGACTCTCATATATTGAATTTTTAAAATTGACATCGATATCAAAATCACGTGTTGGAAACTCGTATCAAAATTCTAACTCGAATGTCGAAAAGTGTCGGAAAAGTTGACTAGGTATCAGATTTTCCGATATGTGTTGGAGAGTGTCCGAGAGTGTTGAAGAGTGTCGAACACTTCGACACGTGTCCGACACAACACGAAAGTATCTGAAAGTGAAGAAGTGTCCAACACGATACGAAGGCCTCATAGACTTTATATTTTACATTGGGACAGATCTATTAACCATTTATCCACATCCAAAGCAACTTCAAAGCTCAAGCATACTAAGCCGAATTTGAACTCCAATTGTCGTAGCTGCAAATAGATCCCCATAATTACAAGATTTCATTTCCATTATCCGAACTCCCAATGAAACAAGATGAACTCTGTGATATCAGAAGACAAATCAATATCCCCCACAAATATTTGACGAAACAGGTAGAACTAGTCAGAAGTGAGAAAAGGTGGCAAGAAATAGGAGACAAATATCTCAAACGCATAGCAGTAACAAACACATAAGATCGGAGCAATCATGAGACCAACGGAACATCATTTAATGGTAATAATTGTTCTACAAGACGACATTAAAAGCATGAAAAGTTTATTTGCATAGTTTCCACTACATTTGGAGTATTGGACAAGTAATTGACTAAGTAAATTCTACATCCTTTCTAGGAATTAGAATGCCAGGTGAAAGAAACGCTGGCTTTTGCAGAGCAAGAGAATGAAGTCAGCAGAGTTTGTTTCTAATAGAGATCGTTGTGAGTAAACTAGTGAAATATAAACAGCAAATATCCAGTTGTCTGTCTCACACGGATTCCAAGGAGGGCCTGCCTGTACAATCCCTGCGTTGAATCTTGTACTTCTCAAAGCATGATGCATCAGCATATTATCGAACAAATCCATTAATGCTAATACCATCCCCATTAATAACCTTTCCTGAGGGCAGTCCCAGATCAAATGGTCCCAGAGTGTCAGTCTGCAGCAAACGATAGCATCTAGCAGATTAGCAGTTGTTCCAGTTTTAGACTTTAGCCCTATAAGCTACAATGCAAGCTATCACATACCCATTTGATTCCTGCTAGACCAAGGCTGCTTTCATCGTTATAAACTCGTGAACAAAGTTGGAGGGAAGTTTCAGATTCTTGCAAAGCACTAGCATCAAAAGTATTAGGTTCAATCTCGGTCTGCATGTCATCCTACAAAGCATAGAAAAAGTGAGTCATGCTATAAACATGTCAAGTACATCAAGCCAACCACAAGCTAGTCTGTTTTTCTTGGCCAACCCAAGGCCTTGACGACATGCATTTCCTAAGCAGAGCAAAATCCTTCTTTTAGCAAAGCCTTTATTATGAATATTTGGACTCTAAAGACAAGAGAGCTCAATACATGACAAAAACCAGAAACGCTGTAAGCATAAGACTATCCTATCAGGATAGGATCTGGACTTTATCTGTCCCTGGTGTTTTGCACACACAATGAAGAGTATGATCCCCAAGTTTTCCAACTATAAAGCCCTTTGCACAGATGATTAGGGGAGGACCACAAGGACACTAGCTCATTCAACATAACGCTGGTTTAGAAGTGGCAACTAGTATCTCATTCAACATTAACACTGCTCCAAACATCCTTTTCACAGAATGCACCGATAATGCAACAATTGCTTAGCATAGGTTAAGCTAATCGGCCTCTTATTATCACACAAAAATAAATAAATGTAACTATAGAATCAGCGCCCGGCAATCGATGGATGGCTAGGAAGACTATCTACAGGATTCCCCATGTTCGTTTTTATCCCCCTTCATTTCTCTACTATTTGTTGATATCTAGAAAGTGATCTGTGAGCTAGGAAGTCAAGCAATCTAACTGAACATCTAGAGGTCAAATATTCACAAAGAACTTCTCAAAGAGTAAATTAAAAAAATAATGGGTATTAAATGTCTTTTATGTCGTGATCCTGATGGCTTTTTCAGTTGAAATATAATCCCATAGAAGATCATGGACATAATGTGACAAGAAAATGAGCATAAGAAGTTGACAAACCTCAGCTGCTTTGAGCCTGGCTCCAATTTCAGGGCAGGAGAGCCCAGCATTGCTACTTCCATTTGAAGTCGATAAATCTTTGCTCATAGAGGACTTCTTAAAAGGAAATGCCATGCATGTATCTTCAGCATCCAAAATGGATGAACACGGCTCATTTGATGACTGCTTGTTACTTTGAGAATTTTTAACATGTGTAGTAATTAATGCATCAAATGAATCAGAGGTACATTGGGATGGATGAGAGGTTTGAACACACCCATTTGTCTTTGACAAAAAACTGCTGAACATGCCCTGCAAGGATGCGTCAGAAAGCAGACCCCCAATGCTAATGTTTGTGAGACTATCTGTCCATATTTCTGATGATGGCCCGAGACCCCCTTCATTACACTGAAAAGTATTATATTTCAAAGGATGAAAATAGTTAGAAGACAAAAACATTCGCACGGAACACGTTAACAATGATACTTGAAAAAAAAATATCTTCATAATAAAAGCAATTGTACAGGAGAAAATCCAGGTAATCATTTGGACGATATCATATTGAAACCAAATGTTCCAGGTTATGGACCTACAATGGCAAAGCCAAAATTCTTATACCCTGAACCTAAACAAATGAGGCTAAGATGCCAAAATCAAGAAGGAAACCTTTAGAAGCCAAATCTATGCTAGAAGGAAAACTATCTGAACCAAATCCCAGTAAGAGTAGACATAATTAAGTCTACACATTTGGAATCTACAACAATGGAAAAAATGTCAAAAGTACATTTTGATACTGTCACAACCACACCAGCATAGAAAAATGAATCTTGCTACCACCTAAGTTTTCCACAAGAAGTATAGATGCTGAGGGCAATAGAAAACAAGACATTTCAATATATTGCCCATGTGAAGAAATTTTCAACCACCTAGTATATAACTTCCTATTTTCTTCTACCCTATTTTAAACATTCTTGCTTTGCTTCATGGAAGCAAGTGTGAATGCATATGAAGCACCCAAAGTAGGGTCCAGACTCCAAATACCAACCAATCATTAAGAACCTTATAAAACCAAATCTATTGGAAAGACAAAAAGTGACAGTAGATATACCATCCGATCTTCTGGATGATCCACTATGTTGTCCACCATGATTTCATGGTACTTCACACCAACAACTGTTTCGGTTGCTTCACCATCCGCCTGCTCAAACTTTCTCGCCTCTTCACACTTATTATTGATGTTACTCTCACAACCTTTCTGCATGCCTTCATGTTGGTGAGAAGAATTGATGAGAAATGACGCAGGGCTCAGGGACTCTGCCGAGGCCAACTCAGAAGATTTACCGAGGCTTTTACTTCCCGCATTGGAGAGCCAGCCATACCTTGACAAGAAATAAGTCAGAATGACTTCATGCCACATATAAAACTTAACATGAAAATGCTAAGTGAGCATCAGACCTTAGGCGGAACAAGGCAGGGCTACCAATAGCTGCATGGACATCACCTGCACGTACATCTTTATCATCCAAAGTCCATCTGTCAGGACAACTTTTTGCCTCCTGTTTGCTATATGGATAAAGGACAGGTTCTCCAGTTGCAAAGGTCGAACTTCCCCACTTAGTTTGCAGGTGCTTCAGAACAGAGGAAATCCTTTTCCGAGCTTTTAAAGTGAGCTCTAGATATGGATGGTGTCCATCCTACAAGTGCGAAAGATAAAGATCAGACTTTGCTGCATATACATCAAGTTATGTTTCTTGGCATTCAAGGATGATTATGTCACCTTTTGCAATCCTAAGCAAGTGACTTCATCAACGGGGAAAAGCTGCAACTTGATCTTTGTCGAAGGATCAACTCTTTGCACTGGAGAATGCTTAACTGCAGGCAACTCTTTTTCTGTTTCCAAGAGATAGGTACCTTGTTCTGGAAAAATTAAAAAAAAAAAAAAAAGCGAAAATCTTGGTTTTATTGGAAGGTAGAGCATCTGTATCATCGCAAGCTAACAAAGAGTTCTAGTATTTTAGACTTCTCCTAAAAGTAAAAAGGTTAGCACAAAAGCATGGACCCAAGACATACACGTGGAGACTGAACTTCATTATTCTAGCTTCTCCAAAGTAGAGTGAAAACTTAATAAAAGACTAGCTTTTGGGTTAAGTCAATGAAAGGTCACCCCTAATGCAGCAGAGCTGGGGAGACATCTCGCTCATACCTTTTAAAACGTGATGCGGCTCTTCAGTTCTCTTTACAGATTTATCTCTCCCCTTATAAACTTTTTTCGCAATGCCACTAGGAGCAGCCTTCACCTTTCTGTGTTTTGCAGGTCTCATTGCAGCTCCACTTATACTTTCATAGTATTACCTGACACTTCCATTCACGAAGAAAAAATAAAACTTCAAACCAAGGTACATAGAAATCAGGAAAATCATCATAAAGAATACAAACATTATGCACGAATATAAGTCCCAGACTGCTGCTTTCATTTTTCCCCCACCATCTTCGCAATACATAATGATACTTCATTAGAAGAAACATGGATACCGATGCACATCTGGATTACCCATACTTATATCTATTTTGGCAAATTGATAGCAACACCAGGCGCACCCTCAGAGGTAGAACAAAAGCAAGCATTAACACATGAAAAACATGGAGCTCAAATAGCCCATAAACTGTTCATTATTTATTCCCAAGTAACCTAGGAAGAATCATCAAAAAACAGGAACATATTTACTGTAATTAATCAAAAACTTTTTACCTTTTCCAACTAAAGAAAGAAACAGAAACAGATAGAACAACCACTATATGGGACTGACTCAAGAGAGTAAGCTTCATGGATTGGGTTGTGAAGGTGGGCACCGGGGACCAACGTAAAGCTTCTACGAATAGTAAAGTAAAATAATGTTTGATTCTACTAAATTTAGACAGAGTCATCATTACTGTCAAGAAAATCTAGTGACTTTGTTGCAGAAAACAACAGAGGCAATCAAAACACGAACCCCAAATAAACATGCAGATGCCATTTACATGGTTCGACCAATTAACCTACATCCATTCCCCATGGAAAGTGACAGTGCAATTTCACTAGGAAATACAACAGTACACTCAAGTCTCAAACACTATCTCACTCAACCCCGGTGTCGAAAATGCCAAATCTCACTGTTTGGTTCCAGTCTTTCTGAGAAATCTGATGGCTAACACATGCAAAACAGTCATAAGACTTCATATATATGAATCAATTCTAGTCCTAAGTAGGAAACCTACATCACAGGAAAAGGCATAAGAATGGAAAACCTGCTGCACCAGGGAACCTACAGGATTAGGAAACCCACTCTTTCCTCATCCTTCACCAATAAAATTAAGATGCATGAAGTTCGAATTGGACCATAATTTAAGAGACATTTCGTTAAGTTACCGTGTAAAAAGAACATCTCTGTGGGATAATTCACCAGAAGAGCAATATTTAAATGACAACTCAACTAAGCTATCTGACCCACGAAAAAAAAAAAAAACGAAGCTTTAGGGCCTTAAGCACCACCCAGATCTAAGAACCATCCTCCAGATGAACAACATAAGAATAATTGATCTCGCTTACCCAAGCTTCAGAATTTCTCTTTAAGTACTCCGTTTCCAGTTAAATTTGACCAAGCAGGCCTTTACACACTCACAGAATCCAAAACCAACAGCCATCTCGGTCTCTCTAGCCAAATTCTAAACGGGTTTGCCTGGACTATAGAAACCCTAGCAATCTGATTTACCATAAGCCAGCAAACTATCAAGCAAGGAACAACGAAAATTCTCCATTCCGCGTACTCCCTCGCAAGCGTCATGCTCAAGATACCAATTCTCAATAAAACCGAGAACATGCCTAACGCATCAATCCTCCGTTCACTCCGACAGCATCGACCGAGCAGGGAACCCCGGTAAACACGGATCGATCGCAATTCAGCTAATAGAATCCAACTGTAAATTACTAAAACCGAGAACAAATCGTTCAATCAGCACATAAAAGGGACAAAAAAACCAGGGACACACAGCACTCTAACACGGAAGAAGCGCCGGCGCCAATTCGACCGGTATCGATCGAGTCGCGGCGGCTCCAATCGCCGAAAACACGAATCGATCGGAGCGAGGAACAGAGAAGAGGCGGACGGATTGTGGCGTACCTGACGTTCGATCCGAGCGCGCTAGCTAGATAGAGAGAGAGAGAGAGAGAGAGAGAGAGAGAGAGAAGAGGGGAAGATGGAGTGGCGGGAAGGAATGAATGTTCGAATGGGAGGGGAAAACGTTGGCCGCCTTTAAATACTGGGAATCCCCCGTCCTGGACCGGGCCGGTCGGACCGGGCTCGGCTCATTAAGGCTTCTTGGACCGGTCTGGTTTCCAAGTTTTTTTAAGAAAAAGGAAGAGCTGTTTCTCAATTATTTGAAAAGATGATTTCGGAATTTACCTACTTCGAAAATTCGAGGCGTTCTAATTGAATGGAAGTCCGTAAGATTTGAAAAAATAAAAGTCTTTATGAAATACTTTACTAAAGTCGTGTATATTGTACGGAGTAAGATCAGATCTAGAATTATTATAAAATGTGTAATCGGATCATAAGTTTAAATTGAAAATCGTTAATTGAGGCTATCATTCAATGAAACTCTCAAGTATCACATAGATGATTTGAATACGTTTCGTTGATAAGACTTGTTTTTTGAAAAAAAAAATACACAAACAACTTGTATCGGCTAAATTGTTTAGAAGTTCATGGTCTCGTCATAAGATTGGACTTCCGAGTCTTTTTCCAAAAAATCTCTATGTTTGATATTTTTTTTTTGGGGAGCTAATTTTAAACCTTGAGATTTTTCGAAAACATCCTCAATCTTGAGACGGGGATATGTAACCCATATCGAGCTGGAAAAACTAGGAGAGAGTTTTCTTTTGGTCTCCGTATTTCTACGAAAATATTATATTGCATCATATGGTATATTGTAAAATTTCATTTTGCGTGGATTGGAAGTATAATTTTCCTAAATGCTTTTGATTCTTTATTTTAGAGTTTTCATGCACAAAATAATGCAAGAAAATATCAAAAAAAGTGAGAATATGTATTTGGAAAATTATGTAACATGACTTCCAACTATGAATGCCAATAGACATAACTAAATGACATATATACCATATAAAAAAAAATACATGAAAAGGAGCAGGATCTTCAGTCTAAAAATAAATGAACCGGAAGGGAAATCAGACTCCTTTTTCTTTTTTCTTTTTAATTTGGCCAAGAAAAATGAGATTAGATTATAAACTTTACTCTATACATGGATTGGATGGATCCATTAAATTATAAACTTATGTCTCTCCGCACTTGGAGGAAATGGTCTGATTCCATTTTTCTTTTTTTTCTTTTTTAAAAGCAACAAATTTCTCCTAATTTCTTGCCCTTCTCTTCCTCTATGATTGTTACTTTTGTGCGTTTAGAGTTTGACCTTTTTTATTTCCAATTTAGACGATGACATGCCATCATTTGCCATGTCATCCCTAGCGTTATACGATTCTGTCATTTGTAGGAAAAAAAAATTAGAACACCATTCCTATGCTGGTAAAACGCGAAAAGCGTCAGAACTATCAAAATCCGTTGCAACAAAATTTTGACTAGCAACTTGTTTGGTCGATTACATTAGTACGTTACCAACAATTTTATCAAAATACAATTGTTACTAGATTGTTTTAAATTACCAATTATTTGAATAATTTACCAATATCTATTTACGCACCTTACAAATCTGTTGAAGTTACTAAATTTCTATTAGAAAATTATCATCTCTTATTTAGATTTACTTGCCAACGTTTATCTAATTATTTTGAAGCTACCAATTGTTCAAATAATTGATCAATATCTCTTCGTGAAATTTATTACTCTTATAAGATATAATTAGCATTGGTTTGTGTGATTAACCAAATTTTCACAGCTTAAGTTACTAACATATATTAGCATCTTCTTCTTCTTCCTTTTTTTGTCAAAACACCAAGTTTTAATTTTCGACCCAAAAAAAAAAAACTTATTTGAGTGAGTTATGTATATTTATTTCATTGTTTCAACATTACCAACGGTTCCAATAAATTATCAACAAATGACGTGCTAGATTTACTAATTCTTATTGGAAAATACCAGCTCCTATTCGAGTCCCTTTACCCATCTTTATTTGATCACTTGAAATTAGGGAAAAGATTCAAAATGGTCATAAACTTATTACATTTGTGTTGATTTAGTCATAAATCTTTTAATAGTACCAATTTAATCTTAAAACTTTCGACCTAGTGTCATTTCAGTCCTTTAAGCTAATTTTGACCAAGTATTATTGATGTGGACACCGGCCGACTCGTGTGGCACAACTGACATTAACGTATACATTTTTAAAATTTTTCAAATGTTTTATTTTGTTTTGATTTTTTTCTTTCTTTTGCTAGTGATCAGCCACTAGCCATAGACAATGGCTAGCAAGCCATGGTGAAGCCGAGCCCCAACAAGGGTTGGCCTCACTAGATCTGGGCTAGGCGAGGGTTCACATCACCAAATCTGGCAAGGCCGACCCTCGCCATGCCCCGGCAAGGCCAGCCCACCCTGCCACGACGGGTGGCAAGCCATCGCTTGTGATCGGTGGCCAGTCACCAAAAAAAGGAAGAAGAAAGGAGAGAAAAAAATGAAAAAAAAAATATTAAAATATTATTAAAAATTATTCATGTCAGTACTAGTGGTGCCACGTAAGCCACCCGACGTCCATGTTAGTAATATCTAGTTAAAATTAATCAAAAAGACTGAATTGGTACCAGTCAAGAGGTTTAGAACTAGATTGGTACCATTAAAAAGTTTATGATAAAATTAGCACTAATGTAATAGGTTTAAGACTTTTCTAACACTTTTCCCTTTGAAATTACGAACCATTCTAGTACTTTACAATGCTTTAGCACTATTTATTTGTTACAACTAATACTTGAAAGTTTCCAAAGTACCAATTGTTCTGAAAATATACCCTTTTTATTTGCGTAGCTTGCCGACTATTTAGATTCCTAATTCTTGAGGGAAATTTCCCGCTGCTATTTGGATCAACGGTTTAACGCTTGGTCTATTAGATAATTTTGAAAATTACCGACCGGTCTTATAGTTCACCTACATTTATTTATAAAGTCACCAACAAGTTAAAGATACTAACTCCTATATGAAATTACCAACTATTCTAAAAAATTTCAACCACTCCCATAATTTACGCATATTTGTTAACAAAGTTTTATTAATCAACTCATAAAAAGTATCGACTAATATTTGAGTTAGCTGTGAGCGTTTATCCCATTCTTTTAAAACTACCAATTTTCAAATAATATGTTAATGATTATGGCATCTTACCAACTTGGAAAAAAGTTTATAACTTCTATCTGGAATTATTATCGCTATTTTTAGATAATAATATTTATCTGATTTATTTCAAAAGTGCCAAACATTTCAATGATTTATCAACTTCTACGTGGCGAGCTTACAAACATACTAAAATTATTACTCTTATACAAAATTACCAACTCTTTTCAAAATTAGCAACTGCATTCCATTCATTTACCAACAATTATTTGGGGAGCATTTTTTCTTTCTAGTCGAAAGAAATATACTATTCATATATCATAATAATACTCGAGAGATACATACAAGGCTTTCAAGCCTAACAACTCCCAAATAATTATAAAATGAATCAAAAGCCAAAAAGCAAAAAAGTACACTTTGTACCTAGAAATACCCTCTCATATCTTAAAAATAAGTTTGACATTGTAAACCACCAACAGTTGATCACATTTAATGATGAGCACATGTTAAAATCTCCCACTCCATTGTGTCTATGTCGAACATTCTCATCACCATCATTGTGCAGGGACACAAGCATCAAAATGTTGAAAAGATACAAATCAAGTACCTAGGAGGAGTTCCTGGATCTATATTTAGATTTAGTTCAAGAGAGTAAGACCCCCAAAACTTGACCTAAATGTAAATTGGGAGAGGAGAGTGGCTTAACCTTAGAGAGGTTGTGAAGTCACATTACAAACATCCTCCTTAGTAGTTGTCGATTGGACGAATGGCTGAACCGGTCTTCACATTCACTTAATATCAACTGCAGAAATTCATTCACACACAAACTCCTAGAACAAATTGGAAGAAAAAAGAAAGACGATATGCTTCAAAAAAGAGGGAGGCGGGGAGGAAGGAGTCCCTCTCTCTCCCTCAGGATGGCACTGGAGAGAGGCAACGGCTTTAAGAGAAAAGAAAGGAAATCCTAACCTAGGGTTTAGAGAGAGAGAGAGAGTATCAATAATTACATAAATATACTACTCTTATTAAAGTCACTTATCAACTTTTATTCGGTCTTTTTAAAGGTACAAATTAATCCAACTATTTATTCACATTTGTTCGAGACATGTGAAGTTACAATCCAATAAACATTGTTATGTGGAATTAAAAAAGCGGCGATAATTTGTTAATGAAATATGGGAGGTCCCTAAACTTTTTCGACACGTTGAATCTCTGCCCCAAGGCCCTTTTTGTTGAATTAGATCCTTTGAAATATATATATTCATTTATTCAATTGACCATTCCACTTCAAAACCTAGCGAAAGTGCAAATGTGATGGTTAAGTGCCATGCCGATTCTTATGTGGCGGCCAAGTAATGCTTCGAGGTGGTGACCTCTGTCGGAGGCCAGGGTAGAGAGAGAGAGAGAGGCCCAAAGCTTTGGCACGACGGACGGCAACAACAACACGATGGATAACGGCTGTGGAACTCGGCACGACATGCGATGAATCTGATGATAATGGCCTTGTAGCATTGACGGGCGGCGGCGATGGCAACATGCTAGTGTTGATGGCGGCCATGGGACCATCCTAATGTGGGCAGCAGCTTAGTGGGTACAGGCTCGACCTCGGATCGACCGGTGATCTAGGTCGATTGAGGTCGGCAGCAGCCCTAACCAAGCTCCTCGAGGTCGAGGTCAACGTCAGATGTCAACCATTGCCAAATGTTCTTTCAAACTCGACAAACGTTAAGACACGAGATGCGACAAACACGATATTTTCTTGCTAAAGTACTCATTTGAACATCAACCTACCGCATTGTCTCCCTCTCACGTCGGCATGCTCTTCTTATTTTCATTGTATAAGCAGTTGACCCTATTCAAATACAAATACTTTGTATGCATTTGGTTAGACTTTTGAAGAAAGCCTTAAGAAAATACAAAAAAATTTAAGTCAAAGAAATTTTTCAAAATGCAAATTATTTTTGTTAAATTGTAATTTGAAAGTCCATTATGAAATACTTTTGAATAAAATAGTATTTGTGGAGATTATATTTATAAATATTTTTATGATTAAAAAAAGAAAAAATGGTTAAAAGAAAAATAAAAAAGTTGACCGTTAACAACATGAGGCCTCGTGCGACCTTCAGTGCTTGGTGCTTGGGGTCGAGTGACCTCCGGCAACCCTCGACAAGGGCCACCTAGGGTTAGGCGACCCCCAGCGGCCCTTCATGAAGGTCGCGTGACCTCACCGCAACCTAAATCTAGGTCACCGAAAGTCGTGAGATCTAGGTCATGCCTAAGGTTCCTCCAGCGACATAGATCTAGGTCGCGCTTCAAGTCGCACAACCACGCGAGGGCCACTTGGTCACATAACCTCAGGCAGCCCTTCAAGGGGGTCGCTCGACCCAAAGTTGAGTTGCCGCAATGCGACTCATGGGCGATCACCACATCTCATCGAGGTCACGTGACTGGCCAATGACCATCGCTAGGTAGCCGCGACCTCGCCAACCTCTCTCCAGCCCATCACCAACCAGCCACATACAACCACGCCACGCAAATGGAGAAGAAGATGAACAGTAACTTTGGAGGCTTCCCAAAATGCTGAAAGCCCAAGGTAACCTAGGACCTACTTTGGGCTTTTCAAGCTTTCAAAGGCTAACATTTCCTCAATGTGGGTTTCAAAAATTTAACCAAATACCCAACATTTGGCCAGATGAGCTCTGGACACTCAAAAGTCCCTTCCCAAAGCAGATCCCAAACTTACCATTTACCCCTCAAGCTAAGAGTATGGGCAACCATCAATGCATCTAGGACCATTAGCCACAAAACTAGTCTTTGGCAAAACTTTGTATATCGGGATAAGTACTAAAAGTGTAGGATTTATAAGGACCTTCCATATCGTTTTCCCTTAACAAAAGGGAAAAAAATAGAGGCTGCGATTCACCAACACGCACGAAGGAAAAAATAACGCTGCAAGTCCAACTGCTACTAAAATAAATACTTGGAGGACTATTCACAGCATACAAAATGATGGTTCTCTTGATCCAAAATTATCACAGTCAAGCGAATTGACAGATTTCAACTACACTAGCTTATTCAATTCTGGACAGGCAACCAACAATCCAATTGTGAATATAAATGGCAATCAGGAAAAGTCTGCTACTCCACATCTTTCCAACCTTTCATTACACGGACTTTAGAGGAAATATGCATTGCGCTAACCAAGGATATAAGTGAGCATTAGGGATATATTATTGACCCTATGAACATGGACATCTATGTGCACAAGCAAACTAGACATGACGGGGTTTTAAATTAAGATGGATTCTTTATAAGATCTCTCCCACAGATGGACAATTATCAGCATATGAGTAAAAGAAAGAGAAAAAAAAAAGGCAAAAGAAAACCTACCCAACACAAACATAGAAAGAGACAAGCTTCACAACTCCCTTGTATCACGGAATTCCCCAAATGCATAATCAGTAATGGGAATCTTGACCAGGACTCTCCGCATGCATATCCATGGAAGTATCATTGGAGCTTGTCGGGTTGTTATCCCTGATCTGATGATGAGGGTTGTTAGTTTCGTTATGTCGCGCAGCATTTCCTGATGAAGTGGTGTTCGAATTATAACCAGCTTGCATCGATTGATAGTGCTGGAGGCTCCGTCGCACAGGGCTTGAAAGTGCATTCGAAAAGACAGGATTTTTCCCCTGGTTATCAGAATTTCCAGAACGAGCACCCTGAATTGCTGCCGGTCCAAACGGGTTAGAAGAAATGGGGGCGCCAACGTTAGCTAAATGCACTGCCGCTTGAGAATTTTGGAGCTGAGGCGGCGGCCTGGGGGACATTGGAGTGTCGTCTGCTGCATAGTCGAGCTCATTCTACACAAGTTCCAAAACAGAAAGGGAAAAGAAAAAACTTATTCAGCTGTGTCAACAAACGGCATGCCATATTGTTCCTGGACAAGGCCAGGAAAGAACTCATATGAATCCTCTAACAAATAATTTTAGTAAAACTAGAATTACTTCAAACATTGCCATAACCTATGAGCCATCTTTCACTGATCACTATTACCAAAAAAAAAATGTCCTGGAGGAAACACCAATCTGTTTCCACCACAGTGGTCATTTGATCTAGTCAGTTCGAAATCCAAATGCAGTTTATAAAAGATCCCAGAAGGTAACTGATATCATCTGTCTTCAGATGGCACAAATAGCAACTCAGTCACATCATCTGGTGGAATTCACTACCATGCCAAAGTACAAAAGAAGATAAGGCAAGAAAAACCTCAGAAGAAGAAATTCCATCTATCACCAATGCATGCTGCAGCCACGGGTGGTAGAGGTGCCACTAACTGAATTACAATTACAAAATCCAGAATAATGTCTTTGATGAAAGTCAATTTTTTTTTCTACCCAAAGCTACTAATCATCCAATAGAGCACTCATTCCACATTAAAGATTGCTCCAACAAAAAACATAACAATGAGATTAACCTAGTTTACACCTTCAAAGTTCTACCTAATGTACAGGTGTCCTGAAACCATTTATTGTAAATCTAAGGGAGTATAAGGTGGTGTTAACACACAAAAGCATTAAAAGACTTATGCCAAACCAGATGAATAGGAGCTGAGATGGATGCTGCTTTCAAATACAGTGTGCTCCATACAAGAATCTAGACTCAGCTTTTAAATCACCTTATTTTCACATCAACCTTGACTTACTTCTTCAGCTAGAAGATTGTAACTATGGAAGGCCTCTAGCGCAGTCATCTCCCGTCACCATACAATAGATTCATAATACACGTCACATAGCATCATAGCTCCTTGCAGAATCTTCAGCAACTTAATTTATACAAGGGTCAGCAGCAGGACACCCTTGGTTATTTGTAATTCTTTTTACCTACCAGGGAAACATCTACCACGTTTTTCGCCTTCTGTGACCTACAACTATGAGCCAGACTCCAGACTTTTATATAAAAAAGTCAATAACAAAACCCCAGAACCAACCTAGAAGAAAGACAATTCCAGAACCTCTCCATTAAAAAGCCCCTCTCACAAGCCACTACTAATCATCCCTGCACTACTATAGAAACACAAGTATAGAAAGACAAGCAAAACCACTAACCAATACAAGAAGTAAGTTACGAACACACACAGTGAGGAAACCAAACACAATTATGATGGATTCTGAATATAGGCAAACCTGCAAGTATGAAATAATATCGATTGTGGACACTCTTGATCCTTCTTCTTGTTGTCTCAAAATCCATTGATAGAGTTTTTCCTACATAAAAATAAGGAGGAAAATGTAAGAAGTAAATTAATCACTGGCTCACACTCTTCAAAATAAGAATGCATCAGAAAAGATCAAGCAGCTAAAACAAAACCATAGCATTTCCTGGTCATATTCCACCTAAAACATTAGTATCCCAATCAACTACATAAGTTCTCATCACCCCCTAGCATGGTAGCAACTCTATCCACAAGCCACCTCGTGGTATTATAGACCATATCATCAGGCAAGATATCATAGGGAGAGGCACAAATAACAGATCGGAAGCCGCTGAAAAGAACAGCGATGAAATGAGAAGCAACTCCCACCCTATGATGACTACCGTCTTAAGTGTTACAAGAGAATGAGTAAACTTATAACTTCATTCCTTTCCAACTTTTGGTTTGGTAGCATTTGAGCGTTTGGTGTTTGTAACTTCAAACCAACAGAAACCAACCCCCACGTTGGGCTATGCACCAGTCTTGCCTTTTTATTTTTACTCAAACAACAATCTGATAATTGGGAAATGCGATCCCATCAATGCTTCCCCAAAAAAACATCACCTATTGTTCGGGCATCTGAGCATCCCTAATGTCAAGGGGGTGGCAACTGGGCATGCGGGTGAGTGAATATAGATAACAAATGGACACAGACTTCACCATAAAAACCTTATTTAAAACTCGCCATCACTAGAAAATATTATATAGAAATACTTAGCGTGCATAATATGCAAAGATATGCAATTTGTACCAAAGCCATACAAGTTGAGAATCTAGCTGAAGATGTACATCCATTAGTGAATATGCTCCATGTGGACATCATCTAAATTTCAAGGTCATGTAATCCCAAGAAAACTTATAGTCCAGGGAAAAGGAAGCAGCAGAGAGCTAGCTAGAGAGATTCCAGGAGACCAACAGGAGCAAATTTTTTTCTAAATGCTCAAAAACAAAATTAGCATTTCATTTGTCATGCACTTTATTGTGCAATGCAACTCTGGTCCTCTATCTAACAGAATAAAACCAAAAAGATGCCACTTTGGTTCCAATTGTTAATACCTTGATGAATGTACATCCATTGAATACGCACAACATGGAAAGTCAAATTGTATTCCATAGCCATGCATGGACAGAAAACTAATCTTTTCTTCATTTATAGGTAATGAAGGATTTTGTTAATATAAAAGATCTTGCCAGAGATGTACAAGGACAGGAAGAAGAAAAACAAACGAAAAGTGAAACATCACAAAACCATACAGAAACAGCGCAAAATGACCAAAGGGCAAAGATGAATCAGAGAACGCAAAGGAGAAGCAACCGAACATCTAAATCCCTCAAACAGTCTTTTGTTACATTCTTTCCAGATGCACCACATCAGAAAAGGGGCACGGTGCTCCAAGAATTCTTAGAGGTTAAATCTTCACCAAAAGCATTCCAATAGCTCAATACTGAATGACATGTCTTGGCATGACTCATACAACCTTAGACAAGCTGAAGATATAATTCCAAAGCTTGAGGGAGAAGTCACGATGAAGAAAGAAATGGGCAAACAGATTCACCCGAATGCTTACATACACAACACTGATCCATAAGAATGAAATTGCCTTTTCCGAGAACTTTAGGATTAAGGTATGAAGTTACTACAGAAAGACCAGGTGACGATTCTACACACAGTGACAATTTTAGCCTAAATGGAGAATGCCCTATCTTCTGGCCCAGAAAACAATGAAAGCAAAAGAGAAAATGGTAGATCACATGCCAAAAAGCATGAATAGGAGGAGGAACTTATTAGTATGCAAATGAAAGCCAACAGCTTGATAATTTAACAGAGGATTCAAGGGCACACAAGACTTGGGACGGCTTGAAAAATGAAAAAAGCTCAAGGCTGAAGGTCTACAACTGGGGACAACTTGGCGATACACAAGCAACAGAGTCTTTCCTGTTCAAAAAGGTTAACGAATTGAAGTTGAAGCTAACAGTAATCTCCCCATATGATTCTTTTCAGTTACCCCTTCTATCAGTTTCTGCGCCATCCCTATGGAGAAGATATCTCCAGCATAGGAACCCGGGCACCAATCAGAAGGGGGGAAGAAACAACACAGATTACCAAGCAACACGACTCCAAACTCCAATAAACTCAGAACCATTTTTCGAAATAGTCTAATCCCATGAGAGGCGTTCGTCCTCACAACATGCCCATCAAGTTTACCAACACACAAGCATCACCAGCAAAACAATTCACCGGGAAATGCAACCGCAAACAGCAATCTTCCCAGCTCACACAAGCCCATAGATTCTATCGACATACCATTAAGCCTCCGCAGCACTAACCACAAGAGAAAGGAAACACCCAAACCCAGACAACGGCACACCCAAATCAACCAACATCACACGTAACCGATCGAGGAAGCCCCCAAAAACCTCAGCTTTGGCAAAAGCCCGGCCACACCAAAACGATTTCGAATCCAATTCTCCCTATCCCAACCCTAAACAGTACCATCGGATTATCCCATCAAACCCAAAACCAAAAAAAAAAATCCCCCCACCGAACACCCCAGGAAGAAAAAGGCAAAAAAAAAAAAAAAGAAGCACCCAGAAATCCGCGGCGAATCGGGTATCCGGGGAAACCCACGTCGGAATCGAGGAAGGGAATCGGGTGGGGGAAAGGGGGATTAGGGAATTACGAGGGCGTGGCGCTCGCCGGCCTGGAAGGAGAGGCGCTGGTGGCTCATGGCCTGGGTGTAGAGCTGGGAGAGGGAGTTGGCGGCGCTGCAGAAGGAGGTGTAGAGGCTCCTGTCCACCTCGTCCAGGCGCGACGCCACCGACTTCCTCTTCTTCGCCATCGCAGGGGAGGAAGGAAGGAAGGAAGGAAGGAGAAGCGAGGGTTTCTCTCCCCGATCGAAATTGAACCGCGTCGACCGAAAGAGAGAGAGAAGGGATGGGGGAAACTTGAGGGGAAAAGGCAGAAAGAGAAAGAGAGGGGAAAGAGGCAAAGTTAAGGAGGAAGGATGGCTGCCTGGCTGCCTGCCAAGATGCTGAGTGGGTACGTGGATATTCATCCCCGCCCCCCATCGCCCGTGGGCCCCACCCCTTATGTGCTCGGACCGACCGAGCCACCCCTCGCGTGTCTCAACAGGTCACCCATCCTAGAAGTACATCTCCTGTGTCTCACGAGGTCACCTATCCTAGAAGTACATCTCTGTGTCGACGATTCATTTACTTGCCTATTGGTCGAGATCGGAGGAATTGCTATTGTATCGGGAGGAGGGTCTACCGGTTTGGACACGTCTCGGGATTGAGCCCATGAGGAAATCTGATCCGAGTTGAGTTTCTTGATTTGGGGATATTTTCCCGATCTGCGTTGGTTTCCGAAAAGAGATTTTCTATGTATGTGGTGGATTCGGTCATTATCTCATGATGCAAATAAAATAGGCTTTTCGGCTATACTGGCGAGCATTTTTAGTAAGTTTTTTATGAGATATTATGAGATTACGATTTGGTGTAATACAGGGTTATGAAACTCTTGATTAATTGAGCTATTGTAACTTGTATTAGCCAAATTCATGGTGGGGTTTTCTGTGGTTGACTCTTCTTGTGGAGTAGGCACCCACAATTGGACTAAACCATATAAATATACAGTATTCTTTATCTTCTTTATTGATTTTTTTGATAATTTCTTCTTCTCACGTTAAACTCATATTGCAAAATACATTATCTTCCGATTTATGTCACAACAATCGTATCGGAGCTATGGGTAGTAGTTTTGGAGTAGATTTGAAGTTTTTGTGTGTCTTTTCATCATTTGGAAACATTATCTTTGTAGTTATGTGTGAAGCGAGACTTCAAATTATTTAATGGGAAAAACAATTTTCGATAGTGGATCATTAAATTGTGTGCCTTGTTTTTTTTTTTTTTTTTTTTTTTTTTTTTTTGTCTATTCCTACTCTACACTCACTCTCAGACTTTTGCCTTGCCTCTTGTAGGGCATGGGAGTCAAAACTCACTCCTGAAACATTTCTACTCTACACTCACTCTCAGACTTTTGCCCTGCCTCTTGCAGGGCATGGGAGTCAAAACTCACTCCTGAAACTTACGCGTTTCCACCCCCATCCCTTCCTGAGAAGGTGGGGACTTGAACCCCTCACCTCCCCCTTCCATGTTGGAAGAGTAGCCACTGGGGCGAATCCCAGTGGTTTGTGTGCCTTGTTAATAAGTTAAGATTTGGCAAAAGCATTGAATGATAACAATAAATTGTTACAAACAAAAAACGACAAATAAGGTAGATTTGATAGAGAAGGCAAAACAAAAAACTCTGGTTGAATTTTCTGATGATATGTTTATTAAAGTGATCAAAGAGAAAGATGTGATAGCGTTGTGGACAAAACTTGAGTCACTTTATTTGATGAAAGGATTGAGCATCGTTCAAATATGTTGGAAAGCATTTTGCAATTCCAAATAGTTGAAAGCACATTAATTAGAGCCCATTTAAATAAGTTTAACAAACTTATGATCAACTTGAAGAACATTAGTGAAGCTTTGCACGATGAGAAACAAGGCATGATGTTCTTGGCGTCTTTACTAGATTTTTTTGAGCATTTTACTCACTATTACTAGAGCGTACTACAATTATCTAAGTCTATCTTATTTCCTAAGTAGTGGAAAGGAAAATAGGAGAAGATAACTTAAAGATAGATTATGGAAGAGCCCCTATAAATCAAGGCTCAACCTTCAGGACCATCAATGTTATTATTATGATGAGGCATGCACTAAAAGAGCAATCATTGGAACTACAAGTGTAAAGGAGTTAGGGTGGAGTCTATGATTGATAATAATGTTGTCACTACAACATATAATAGTTCTAGTGATGTTGATGATATGTTATCAATCACCACGAGTTCATCAAGTGATGTTTCGGTGCTTAACTCTGAATTTTCCTATCATCTAACTCCTCATAGTCACTTGTTTACCACAAGGTGCTTATGGAAAATGTGTTGCTAGTGAAATAGTAAAGATCTAAACAATGCGAATTAGGATACCCGATGGATTGTTGAGTATGTTGATTGACTTGAGGCATGTATGGGAGCTGAGAAAGAGCCTTATCTTGTCAAGTGCTCTTGAGGAGTTCGATACTGAATCTCTAGTGAAGGTGAAGTTTTGAAGGTCTTTGGCGATCTATTTACTATGATGTGAGGGAAGGATGAGTGTGGGTTGTATTTTAGGTTACGATAGTGATTAGCTCATCTGATGTATTAACTGAGGCTTCTGGTCAAAACATGGCACAAGAGATTTGGACACGAGTGAAAGAGAGATGCTTATCATGAGTTAAAACGGGTCTACTCAAAAGCCATAGGACTAAAATTGTGAGCTTCTGTAAATACTGCGACATGGCTAATTAGTGAACATTGAAGTTCAACAAAACAGTTCATTGTACCTTGTACATGATAGGCTAACATACATTCATATTTATGAGGACCCTCTCAAGTTCAGTATAAGGGTGGTGGTAGAGTATTTGTTGTCCTTTGTTGATGACTCTTTTGAGAAAAGTTTGGATTTGTCTTCTTAAGTACAAGAGCAAAGTGCTTGGTTGGTTCAAGTTGTGGAAGGCAATGACCAAAAGTAAATATGAATGAAGATATGTTCTTGGGAACTGACAAAAGGTTGGAATTGATAAGCTTAGCCAAATTTGCTTAGAGGAAGTCACAGTGAAATGTCTATTGTTTATAATGCATCACAACTAAACGGAGTCACAGAACATATGAATGGAATTATACTAGAGACCTCCCTCTTTACTCTCCAATGTTGCAATGGAAGAAGATTTCTAGGCCAAGGCAATGAATGATGTTTGTTGGCTAATAAAGAGATCACAATTACTAGCAATTGAATGGAAAGCTCTCGTGGGTCAAGTAAGCCTACTGATTAAGTCAAATTTTGATTTGCTTATGCTTGGGTTAGTGATGGTGTGCTGAAGCTAGGGTCAAGGAAGTGCACATTCCTAGAGTTTGCACATGGAATTCAACCAAAAAGAAAAAAGAGTTTGCACATGGAATGAAGGTATATGGGTCATGTGCACCAAGCAAGATTCACACTAGTTTATATTCAGCAAAGAGGTTATTCTCGACGAATCGATCTATTTCAAAAGAGAAGCGAAAGATCAATTATAGAGAGAGATCTACATGGTATTTAGAAATAGGTGGAACTTTAAGGGATGTGATAATGTCTCTAGAGTTGCTAGATTCCATAGCAAGTTCAAGGTCACAGTTGATGAAGTTTTGAGATGGTCAAAGGATGTGGATGACATATAGCAACAGTCATATGCATATACAAAAATAGATAATATGAGTGCAACACAAATTGCTTCGAGTTTTGAGATTCCAAAGACTGAAGACTACTTGACTATTAAGTACCTCAAGAAAGCTTTGAGCCATTTTAACATGTAGTTGAGAAATTCTATAGGTACCACACTTGCATATCACAAAATTGCCTAGAGTGTTATTGTGTATATGGATGGATGAAGAGCACTTGTCCTGTGCTCAAAAGAGGTTTGCCATTTTTTTCCAGAGTGTCATACAAGTCGAAGTAGCAGTTTTGTCTATTTCGACCAATGTAGTTAAAAACCGCACATAAATCTCCATTTTCACAAGTCAAGAACCTTGTAAACTTTTTCAAAACTCATACAATGATCAAGATCGAGGCGGAATCACAAGTTGAATTGCTAAATTTGCTAAACGGGCAAGTCGGGTCATGCCGAGATTTTGCACACTTGATTAGTGACTATACTCCCTTAGCTCATTGACTTGGAAAATATTAAAGTTGTGTTTGGTTATCCGGATTTGAATTAGGATCTAGTAGGATAAGGTTAGATTAGAAATCTTTCGAATATCCTCTAAATGCTAGAAAATTCCATTATATATCTACTGCACTCTAAGATAGAATTAAGAATCTTTGAAAAAAAAAACTGAAAATCTTTGTAAATTCCACTTGCCCAACGCAACCTCCCGCGGGATCTCCAGATCTCGCTCTTGAGGTCCCTCGCCAGCATCGTCAAACTTGCTCTCTTCAACTCCCTCCAGATTGTCTCCTTTCGCCAGATCCACTGCCATCTCCGCCCCCAAGCCGTAGTTCTGGCTCAGCCTCACCAAGTCGGAGGCGATCCAAACGCGGATGAAGATGAGTCTTTGTTCGTCGAAGGCGTCATGAAGCAACTGGGTGAGGTAACAAGTGCAACTGATCTGGGGGACGAGGCAGCAACGGTCGATGCAGAGGTGAAGGGTCGCAACGAGGTGGTGGACACTGCGTGCAAAGCCCAGGCACCACTTGATGTCGAATCCAACTATCCAGGGGTGGTGACAGGCGGAGAGAAGGTAGATGGAGATCCAACATTGGACAACGTTGGGACAGCAAGTGACGAGGCCAAACACACCTCTGTCGTGCATGACAACCTCAAAGGATCTGGTACACTTGTGAGAGGATTAGAGTTTTTTGATAGTCCTAGTCAATTGACGTATAATTTCTCTTTTTCACCCTCAGTCCTTAAATACGATGGGCTGCCGGCAACAACGATTGTGCAGTTGTTGAAAATGACAACAATCGGCTATGGTAATTGTGGCCGGTGAAGCAATATTCAAATGCATCGTTGAAGGATAATAGGGTTTGTTAGGTTATTTCGTTAGAAAAAAAAAACAATTATCCAATTCGAATTTACTCCGTCCTTATCCCGATTTATTTATTTGTTATCTTATCTAGTCAAAAGACGTTGTCGACTTGATTACCGAACGCAGTCAAAGGGGACTTAGACCCACCTTACTCACTGACCAGCTACTGAATTTGGTCCTTGCATTGCTTTTATAAACCCAAGCATGCTCACACTTTCACAAAGAGCCGACGAGACCCTTTGCTTTTATCCTTTACTTTGGAAAGCGGAACCTGCTCAACACTCCTTTTGGTACGCCAGCATCTTCCATTCAAGATTTGCATACTTTCATTATGAAAAGGTATTGAGATTATGCATTCATTAGAGTGTATCATTCTATTATGGACACTAAAAATCATTTTATTTGGCTACGTAGATGTTCCCAACATGGTTATCATCATTCTCATGACATTTTTCAAGAATATTTCTCATAATTTGTAAGATCTATCAACACAAATTTGCAGACAACCTAGCTATCCCGGTTAAGAAAAAAGAGATTCTAACTATCTTGGCTCCAAGTGCACGTTTTGAGCTATGAACGGTTTCATCGGCTATTTTGACTTAGAGAAAGACTCCAACGTGCATATCAAGTTTGGAGGGGTAAATATATGTATCAAAATGGAAGTTGAAGTGGCCGAACTAATTAAAACGCTCTCAAGCGTAAATTACTTCTCTTGTTTATCTTTTAAAAATTATCTAACATTGAAATGCTTGGGATTGAAGTACATCAAAACGAGATTACATGCAATGTCAAGTGCGGGAATTGAAAAGTACATACAAATACAAAGATCAAACTCTTAGAAAGTTGAATGATTGTGCATGTATCTGCTCTTCTTTGATCCCATCTTCTTTGTAATGCTTAATGAAAGTTGCAACTCTTCCTCCTATTCTATCTCCATTAGTGCTTCATTTATTTTGCGAAAAATGAGCAATTTGAAAAATATTTTTCAAAATATAATCACTTATATCACTTGAAATAATTAATCAATGAAAAATGTCTTCATTATCGACACAATTTATATCTACAAATCTTTATAGTTAAAGAAAATATTTTTCATTCTTCATTTTTGTAAGTAATACAAGCAACCATTTTTTTTTAAATATTGTCAAAATCATTCATCTTTTTAAGTGCTCATCCACAATCACAACCGACAAAATAACTTCCCCAACTCTTCCATGTGTGCAGTAGTAATCTTCACCTCTTTCCCAACTGCTTTCAATTATTCATCCACTTTTTCATTTGCTTTACAATGAGATTATCTTCGTAAGTTCTCGCTCCCATGCTCTTTGACCTAGCTCTTCTCACTTGCATCACACAAGCTTCCCTCAATTTGAACTACATTATTTAGATCGAGCTCTCTTCCTTCACATAGATCTAGTTTCAAAGTTATATCGATATTTCTAACAAAGTCGATACTCAATTAAAGTTCGAGCCAAAAAGAAATAGTCGATTAAAGTGGACACATATAATTCCCTCAATGTGAACATATATGTGTAAAACATGGTACTTCATTCAGCATCAATCATCTAGAAGAGCGTGTGTTTAAAAATGGGTACTAACATTTGCCCACAAGTATTTCTTTAAATTGTCTAATTTATAGCAATGTTGATATATTAACCCATTTTCACTTAGCATGGACCTGCCCTCAATTTGTCTTTATGAACTTGCACCATGGAATACGCGCTTAGGCCGTATGATCGAGTAGAGCGGCTCATCGTGAGCTATTCACCACAGGGAGCTTCAATCTTTTTTATTATCGTTGAAATATCTCATATCATTTATCAATGAGGTTTATATGATCTTTATAATATGTGGTCTTCTCCACCTATAAGTTTAACATTTTGGGTTAGACTTTTTAACGTGGTATTCGAGCTAGGTTTTTCCATTTTTACGTATGCATCCACCCCATCAAATTTTCATGAGCTACTTGAACATGAGAGGCGTGCTAAAATATCTTACATAACTTGACAATAAAATTTTTATACTCTTTATTTATATGTGATCTCCTCTACCTATAAATTTAAGTTTTTGGATTTAACTTTCTAACAATTACTAAATGCGCATTGCACATGGTAATACATCATTTTAATATCAAAATACTTCGGAACCAAATTTGTTTAAGTGTGACTAAGGATCTTCATAAGATTGAGAGTATTATCGAATGAACAAAATTTGTTTAACTTAGACTTCATTTGTTTTACATAAAATGAATGATTTAAAAAATAAATTCCTAAAAATGATCGCTTATATCACTTGAAATTATTAGTCACTGAAAAATGTGTGCATCATCAACAATAATTTGTGTCTAAATATTTGCGTAAATAATGAAAATATTTTTTCATTTATTCATTTTTGTAAGCGATATAAATGATCATTTTAAGAAAATGATTTTCAAATCAATCATGTTTAATGAAACAAACAGAGACCTAGAAGAGAATCATGAGAAAACAAGGAAGCGGCAACCAGTTATGTACCGAGTCATTTGTGAAATCATTGACCTTTTATAAAGAAAAATTACCCAATCAGTCCTAAACTTATTAGACAAATGTCAATTGAATCCTAAACTTTCCAATATTGTCAATTTAGTCTTAAACATTTATTCAAAATTCCAATGTAATCCTTCCAATCATTTTTTGCCGAAAATTGATGATGTGGCAATTCCTTCATTGTCAACCATCCCACATAACACATAATCATGTCAATGATTTCCGATAAAAATTGGTTGAAAGGTTTACATTGAAATTTCATGCAAAAGTTTAGGACTTACTAGCAAATTTGGAAATATTAGGACTGAATCGAGCATCCGTACAGTAAGTTTATGATTAACCGGACAATTTCCACCCTTTATCAACTCGGAATGAGAATCTTTCACAGGAGAAAGAGACAATAATGCCAAGCGAATTAGATACAAAAAATCAACACAATAGGAAAAATAAAGATGGACGCCAAAGTACATAGGCATATGCTCATTAAGCATCACCAAGTAAAGGATTCCCACTAGTGAAAAAGGTAATAATATAAAACTGGAAAGAAAGGAAAAAAAATGTGTGGAAGAGAGAGAAAGAGAGAGACTTGAATGAAGAATGGATAGCTCTTTTTCGAATAATGAGTGTCCCAAAGTCGCACCATGACACATGAATATGTTATTAATGCAATATTAGAGAGTAAGCAAGCATGAACAAAAGTGTCTTTAATGTTGATGCAAACATTAAAGGATATTTTAAATTGGATGGATAAAAGTCGCATGGGGACTACTTTTGTGTACCGATCCGGGAAACCTTACTGAAAAAAAGGTTATTTGCACGTTTTATAATTATAAAGGTAGAAAAATTTGCACTTTAAACATGAAGTGGGAGACACGAGAAAGGATAATTGCACAATCAATTCTAAGTCTAATATATAGAAACCAATCGGGACCAAAACGAAATGCCATCAAATCATCTCGGTCAAATCATCTCGATCAAGTCTTGTAAAATTCATCCGACCTGGTAGCTTTGTCATTGCCAGTTTTTTTACGTGTAATGGCAATAGTATGACGCAGACGAAACAAGCCATTTGTCTTTATTTTCTCTCTTTTTTTTTTCTTTTTTCTTTTTTTTCTTCTCTTCTAGTGCACGAGTTGCTGTTCATTAATTCGCCGTTGGCCGTGGTTGGGGATAATGTCTTTGTGAAAAGAAAGTTCACGCAAATAGATAATAGGGAAAATTTGAACCTGAATTTGACCGGAACGGAATGGCGTTAGAGGAAGGATGGCCGGAGGGGGTGGTCGGAGTCGATGCTCAAGGCCATTTAGGAATTTTTAATCGCCTAGTTCAGCATTAGAAAATAGTTACTGACAAATTTTCACAGCTAAAGGCAAGAGAAAATTTCTTTGAATCAATTTTTTATTGGAAACTATTTTTAGCACCTTCAATATATGTTATCGTTGTTGTCCAAGAACACCCAAAGGCACATTGTCAGAAACGATTTAGAGTCGAGTCCTAGCCGATATATAAAGCTCAAAGAGTGAGATAAGAATAGTAAGAGTGTCATAACTTTTATACAGCGCTCACTCAAACGTCATAATTTTTTTTTTTTGGCTCACTTTGACCCTATTTGATAACATATCAAATAGTGTCTATTTCTACTCTTTTATTCCTTGAAATGAAAAAAAAAATGTCCATTTTGTAACTTTTCGTTGTCAAGAATAGATTTAGAACAAAATCAAGGAGTAAAAAAAGTTGTTTTTTTGTTCCCGAGAATAATTCTAGAATTGAACATTTTCTTCTTTTTTTCTCTTTTCTTTTATCCTTTTCCTTTCTTCTTCTTCTTCCTTTAGGACAAGGGTTGGCAACCTCGCCAAAGCCTTGCCAGGCTAGCCCTCATCTAGCCTATTGTCAGCCATTACCAAGGCTAGCAACCAGCTAGAGGAAGAAGAAGAAGAAAATGAAAAAAAAAATGTAATAAAATCATTTAAAAAGTAAAATAAATTATAAATCACAAAAAAATTGAGGGTTGTATGAAATGCATTTCTATTCCAAGAATATTAATTTGTGCCGTTACCAAATATCTTCGAATACTCAGAAATTCGTTTAGAAAACAAAACTATTTTTGAGCGGAAATTGTTCTCAAAAATAAAATGGCTAACAAACACACCCTTAAGTGCCACATCGAAGTAAAATTAATCACTTAAATGTCAATTTCAGCAAATTATCCTATGTGGATTTTTTTTTTTGAATTTTTTATTTTCCATTTTTTATTTTATTTTAGGGCCGACAAGGGTCACCAATAACCTCGCGGCCACAAACCCACACCTAATCTAGGTGAGGGCCGCCTCACCTTAAATTGCAAAGGCCTTGGGCAAGGCCTTTGCACCCAGATCAAGGCAAAGATTTCATGGCCAGCAAGGGTCACTTGTGACCCTTACCGATCTTAAAAAAGGGAAAATAAAAATTTTAAAAATCAAAATTATTAAAAATTATTCATATCAATACCAGCAAAGCCATGTAGAATGATTGGCATCAATGTCGAATTTTCCGACAAGGCAAATCATCAATGGCACTCAAATAATTGATTTTTCAAATTTGTGGTACCCAAATGAGCCAAAAAAAAGTTATGACACTCAAATGAATATTATACGAAAGTTATGATACTCCTGCTATTCTCCCCCTCAAATAACTTAGTAAGCACAAGTTCGAGTTGAACTATAAGTATATATAAGTTGGTATATTATGAAATATTTGATTTTTGTGTCTATTTAATGGCCATTAGATATTTCTTTATAAATATAACGATACAAGTTTCTTTAGACTCAAAGGCTTGTCGAGTAGAGTTTTGGTGACCTCAAACTCTACTTAATAAGTAGAGGTGAAATATGAGTCATAAACCCATATATTAACTCAAATTTAGTGAGCCCAAGTTAAATATTGGTTACTTAAAATTTTTAAATGGGTCAAAAGGGGTTCGAAACATCTAAGGGTAAGTTTATATGGGTCTATATGGGTTTGCAGCAAACCCATATCAAATCCATTTAACAAACTCATATAGACCCATAAAAATTATTAACCTTTTTTTCGGACAAATATAACTTATTAACTTGAACTGCAAATTGCTGTCAATCTTCGGCCACCAATGACCGCCGATCACCGATCTTTGTAGTAGCCGGTCATTGTCGTCACCGATGGCAAGTCTCAGCAGCTTCTACTAGACTTAGAATAAAAAAGAATGGATATGTTCAGCAGAAGTCCTAAAACTTGTCCAGAAAGTGCAATTGAGTTCTAAAACTTACAAAAAGTTTAATCAAGTCATAAAACTTGTCAAGTTGATTCAATTGAGTCCTAAAATTAAAACCGTCAAGAAAGTTAACGGAAATTGATGACGTGGGGCGACGTCATATTTTAAATAATTTTTTTATTTTTCAAATGGCTTTTTAAAATTATTTTTTATTCAAAATCTGTAAAAATTAGATTAAAAACTAAAAAAAGGAAAATCTAAATTCATTTAAAAAAGGAAAATCTAAATTTATTTAAAAAAACAAAACTGTTCAAAAAAAAAAAAGGGCATCGGTGGACTTCCGCCGCCCGCCGCCGCCCATTGCCGGAGGGGCCGGCGACCGCCCCGGGCGAGGCCTTGTCGGCCCTCGCTCGGGGCGGCGAGGGCCGATGAGGCTCGCCTAGGGCGGGCGACGGTCGCCATCCTCGCCCGGCCGAGGGCGACCGTCGCCCGCCCCCCTAGGTGGGGCCTAGGTGGGGCCGATGAGGGCCAGCCACCCCCGCCTGGGGCCGACAACCGTCGCTCGGCCCTTCCGGCGATGGGCGGCGGCGGGGGAGAAAATGGCTGATTTTTTTTTTTAAAACAATTTTAAAAATAACTTTTGTAACTTTTCTTTTTAATTTTTGGTGAAAATAAGATAAAATGAATAAATTTATTTTTTTAGTTTTTAAATATTTTTTAAAATGAATAAAAAATCATTAAAAAATCCACGTGGAAAATAAAAATAATTTAAAATGACACGTCAGCATTTTTAATGGAAAATGCTAACGGTGTTAATTTTAGGACTCAATTGAACTAACTTGACAAGTTTTAGGACTTGATTGAACTTTTTGTAAGTTTTAGGACTCAATTGCATTTTCTAGATAAGTTTTAGGACTTATGCTGAACATATCCCAAAAAAGAAAGAAAAAGAAAATATAGAATACAAAATTATAAAAAAATTATAAAAAAATAATAAAATGGATTTTGTATAGAATCATTGGCTGAAAATATTAAAGGAAAAATTATCAAATAGCATGAAAGTGTTTTAGTAATACAATTTTTTTGAAAAATTCATAAGAAATAAATATAAAACTATTTTAGTAATACCGGTTGGGTTGAGTATGTGTTGGATATGAGTCGAGAAATTTCTATTGCAATATATGGGTTATAAATTGGATAAATGGGTCACTTTGAGTCAGACCATTTGTGACCCGATCCGATCCACCAATTTGATAAGTCTATCAATGGATAACTTGAGTGGCTTGAGGCCATAGATCGAAATTTGGTTAATCTTTCTACTTTAAATCAGGCGATCCAATCTCATAAAATCAACTAGTTGAGCGGAGCTATTGAGAGTAGCTTGACTTGGTTTTACCCTAATGTGAGCATTTTCTAAGACTAGCCTGCCTTCACAATATCAATATCAGAGCACCAAAAACCCTTGACTCATTGCCCTTGATTTACGTCTCGAAACAACCTAGAAAAAAAAAAAGATTTTTTTTAGAATATAAATTCTATATATGTTCAATATCTAGTGGTGGCAGAACCAACCATTCCAAGATGTATGTAGCCTAACCTAACCAGACTAAATTTTTCCGACCTCTTTGACTCTTTGGACACGGTTAATTAGGTGTTATCCCTAAAAACCATGGAATTCCTGCCGGAAACAAAGACATGGACCGGAGCAACTAGACAGTAGTAGATCCAGCCAGCCATTGCTATCAAAGCTGCTGGACGACAATGGTATCGGGACTTTAATTTCGACGAGCAATCGCTCATTTTTAACAATTACCCGATTTCAAAAGAGACAATTGAGACAACCCGTTTTTCAGAAGTGGACAACAGAATGGCTATACCAGCCAAAACTCACCTGAATATTCTCAGAAGCTGCTCTTGGCTTTGGATATAATATGACAATTGCGAAATAGTGTGACTCAAAAATGTCAAATTAAAAGGCCATCCCTTTGGCTTCAATGTCACTTAAAGAGTCGTCTCATGTGGGAACCGTGGGAAAAGGCATATCCTACTGAACTTGGTTAGAAACCCTAGATCGGATCGTTGACATTGAAGCGGCTCTTCATGAGAGACGCTGGTTTTGTGAAGAAGCAAAGCGTTGTTACCTAAATTAATGGGAAAATATATTGCAATGGCAATTAATGATGAAGACAAAGATGACGGCCGGCGCTCGTACGAAGAAGCCAACTAATGCAAAATGCCATGTTACCTTAATGCTGGGGCAACGAACATGGAGTGCATTTTGGCATGGTCTCGATCTTTTTAACAATTGCCAGATCCTTTCTGAAAGATATATGGCTAGATCATCTTCTGTTTAAACTATTTAGGTAGTAATTATATATATAAAAGAAATATACGTACATATAAATTCGGAGAATGCCCTAGATACAATGTTACTATGGACAAAGGGACGTCCATCCGTCCCACTAAAGATCCGCACTAGCCCCTCTTGAACGGGACAAATACTTAACTTCCATTCCCTTCTCTTTTCTTTAAAATTGAACTTTGAGAGGTGCGAATAGGACTAGTTCGATGAATCGCTTGAATAAGAATTACCATTCAGATTGATGGGCATTTTTCGGGGCATTTTTCGGAACATTGTCTAACTGTAGTAAAAAAAAAATGCTAAAGAAAAAGAGGCGCTTGTAGCCCTTAGGGGTGAGCATGGTCCGGGTTGGTCCGGCCACCCCTAACCCTAGTGACCAACCCATACAAAGTGTCGGTCCTCAATTTTTAGGACCAAGGACCGACCCTATTGAGTCTGGGACCAAGGACCGGACCGACCCAATGGGTTCGGTCCGGCCTGTGGTCAACCCGGGACCGATCGATAATTTTTTTCGTCTTATTTTTTATACTTCCTAAAAAAACAAATCTACAAATTCAAATTACGTATCCATGATCCATCAACAATACGATATTGTGCAACTAAATTATAAAATACCAATATATATTTAGCAAATTTAAGATGACACAATAATAGAAATTTCATATCCGCTAACCGCTCATCGAGATATGGGACAAGATGGAAAGTTCTTGTAATCATCTATCTTTAATATTTATAACACCATATGCAAAAGCGTTTTCCTGATCATGTAGAGTTTACTCAACCAAAAAATGAGCTTCGCACCACTTGACTAGCATTTGATCATGTAGAGTCTACTCAACCAAAAAATGAGCTTCACACCACTTGATTAACAAATCACCGTAGCAGCTGCAGTACTACTCTACTCTTAAAAAACTTCTACCATTTAACACAAATTGAAAGCAATTAAATCATAAAAAGTTTAAAATACTTAATATAAAGCATGAATATATAACTTCACATCTTGTTAATTCACTTGAACTTCTAAACACTTGAAAACAAAACAAACGACACATAATTAATACTTAACAAAAGTTTTAAATTGAAATTACTATTAGTGCTATTGATAGAACATCTCAATATAATATAATATAATAGACATTTTACTTAGGTTTGAATATATAAAATAATTATAAATAATATAATATAATATACGGGGTTGGTCCAGGTTGGACCGACCCAAAACTCTGGGACCAGGACCAACCCCCACAGTGTTGGTCCTGGAATTTCAGACAAGGACCGACCAGGTCCCCTTGGGAACCGGACCAGACCGGCGGGGAGGTTGGGCGGTCCAGATCGGTCCAGGGTCGACCCTAAACCGCTGCTCACCCCTAGTAGCCCTAGCCACGAGTTTGACAACTCCTTGCTCTCACTCGACATAAAGTTCAAGATGGGTGGAGTCCGAGCTAGTTGAAGACTGGCCAAGCCAACTGAACCCGCTTCCGATCAATCGTTTCTATGAAAATGACGGTGATTTTGATAATTAGCATGTTTAATTAAGGAATTTAGGCCTGATCTAAATACAAGGGCAGCTCGCCTGACAACTCCTTGCTCTCGCTCAACATAAAGTACAAGATGAGTGGACCCGGGCTAGTTGAAGACTGGCCAAGCCAACTAAACCCGCTCCCGATCAATCGTTTCTATGAAAATGAATTTGATAATGAGCATGTTCAAATAAAAAATTTAGGCCTGATCTAATATAAGGGCGGCTCCCATCTAGTCGCTCGTTGATCATACCCTTTCTTGATTTGAAAAGCAGAGTGACAAAACGAAAGAGACTTGCCCCCAAAATGTCATTATTTCAATGACATCCTTCATGGAAAATCAGTGGAAGGTGGGTGAACTTATCCCTTTCTCATGATTTGTCGTCTGTCAGGACTCAAGACCATAAGCGCCGGCCTGAACCTTAAATTGCACCAGGATTTCCCTAAATCCAACAGAGGAATCGATCTTCTCTGTCTCTTATTGTGTTCGGCTGTTCATTTCCGTGGATGAAACAAACATCAGAATCATCGACACTCGTCATTGTACACTACACAACTTCTAAGATTAAGGGAGAAACATGAGTGCAATTTTATATTCCTCGATCTTCATGGCATAAAGGGTCATAATTTTCAACCCACAAAACTTTAAAGACGTTTAGTGAACAAGATTTACTCTCTTTGTCCGGCGACTACCGATGAACCATTCCCTAGAGATTTTTAAGAACGTATAGGAATTCAAATGAGCTCTTAAGGCACGTTTGGTGTGAAATAAATATCGGAATCATCGCCATATCCTACGCAACTTCTAAGATTAAAGAAGAAACATGAGCGCAATTTCATGTCCCTCAACCTTCATGGCATAACAGGTCATCACTCCTGATGCACAAAACTTTGAAGATGTTGCGATCATCCGACGAGATTTACTCTCTTTCTGTCCAACGATTACCGCATATGGGAATTCAAATGAGCCCTTTAAGGCACGTTAGGATGGACAGGGAGAGAAAGGGACTTCGAATTGTACACAGCCCAAGTTGGCAGCTTTGGTTTCTTTCTTTTCTTGGGCTAACGATGGAAAAGTCAAGTACCAATCAGTCCCTTCGCTGATTTCCTGAAGAAAAGTTACCTCATTTCTGATCTAAATCTCACTCCTGGCTTCAAAGTTCAACGAACCCACCGAATTTTTTTATTTCCGTCGTGACTCCACATATCACGGTATTGACCCAAGAAATCAGATCGGTCTTGAGAAGAGCATAGAATTTGTGATGGGAGTCGGAAGAAAATGGTATTCGCATCTTTCCGTGGATATATAAAATGGAGGGGTGTTGTCTTTCTCATTCGTTCTCTCTCCCCACGTCTTGTTTCTCTCTCTTGTGCTCCAATTAAATTTTTCTTTTCAATATTCAAGAAAAGCATTGAATTTCACGGCAAAGGGTAGTCGACGCTTTTGCGTGGCGTCCTCCATCTCTCTACATTAACGTTGGAATTTGCATGAAGGGGCACACGCAGGGAGATAGAGTCCCTCTCGACATTCTCTGAAGCTTTCTCTCAAGAGGTTTGCCCCCAAAAACCCACATGGTTCTTCTGTTTTATTGGCGAAAGAAAGGACCTGGTTTTGAGTTTCATGGGTGTCCTGAGGAAATTGTGTTGGTGGGTTCTATACTTCTGGTAGTTTATAGTTACAGGGACTTGCCTTTGGCTGTATCTCACCTGATTTTGAGCCTGGATGTTGAATTTTGCGTTTGAAGCACGGATAATCAAATTAGGTTGCTTTTGTGTTGTTGCCTTGTTTTTTATCACTGCTCATGCTTTCGGCGACTGATGGATTTCGGTTTCGGTATCGGTATCTTTTTGCTTATGGATATCGAAATAAGAGGAGTATATTTGGTCTTTAAAGCATAGTGACATTTGATTGGTAATGACCATCCTCTTTAGGAAGTGAAGTCCAATTGCCGAGACACTATCAAGAGTTTCTGCATTCCTTTGTAAATTCCCAGATGGAAAAGCAAGTTCTGTGGCTCTGTCCCTCCATGTAATCCTTTGTTTGTCATTGTGAATCATATACAGTGACACATGGAAATTCGCAAAGTATGCGAATCTCCTTAAAGCTATGTGCTTTTGTTTCTGATGCAGTGGCCGTTTGACCTTTGTGAACCACATCTTTTGAGGAGTGTTGTCTTAACCAAATTGCATTTTGTGCAGATAAGGAAGTTTTGGACATCACGCTGCAGTGTTCGATTTTAATGAAGGTTGAGAGGCAGTGACAGTAGTGATTCAAGGAGAGAGAACAACATGTCTTTGTCAACTAAGGCAGATAAAAAGGCTGCTGTTGATGCAGCAGCATGGATGTTCAACATTGTCACCTCTGTAGGAATAATTCTTGTTAATAAAGCTCTGATGGCGGCATACGGTTTCAGATTTGGTACGTCCTTAGTATGATTATGAGATGAGCATCATCATGGTTGCATCAAATCAATAATTTATATAAGCTTGGGATTAACTTTTATTGAAGATCAACCTTTATCTTATCTCTGATTATGCAATACTCTCGATGATTGTTGATTTGGAGAGTATCCATCTTGACAACCTTCTATTCTGTTAGAGTGGTCATATGGGTTTCTGGCTTTCAAGAGTTTCTGTCTCATATTTTCATTTCCCGTTTTACATATTTTTACCTGCCTTCTCACCTAAATAAGTGAGAGGTCATCCCACAAGGTTGATCTAATGTCACTTGCTATTCAACCTTGTCTGCTTGAATAATTTTCTGCAAGACTAAGGCTACAAGGTTTACCTATTTCTGAAATCAAATCGGTGTATGATATTGTCTTGCTCAGCTAGATCCTTGTATGGGTCATCACCATATCCTCTTTAGTTTGAATGCAAGTTTGAGGATTTGGTTTTCCTTCATGATTAGCAGATTATGGGGACTAACTCTTGGTTAACTCACATCAAATAGTTTATGTTGCATATCATTGAAGGAAACTTGAAAGATGATGGTCAAGCCCTGTGTTTGACTTTGAGATTCTTCTGATTTAGTCCTTTCCCTTGAAGGAAGTTTCCTGTGATTGAATTTTTATATTTTGTGCTATTAGGTTGCAGATCTGTTGACTTGGAGTTCTAGCTCTAATTGCCCAAAAAGTTCTTGACTAGTCATCGCAATGATAACTCTTGTGGAGCTTAAATGTTACTACATTTATCTTCAAACTGCAATTTATTCTGATTGGTCCAAACAATTTCATGGTCAATTTTTATCTTGCACCAGTTACCTTTTGTAGCAGTCAGATCATTGTTTCTGATCATGTTACCTAACTTAATGGGCATCCCAGGATGAACTTTTTCATTACCTCAATGGCTGTTATAAAACCTGAGGATTCAATTGGTAGATGGCTAAATTTAGCAATCTGGAAATGGACTTTTTCTTCTCCTCGCTTTAGCAGTCAGTTGTGGAAATTTCTCACATCTTTCATGATAAACAGAAAGAACATGGATTCTAAAGGCTATTGTCAGGCCAAAGGTTGTGATGAATTAGTTGAAGTTCTCTTTGCACCTTTTGGAAAAGGTTCTGCACCTCGTTTGTTTTTTCAAGTTTACCTTGTGAGGGCAAGGTTGCAGGGCTAGTTTCCCCATTTTTTGTCTGTTTCTTCCAACTAAATGTGTATGCTCTCAAGTTCTCATGGCATTGTTTCATGACACACGAATGGTTAAAACCATCTCTATATGCACATTTTAGTAGAAGACTTTACTAGTGAACAAATCTCTTTAATTTTTCGTGGCAACTCAGTTTTTAGATAGACAAATGAATGTTCCTTTTCCACAGAGAGCATAGAATGAACTAATTGTCGGGAAAATTTTTCCTCACACTTGTATCTTCTTTTCTAATCAAGTATACTAATGAGATAGATATTTGCTATATTTATGATGTTATTTTCAATCAATTGAAATCACTTGCTCTGTATTCTTAAGTTTGAGATTCCCCTTAATGAAGGAAGAACTGAAAAACAAAGAGCAGTGAGAAGCAAGAAAAATGATTCATGCTTAATTTATAGGAGTAATCTACTGCAATTTCTTTGACAACTCTACACATGGTATGCTAACAGTCTTGTTACTGATTGGTATCTTGCAGCCACAACTTTAACCGGTCTTCATTTTGCCACAACAACCACGATGACACTTGTTTTTAGGTGGCTTGGTTATATTCAGCCCACAAATCTACCAGTGAGTGAGATCTTGAAATTTGTTTTGTTCGCCAACTTCTCCATTGTTGGAATGAACATCAGTCTGATGTGGAACTCTGTCGGATTTTACCAGGTAAGTCTTTGAGAATTGTACCAGAATCCATTTGCTTTTCTGATAGTGGCGTTGACAAATATTTAACTTAAAACTTGCATGCTTGTTTTCTCCTTTCAGATTGCAAAGCTGAGCATGATACCAGTGTCTTGTTTTCTCGAAGTCGTCTTGGACCAGGTGCGGTATTCGAGGGATACCAAGCTCAGCATTGTAGTCGTTCTCCTTGGGGTGGCATTTTGTACCGTCACTGATGTCAGTGTCAACTTCAAGGGCTTTCTAGCTGCCTTTATAGCAGTCTGGAGCACTGCTCTACAGCAATATGTGAGTAAAAGCCAACTTCACTGAAGAATTCTTGTCACGTTGACACTTGACATTTAGTACACTAATTCCAAATCTATTCTCATAGAGAATGGTTTTCATACTCTTCACATGAGTTTCGCGGACATGGCATCAAATCATAGCACAGTAACTGCATTTCCGTAAATCAGTATAATTTGCTGTAGCTACAGAGACTGCTCCAACTATTATTCATCACAAATTTCTAAACTTGGAAAATTCCTAATTCAGTGCATTGTGACTGCAGTATGTTCACTTTCTTCAAAGAAAGTATTCAATAGGTTCGTTTAATCTATTGGGGCACACAGCTCCAGTGCAGGCAACTTCTCTGCTTATAGTAGGTCCCTTTCTCGACTACATGTTTACCGGTGAAAAAGTTTATGCCTACCAGTACTCTACCACATCTGTTGTAAGTTTTCTGACTTTGTTCACTGTCTTTATTTAAATGATATATTAGACAGCGCAAGTTTTTTAAAGAAAATTATCTTGACATCCACGCGGTTGTAAATAAACTGGGCCGTTTCTACCTACTTATTAAAAATGACTGAGACCTAGTCATCTAGGTCTCCTAGAACAATTGATTCTGACCACCCACAACCCGTCCGCCCAATGTTTGGCACCAAGCTATGCTGAGGATGGCTCTCTTAAAATCTAATATGGATGGGATTGTTGCCTGTAACTATTGTTTTGGCAATCTAAGTGCATTGTACGACCTCTTGACCGGTCAAGCCATGTTGAAGTCACTTTTAGAAAATACCAGAGCTGGACCTATCTTTCTGCAGTACTACAGCTTCGAAAGTGCAACTTCCCTTCACTGGGCCAAATTCTAATATGGTGATTGACTTTCCATGATGCTCTTTGAATCTGCATTCTCTCAATGCTTTATGTTTCTAATTATCCATCAAATTGATGCAATCTGAGAATGTGCAACCAGTTGTGCAGTGGTAAAAGATAGTCTTAACATTTTGGTCATCTTTATGACAGAGTTACTGGAGGAAATTAAATGGTTTCATCAAAATGTGCATGAAAATGATTTTGTTACCTCTGCAAGGTAATCACATTTATATGGCAGCAAGCCTGCTCAAGAGATCTAATTTAGTAACTTTGTCACCAAGAACTAGAGCCCAGGGTTACACTTTTCTGGAAAAATTTTATATTGGAACATCTCCTTTCATCATATACATGCAAGTGTGTCGGTTCTTATCTCTACATCTGATTGTATGCTAAACATGCTTAATCATGCAGGCATTCTTGATCGTCTCTTGTACCATAGCAGTGGGTACCAACCTCAGTCAGTTCATCTGCATAGGCAGGTTCACAGCCGTGTCTTTCCAAGTGATTGGTCACATGAAGACCATACTTGTCCTGACCTTAGGATTCGTTTTCTTTGGGAAAGAGGGTCTCAATATGCAAGTAGTATTGGGCATGTTTGTTGCCGTGATAGGGATGATTTGGTATGGCAACGCCTCCTCCAAACCTGGAGGAAAGGAACGCGTTAGCTTCTCAAGTCAGAGCAACAAAAGCCAGAAGCAGGAAAGCCTCCTAGAGTCCACCGAACAAGAAGATAAGGTCTAAATAGGGTTCAAAGGGTTGTTGAGGCGTATACCAAGAATCGTCTCTTTGAAGGAGTCGTTTTATTGGGCACACATCCAATTTACTGCAATTGGTGTGTCAAGATCATGAGTATCTTGGAAGAATTCTTATCAGAGGAATAACAGGAATAATTCTTTTACATGATAGTTCAGTTTCTCGTCGTTAATTTTGTTTCTGAGTTATAGAAAGCCACTGAAATGAGCCAACCTCAGCCTTAAGGGTCGCTCTGATTTTCTTGTTCACCTCCTATTCCAAGCCATTGCTGTATCAAATGAGGTTCGTACATCGAGCTTCCCTTCCCATTTTGGTAATTGTTATAGTAAATTGTCAAACTCTGTGAAGATAGATCCCACCAAACAAGTCAGAGCCTTTTTCTTGTTTTACTATTGTACTTGTGGAAATGACATTATAAACCAAATCCATCCTCTCTCTCTCTCTCTCAGATTCTTTGAGATTGCTGGACCATCTCTTACAACGAACTTGTGGTTTGTGGTTTTGTTAGACAGAGTGGCCTGAACAGTTCTATAAGAGTGGTTCATTCGTTTGGTTTAGCATTTTGAAAGTCCATTAGAAAAACACAAAGTAGTTTAACCTAATGGACTTTAGACAAATGCAAATGCCGTTTGGTAAACTATACTTTATAGAGTAACTTCGAGAGAAATACCGTTTAGTAGAAAACATATTTGAAAAGCTCTTTAGATGATTAACATTAGTCTTTTTAATTTTATTTGTTTAAAGTTGAAAAGAATAATGTATGCAATTTTTTAAATATAAATGTTGATAATAATACTAAAAAAGTTAAACACACACACACACACACATATATAATTTTTTTTAAAAAACCAAACCCTTTATCGGAATTTTTTTAATTTTTATTTGCTTAAAATTGAAAAAAAAAAAAATATGTATGTAACTTTTTAAATATAAATTTTCATAATAATGCTAAAAAAATCAAATACATATATATAATTTAAGAAAAGACCAAATCCTTCATTGAAATTTTTGAATTTTTATTTTTTTTAAATTTGAAAAATAATATATGCGACTTTTTAAATATAAATTTGAAAATAATGCTAAGAAATCAAATACATTTTATATATATTTTTAAAAAAAAAAAGATCCAACCCTTCGTCGAATTTTTACTTTTTATTTGTTTCAAATTGAAAAAATAATGTATGCAACTTTTTAAATATAAATTTTGACAATAATGCTAAAAAAATCAAATATACAAATAATTTTTTTAAAAGACCAAAATATATTTAATTTTTTTAGCATTTATATATATTTGATTTTTTCAGCATTCTTTTGGCATTTAAAAAAAAATAATAACGAAGGCAAAATCAGAAATTTGAAGAATGAGTGAGGATATTTCTGGAAAGAAAAAAATAAGTTTCAAGATTTGGCTAAAATCTTTGAAATCCCAGTCCCTATTAGCATTGGTACTTTTACTTGAAAGACTTTCTACTTTAAAATAGTTGTCAATTTCAAGAGACTTTGAGGCCGAAAGCCCTTAGAAATACTTGGGTGCGTTTGGATGGGCATTTAGAAAGCCCATCCACGCCCCAAAGCTCTTTCACCCAAAAATGGGGTGTTTGGCAACCTCCTTGAAGGAGCTTTCAAATGAAAGCCTCCCCTCGAAATGCTTTTGAAAGCCCAAGGCCAGTTTAGAATTTTTTTCCTAAACTATCCTTATTAATTTTTCATATTTCCATTATTGTCCCCGTATTTATTTATTTTTTTAAATGGAAAGGAGTAGCCCTTCGCCGGACCGGCGAAGGGCGACGGCCGCCGCGAGCCGATCCGCGCCTGGGCGGCCGTCGGCCGAGGTCGCCCGAGGTCGGGCGACCTCCGGCGAGGGTCGCGCGACCCCCGAGGGGCCTGAGGTCGCCCGACCTCGGGCGACCGGTCGCGGTCGCGCGACCCACCCGACCGCCGCCGGGTCTCGCGCGGCTGGGCGAGGGCCTCGCGACCCGGGCGGCCCACCGAACCAAAATGCACCATGAAAAAGTGGATGTGTTCATCAAACTGAGAAAGAGCCTTGTTATGGGCCTTGGCACATATTTTGAAGTTTTTGCTGTGACCCTGCAATTTGACAAAGTCTCTTGAGGATGAGTGACTGTCTCATGGCACCTTCTTCTGGGAAGAGTGACTTGAGTTTCATGAAAATGACCATCAATTGGACTTCGTTCAACAGGCGGAGGGATGAAGTCATTGTGATACTTTTCCAGATACTGCAAGTGTATAGGGCATATGCTCAAATTGTCCTGAGATGTTCATTATGTTTCTTCTGTGAGGGCCATGGATGTTGTCATGCCATTGATTTAAGCCATAACTTTCGTGACATATAACCAAGGGAATGAGTGCAGGTTTGGCTCCGTGAGTCCAACTGGAGAACTTTTACTGCTGTATGTGTTATTGAGCAGTGAAATCCTGCAGCAACTTTGTATGACTAATTACCAAGCAATTGCATAGCACGATTCATTGAGACGAATCGAGATGTAGGTATTTTTTGTTGGCACGAAATGCGCAATTTGATGGGGTTGTCGAACCTGATCAATAGAAAAGATTGCACAGATGGTATAGATCAAAATCATTCGGTGTGTGTGCAGGTTTTTCACTTTCAGCCCTCAATTCTTTTCATGTCAATCATCTTAATTCGTTCAATTTATGCAATCAAGTTTTTGCGTTACTACTGATATTTACGAGCTAATTTCGATGTGTACACGATGGTAGGCCAAGGGGCCACCAGGCCACCGACTAGGTTTAGCACGCCTCCTTACCATGATGGAAAAGATCGATGATCATCGTTCAACCATAGTTAAACTGGCTAACCCTTACCTGAGCATTAATGAGGATCCGTTAACCCTCTCTTGATATTTAGCTGAACCAGAAAAAGACCGATGAGCATCGATCGGCCTTTGTCCATGCTGTGAGGGTCAATAGAGTGGACAAGGTCATTAGACAATCGCTCAAACATGATGAGGTCAGCCCATTATTGGTTACTTTACCTTCTCAGTTGTCTATATCAATGTCGACCGTGCCATGTAAGCATGACATCCATATTAGGAATATCCAGCCAAAATTAACTAGAATGATTGAATTAACACTAGGTCATAAGGTTTAGGAATAAATGACACTAATGGAATGGATTTAAGACTTTTTCGATAATTTTCCCCTAGTTTGAGATTTTCTGTAAAGCGAATATCAATATCAAGCAACATATGTTATGAGTATATTAATTTGTAATTTTCAATGGTATTAACCCTTACTTTTTACTCGAAATCATTGTTTTGAACTCTCCATCTTTTAAAGACAAAAGGTTCCCTGCCAACTCATCTAGCAAGCACAGCAAGCCACATCAGCTGCCATGTAAGACCTCTTTGCCAAAATAAGAAATAATCACACAAATAGTTCTTAAATTTTAGCCTAATGTATGATGTAATCATTAAATTTTTAATTTATTCGATGTGATTCCTAAACTTTAGCATAATATATAATGTTATCTTTGAATTCTCGGTTTATCCAATAAGGTCTGTAGACTATTCATACTTGTTTAACTTAGTATTTAAACTATATAAATGAATAACATTGAGTATTTTCATACAGTTTAGGAATTAAGTTGCATATGTACCAAAAGTCTAAAAATTATATAGAACAAATTAAAAGTTCAAAAATCACACTCCATATTAAGTCAAAGTTCACGAACTATTTATGCCATTTTCTTCCGAGAGAAGTACGGTGGTCATTTTTTTTGTCCCTTGAGTAAAAAGTCCGGCCTAAAAGTTCCTTGCCAACTCATCTCACAAGCACAGCAAGCCACGTCAGCTGCCATGTAAGACCTCTTGGCCAAAAGATAATCACACAAATAGTTCCCAAACTTTAGTCTAATGTACGATGTAATCATTGAACTTTAGCCAAATATATAATATTATCTTTGAATTCTCAATTTATCCAATGAGGTCCCTAGGCTATTCATACTTGTTTAACTTAGTACCTGAACTATATGAATAGATAACATTAAACATTTTCATACATTTCAGGGACTAAGTTGAATATGTACCAAAAATCTAAAAATTTCAAGGACCACACTGCATATTGAGTCAAAGTTCACGAACTATTTATATCATTTTCTCCCAACAAAAATGGTCATTTTTTTGTCCATCGAGTAAAATGTCCGGCCTAACCCTAATCATCCTCCAGGACGAGTCCGCAATTTTTTCCACAAACCGGGGCAGAAACATGAAAAGCAGAAAAATCCAGGGGGCAAAGAGAGAAAACCGACTGCGCAAGTCACCTTTGCTCCTCAAACTCAAGAAGCTGAAGAAGAAGCCTCAAGCGCCTCCTCCCGACTCGTCTTCTTCTTCCTCCTCCTCCTCCTCTTCCTCTTCCTGCATCGTCGTCGTCGTCGGAATCTGCGAAAATGGAAGGCGAAGAGGGATCCCAGCAGCCCCACCTCGCCCTCGCCCACCGCCTCTTCCTCCTCAAGCACCCCAGCGTCCCCGACATCGAGAAGGTCCGCCTCAAGGACGAGGTCCTCGCCTCCATCAAATCCGACGGTCCGATTCGATTCCCTGAGCTTCCCCCTCGTTCAAGATCGCTTCTTTCTCTTGTTTTCGGGTTCCCCGGTTCGCGAATGATGTTGGGTTCTCGCGCGTTTCTCAGATATGGCCTCGCTGTACGAAACCCTAGCGGCGGAGTCCCTGCTGGAGATGGATCGGGGGCTCTTGGACTCCATGCGCGCCCGCATCGAGGAGGAGCTCAAGAAGCTCGACGAGAAGTGAGTCCCGCCCGTCTCGCTTTTCTTGTTGAAAATTCATAGCTTTTGTTGCCCATTTTTGTTCCAGAATTCTTGAGATTTGGGTTTTTCTCACGACGCGTCGTGATTCGAGTGCGGTATTGTTCTAGTGATGGAGAATGTGTTTCGTATGGTTCTCGTGCAATAATAAATCTGTGGAGATCAATGGAGCTCGAGAAGAGTCATTGCGCTTTTAATTTCCATTGTTGGGCTCTGAATCTGCTGCTGGGATACTTGCTTGAATGTGGACCTTTTTGGGGAATGTCGAGATTGAGATTGATAATGCTAGATAGATTTTATGACTGATAGAGTGATTTGCTTAGACCATGTTTTGGCACATGGTGGTGTTTGGTCACGTGGTGGCTGGTAATGCAGCATGCGTAATAATTCCATCGAGCGATGGTCTAACGGCTTGATCTTGTGGTCCTTTAGACTGAATTAATCCCCTAATCATGCGTTCCGTTGTTAGTTTGATGGGTTGCCATGGTTGCCTTTGCCTAGGATAACTGATGCTGAAGAGAACTTGGGCGAAAGTGAAGTTAGGGAAGCCCACCTGGCCAAATCCTTGTATTTCATTCGTATTGGTGACAAGGTAAGTTTTGGCTGTTCTAGTTGCCTTTCCCGTTACTTAGGGAGTTCTTCACCATTCGAATGTAATTTTGGTATTTTCTTTTTTTGAACGTAAGGAAAAAGCATTGGAACAGCTCAAGGTAACAGAAAGTAAAACAGTGGCTGTTGGGCAGAAGATGGACTTGGTCTTCTATACGCTCCAACTGGGTTTCTTCTACATGGATTTTGATCTCATTTCCAAAAGCATTGATAAAGCAAAGAAGTAGGTGTTCATGGCATTCGTTATCCTGTTAGCTTGTTATACATTAACATTCTAATGAAATGCTTGATTAAATTATCGCCAGCTTGTTTGAAGAGGGAGGTGATTGGGAAAGGAAAAACCGTTTGAAGGTGTATGAAGGATTGTATTGCTTGTCGACTCGAAATTTCAAGCAGGCTGCAAGTTTATTCCTGGATTCCATCTCAACCTTCACTACTTATGAACTATTCCCTTATGACACCTTTGTGTTTTACACTGTTCTTACCAGCATCATCTCATTAGATAGAGTTTCCCTGAAACAGAAGGTAGCTATCTTAACTACTAGAAATTCCCATTTTCACCCCTGGTGATATCTCTTTTATGACCGATTGGCACTCCAGAGTCAATATTTAAAGTACTTGTGTAATGGGCAGGTTGTGGATGCTCCAGAGATCTTGACAGTGATTGGAAAAGTACCCCATTTGTCAGAATTTATGAACTCTCTGTATGATTGTCAATACAAATCTTTCTTTGCTGCTTTTGGTGAGTTACTTTACCATAGACTGTGACTTTGTTACTACTTTTTTTCCTAGAAACATCTTGCTTGTTCTTGGTCCGACTATGCTCCACTCTATCATAGATTGTATAAGCCTTTATACTTAGCTCTGGCATAGATTACTGTAGCTTATTGCTTCTGTTTTGATAATGTGTGTCTGACATTTGGGTTGCACGTGCAACTCTGTGTAAACCTATTTTGATGGGACTCTTAATATGGTTTGGATGTGGAAATCTCAAAAAACATCTCACATTTTCTTGGTTCGACCATGCTCAACTTTATCATAGATTGTATAAACCTTTATACTTGGCTCTGGCATAGATTACTGTAGCTTATTGCTTCTGTTTTGATAATGTGTGTCTGACATTTGGATTGCACATGCAACTCTGCCTAAACCTATTTTGATAGGACTCTTATTCGGTTTGGATGTGGAAATCTCACTGTTCTTTTTTTCCCCCCTTCTGTTTTTCTGTAAAGCTGGTCTGACTGAGCAAATAAGATTGGATCGCTATCTGCACCCTCACTTCCGGTATTACATGAGGGAAGTCAGAACTGTTGTTTATTCCCAGTTCCTCGAATCCTATAAGAGTGTTACAATTGAAGCTATGGCGAAAGCTTTTGGGGTAACAGTTGATTTCATTGATGCGTAAGTTATCACAATTCTGATCATGCTTTATATTAAGGATTGGTCCTGTTGTCATGTGAAGTTGACTTTCATATGGTGGAATTATTTGACGTTGTCTGTCTTTGAAATATGCGGTTATTCTCTCTTGAATATTTCTCCCCTAAATTGATATAAACCCTTCTACAGAGAATTATCTCGCTTTATTGCTGCTGGAAAGCTTCATTGCAAGATAGACAAAGTTGCCGGTGTCCTGGAAACTAACAGACCAGATGCAAAAAATGCCCTTTACCAAGCTACCATAAAGCAAGGGGACTTCTTACTTAATAGGATTCAGAAGCTGTCTCGTGTTATTGATCTGTAAAGTAAGCAGGCAGTTTTTCTGATTTGGTAGTTGTATCATTGATTTTTCAAGTGCTAAAGCATTCATAGATTCATCGTTGGAATTTATCCATGAGTTGGCTTTTCAAATCAACATTGGCTCTCTTGTGATATTGAGCAAAACTGAATGAATCTTTGATTTGACCTAGAGACACTGGTCGAATAAGAGAGTGCGGTGCATGAGTGTTGCTGGAATGTATGGCGATGGAAAAAAGTTTCCCGATATAGCATCTACAGAGAGCATTTCAGGAGACTATATAAGGGGCTATCTGGAGAAGATGTGGATTTACATTCTAATGGTACGGTGGAAGTGGATTTCTTCAATTCATACACTTGGAATTATACCGGTTGTTGGTCGTATTCTAGATGATCATTGGTAATGAGATTAATGCCTGGTTGATAAACCAGGTAAATACTGATGTTAGGCACTTTTTGGTGAGATATAGTCCTAGACAAGAGAGAACCATAGCAAGTACTGGGTGGTCAAATGCTTAGTGTAGATTTGGCGAATCTGTCTCTCTTTCATGGTAATCTTGAGGGCCTCACTTCTCTCTTGGAGTCTTATTCAATGCACATGGATAAGGTGATTTGCATGCATTTGTGAGGATTCCTCCAGTTGAAAGTTTGGAAATCGATGTTTCTATAACAAGGCGATTAGCAGCACAGCGAACATTTGTATATTGGGATGTGGGAATGCTGATTGCCAAACCGATTCTTAACATGACAAGAATCTCAGAGATCATATTCCATTTGCAGATCGTGAGCAAATAGTTGTATTGGGTTCCAATGTATCGACGTGTCTGCTCCCATACCTGAAGGAGATGCATAACATTGCTTTTGTTGGCTATTGTCTTGTTATGACACCTGCCTATCTTATGCTCCGCATAAGACTTTATTGAACCGCCAGCCGGTAGTCTTGGTGTTTACCTCAGTTTTTTGACTTTTGTGGAATGTTTGGACGTACAAAAAAAAAAAAGCAATTTTCAGCTGGGCATGTTAAGTAAATTTACCTTAAGTTATAAGCCACTTAGGTTTGGGAATTGCCGTGTTGATATGACATGATTTGCCAAGAGGATGTTTTGGTTCTGAACACCGCTTTGAGTCTTGTTATTGACCGGGGACGTCCGTGCTCATTTGATAATTGGATATGGCAGTTGATACTTCAAAAAAATTGGCTGGAAAGGTTAAAAGAAAGAACATTTTGCTTGTTGAAGAAGTTAATACGAGGGTCCTCTGAATTAAAAGTTGTGTTTTACGTGTTTAACATGGCCAGAGGACTCAAAAGTCCAATTTAAAACAGGCCATCCAAGATTGCCCGTGCAATATGGGCCGGGTCAGGTTTTGCATAGCAGATTCAAATAATTTAACAAAAAACCATTGTAAATAGCTCAGCCGACTTGTTAGTCATCAGGAATGAGCATCGTGGCGTGGATTGGTTTCAGTTTCACCGGGTTGGAATTGAAAACTGGATTGTCTCCTAGGATGGGGCCGCGCAAGTTTTCTCGTTCTGAACAAAATTTTAAGTTTGATTCTGTACTTTGCAATCCCATACTTACATTTTGTGACCGTGACTAGCAAAAGCTTTAGGAAAATCTCTGGCGTTAGGTCATAACATTTGTCACTTGTCGCTCGAAGCTAAGCCAATCTAATTTAGGACTTGTGTGAGGTCGAAGATTTTAAGGACATCCGGCGTAGGCGAAAATATGCGCAAAAGGCTAGGTTTGGGCCTCGGAGGATCAAACATAGATGCCGCGAAGAGTCTGCTAGGGGATGAGATCTTCTGTCCTCATCCATGTCTCCCTTTCATTCAGATAATTTATCCATATAAGTAAGCTTTGTCATGAAATCTATGTCTGAATGTATTAATGATTAAGATTCATGAGGCACCAATAAAGATATCGCACGGAGTAGAAGATCTTCATCCTTCCAGCTAGATTTTAGGCACCAGATGGGTGCCCAACAACACGAGGTTAACTTCAAAGAAAGCTTTGTAGAGCCGCTGGAAAGAATTTGAGTGAGAATCATTGTTTATCTCTTTGATTTATTGAGAGGCTTTTTAGGCGCAATTGGGACTATTGAGTGATTAAGTTAATGGAGTAGCGTGTAATTTCAACTTAGATTGTCATGGAATATTTCAAGAGCATCTCCACTTCAATTTCCGACGTGATAATCAAATCATTCTACCCTGCAAGGAACCTGCATCTCCCGGATGGATTGATTCATTTTACAAACAGCCTTGAAACGAATTGATTCGATTTGTTTTCATCTTCGATTAATTACCTCGGTTTTCGCATCGGATTAGTTAACTCGGTTGTCTCATAAAATGTACGTAAGTCCATGAGCGAAAACCAATTTTTTCATTAAGACCGTGAATCGATGATTCTTATAAAACTTCGCCTTTTTCCCATGCTATCATGAGGTCCAAGATTCTAACCCTTGATCTCTCACCTCTATGGGAAAAGAGATGTCGTGAACTCAATTGTCTTTCTCGACCTATTGTTACTGACATTTTCACATGAATTTCTCGCGTTTTCAAAGAATCTATATTATTGCATGGGCGAAGTATTGGTAGGGTCAGAGCGAAAGACCCTCTCGGTGAAAGAGCAAATTACAGCTTTCAACAGATGTGATTAGTTGTGTAAAAGAGGTTGGCAAAAAAAAACTAAGCTAAGGTAAAAGCATAACTTTTGTTCCAACAACAGACCGTTGATGCGTTTCCTGACAAATGCTACCACACTTTATGTAAGGTACCTTCATTGCAGTGATAGATGCAGAAAGATCCAAATTTGTCGACATCATACTAATCCATCTTGTACATAAAAATTATTATTAAGATATGCTAATGCACTCTTGCACGTAATTGTTGTATATAAAATGCAAATACATATCGGCGATTATATGGACATACCTTGGTTGTCTCATGAAATGCACGTCACATACTAGTAAGTGCCTAGAAACTTTTCTTTTCGCTAATACGATGATTCACTAATTGTTTTAGAATTTTGCCTTCTCCCCTCAAGGTTCATGGTTCGAACCCTTCATCTCTCACCCCTATTTGCAAAGAGACGCCACGAAGTCAACCGTCATCTCTCAAAGTGTCCTTGTTGGAAATCTTACATGAAATTTCTTGCGTTGCAAAAGAATCTACACCATTGCATGTACAAATATAAGAAGGGAACCCAAAGTAAGAGCAGGACTTTCGTTCCAACTTGTAATAGACTATCGATGCGCTTCAAGAGAAAAGCTTCCTCTTTACACAAAATACCTTCATTACAATAACAGATGCAGAAAGATCAAAATATGTCAACCGTCGTACTATTCATCTTGTGCTCACCGAATTATTCTTATTAAGATATATTATGTGTTCTCATATACATAATTGTCATAAATAATTTGTAAATACATATCTGTGAGTTTATGGACATAACAAACGGTAAAGTTATGGACATAACTTGGCTGTCTCTGAAATTGACGCGTGTGGGTAGGTGCGCACGCACTGGTTTTTCCCTAAGGCAATGATTCAAAGATTGTTAGGGGAGTTCGCATTTTCCCCGTACTATGATGAGGTCCAAGGTTCTTGTCCCTGATCACTCACCTCCATGTGAAAAGAGATGACGCTAAGTCAACTGTCCTGTCTCGACGTGCTGTCGTTGAAATTGCTACGGGATTTTTCTTGCATTTGCGGAAAAATCTGCATTATTGTAGGTGGAAAACATAGGAAGGGAACCAGAGTGAAAAAACCCTTCCAGTGGCCACAGAAGTCAAAATAAGAGCACGGCATATGTTTCAACTCGTAACAGACGGTTGCTGTGCTTCAAGACAAAGGCTACTGCTTTTATGTACGACACTTTCATTGCACTGACAGATACAAAAAAAGAAAAGAAAAATCAAAATTTGTGAACCACTGTACCAACCCACTTTATTTTATGGCAAATTAGTCTCATCAAGATATGTTATTATGTGCCCTCGTGCATGTAATTATCCTGAATGAAATGTTAATACATATTTCACGGAAATAATAAACATTAAATCTATGGACATAACTTGGTGGTCTCATGAAATGCACCTACATATGTGCGCATGGGAACCAATTTTGCCGCTAAGACATGACTGATTGTTATAGACATCCACTTTTTCCCATGCTGTCATGAGGTCCAAGGTTCAAATCCTTGATCTCTCACCTCTATGGGAAAGGATCCATGTTATTGCACGTGCAAAATATAGGAAGGGAGCAGAAAATCCTCTAATGAGAGAGCAAACTACAACTCTCAACAGATGTGATCAATTGTATAAAAAAGGTTAGCAACAAAACGAAACCAAAGTAACGGCAAGACTTCTGTTCCAACTTGTAAGAGGATATTGATGCACTTCAAGACAAAGCCTACCACTTTTCATAAGACAATTTCATTACAGTGATAGACATAAATAGATCAAAATTTGTCAACTGTCATGTCAAATTTATTCTTATTAAGATAAACCTATGCGTCGTGCACATAATTTTCGTATATGTATATAATGTAAAGTTATATGGACATTTTACGGACATAACTTGGTTGTCTAATGAAATGCACATACGTTGATAAGTGCGTTGCGCAAGAACCGATTTGTTTGATGAGACAATGATTCGTTTTTTCCCATTCTATTATGAGGTCCCAGGTTGCAACCCTTGATCTCTACCTCAGTGGGAAAAGAGATGCCACGAAGTGTATTGTCATCTCTCGACTTGTGGCTGCTGAAATTGTTAGGTGAATTTTCTTGCGTTGTGAATGGATTTATGTTATTGAATGTGCGAAATATAGGAAGGTGATCCAAGTAGTTTGAAAGAGCAAACTTCATCTCTCAACAGACGTGATCAATTGTATTGAAAAGGTTGGCAACAAAATGGAGTCAAAAGTAATGACAGGATTTTCGTTCCTACTCATAACAAGCCACTAATGCGCTTCAAGATAAAGGATACTACTTAAGCGTAAGGCACCTTCATTGGTGATAGATCCAAAAAAAGGATCATTTTTGTCGACCGTCACAGTAATCTACCTTGATACATGGTGAATTATTCTTGTTGAGATATAATATGTGGAATTATGCTAAGTAAAATGCAAATACATACATGCAATGCAATAAACAGTGAAGTTAAGTCAGGGCACGGTCTTCACTTTTTCCCCATGCTGTCATGAGGTCCAAGGTTTAAACCTTCATCTCTCACCTCTATGGGAAAGAATCCATGTTATTGCATGTGCAAAATGTGGGAAGGGAACCAAAGCAAAAAAACTCTCTAAGTGAGAGAGCAAACTACAGCTCTCAACGGATGTGATCGAATTGTTAGTAATAAAATGAAGCTAAAGTAAGAGCACGACTTTTGTTCTAATTTGTAAGAGGACATTAATTCAAGACAAAGCCTACCACTCTTCGTAACACCTTGAAATTTGCATGTGGACCCTTTTGCATTGTGAAAGAATCCATGTTATTGCATGTGAGAATTATAAGAAGGAAACCAGAGCGGAAAACCCTCTAAGTGAGCGAGCAAACTAGGTCTTAACAAAGGCGATCGCTTGTACAAAAAAGGTTGACAATAAAACAAAGCCAAAATAAGAGCACTCTTCCAACTTGCAACAAACGATTGATGCACTTCAAGATAAAGCCACCCGCTTTTTGTAAGACATCTTCTTTGCAGTGACAGGTGCAGAAAGATCGAAATTTGTCGAAGTGTCGTACTAATCTAACTTCTACACGGCGAATTATTCTCATTAAGATAAATTGTGCGCTCGTGCTTGTAATTAATTGTATATAAAATCTAAAGTTATATGGCAATTTTTTTGACATAATTTGCTTGTCTAATGATATGCACGTATATAGATTGGTGTTCACACGGGATGCATTTTTTTGATAAGCTTGGATATAGAAAAATGTAGAAAGAATCCACCAGTGGGCAACGTAGTTGGTTAAGCTCTACTACCTTATCACCTTAGGGAACGAGTTCGAATTTCTGCATTGTCAACACGTTTTAAGTGGAGAGCTATGGTGGTGGGGTTCTATACTAGCTTCCCCCCAAGTATTGACCCTTGGTCTAGGGTGCACTACGCACTTGGCGGGCCCGGCGGATCCTGGGCATAAAAAAAAAAAACGAAAGAAAAAACAATATAAGAGCAACACGCTGGCGATTGTTTAAAATTTTGCTTTTTCCCTGTGCTATCATGACGTCCAAGGTTGCAACCCTTGATCTGTAACTTAACTGAAAAGGAGATGCCACAAAATCAATTGTCATCTCTCGACGTGTGGTTGCTAAAATTACTATGTAAATTTTCTTGATTTGTGAGAGGATCTACATTATTGAATGTGCAAAATTTAGGAAGGTAATCCAATTAGAAAATTCTCTAAGTGAAAGAGTAAACTTCATCTCTCAAACAGACGTGATCAATTGTATTGAAAAGGTTGGCAATAAAATAGAGTCAAAAAGTAAGGATGAACTTTCGTTCCTATTCATAACAGATCATTGATATGCTTCAACACAAAGGCTACCGCTTAAACGTAAAACACCCTCATTGTAGGGACAAACCCAGAAAAATGATCAAAATTTGTCAACCGTCCCACTAATTCACCTTGATATACAGCGACCTATTCTTATTAAGATATAATATGCCTACCCGTAGTAAGTAAGACGTAGATACATGCACGCGTTGCAAGGAACAGTAAAGTTTGGTTAGGGAATGGCCTTCATCACAACAAAAAGTAAGGGCAGGACTTTTGCTCCTACTCATAACAGACCATTATATTGCTTCAAGACAAAAACTACCACTTAAGCATAAGGCACCTCCATTACAGTGACAGATGCCAAAAAACGATTAAATTTGTCAACCATTGCAACAGATAGACGGCGAATTATTCTTATTAAGATATAATGTGCTCCCTGGTGATAAAGGAAAACGTACATACATATATGCAGTGCAATGAACAGTAAAATTGAGTTAGGGAATAGTCTTTATCACAACAAAAAGTAAGGGCAGGACTTTTGTTCCTACTCGTAACAGACCATTGATGCACTTCAAAACAAAGGCTACCCTTAAGCGGAAGGCACTTTCATTGCAGTAATAGATGCAGAGTACGATCAAAATGTATCGAATTCCGTGGCAATTAACCTTGATACATGACGAATTATTCTTATTAAGATATAATGTGCATGCTCATGGTAGGTAAAATGCAAACACATGCGTGTGATGCAATAAACAGTAAAGTTTAAGTTAGGGCATGGTCTTCATCACAGACACCGAACTTACCATTTGCGGAACTATGTAGTGGTAACAACCGACTGAGAAACTGTTGCAGGTAAAACTACATGAGATGCTGACGAAAACGAGTAGACCCCACATTAACTCGAAGAGACATGTTTGAATAGTTTGCAAACCTAGAAACCTTGGAAATGGAGAAAAATGTTTGGAGAAATTAGTTCGAACGCGTTTACTTTTCGCTCAAGAAAAACGCCAAATCGTTCGGTTCAGAATAATTGAGAAAATTCACTGCTCTTTTGCCATGGTCTCTCCTGTAGACGTTTCGGATCTGGAATCAATGGAGAAGTGGAGACAAAATTGATTTCATGTGCAGTGAGAAAGATTGAGAAAACGATGGGAATGATGGAGGATGCCTGAGCATCTGAGTTAACACCCGGGTAGCTCGATGTTCGCATTCATCTAACTTTCGAGAGAGTACGAGTTTGAATTTTGGGAGCAACAATGAGTTCCGTAACGAGGTACGTCTATTTTCAAGTAGAGTGAGTTATAATTTGTTGACCTAAGATGAATGTTTTATTTAATATTTAAATATTTTAACACTCACTCTTATAGACTTTTGTCTAGGACCAAAACATAGAAATGTGTGAAAAATTTGAGTATAATATGAAATTTTGTAGGACCTCTCCAACTATTCTAAAAGCATATAATAGTGACATGATTTATTTCAACATCTTTTCTCACATGCAAACTGACTTAGGAGTCTCACATGAAATTTAATTAGTAGGATGGACACACGCATGAAAAAGGATACACCTTGCTCCAATGCCATATAATATTTTGTAAGACCACAACCAATCATTCCAAAAACTTAAACTGTTAAGTGGAGGGAGACTACATTTATTTAGAAAGCATATAAAACTCGTTGTCGAGGGCAATGAAAAGTAATTATAGCTGAAGATTTAATTGTGTGTAATGAGTTGGAAACTCTTATGGCAGCAAAAAAACACCCAAAGTGCCAAAACTTAGCACACGAGGACACATAAATGTCAAACTAAAAAGTATACTTAAGTGCCAAAATTGAGAAAAAAAAGTAAACATTTAAGCGCCAACAAGCAAGAATTTCTAGTTAAACAACTGATGTGGCTTTTTTTGCATGAGAATTTTAAATAATGTGATATTTTAAAATTTAAAAAAAAAATCCACATGGCATTTTTATTAATTTTTATTAATTTTTTAAATTAGATTAAAAAATCAATATGAAAAGCTAAATTTTATTTTAAAAACAAAATTGTAGAAAAAAGAAGATGGCTTGGCTTGCCGGTGGACGCTTCTGCTGCCACCCGTCACCAAAGGGGCCAACATCTATCATCAGCCCCAGGCGAAGGCTGATGACCCTTGCCAGGCTTGAGCAAGAGTGCCAAAATCTAGGGGACACCATCAACCATCACCAAAAAAATAAAAAAAAGCGAGACCTCATTGACCCTCACCCAGAGTCCCTCACCCATAGTTGGCGAGGCTCGCCTAGACCCGGGTGAAAGGGCAACACCTTGCCTAGATCTGGCTAGCCTTGCCAGCCCCAAGTGAGCATCGGTGTCGCCCTCACCCGAGCCTAGTGAGGGTTGCTAGCCCTTGCTTGGGGTTGGTGAGGCCTCATCCTAGTTGAGCGATGGTTGCCGGCCTCAAGAGAGGGCTGGTGTCACCCAAATTTAGGCACCCGAGCCCGAGCCTAGCTAGGTTGCCGACCCTTGCCTAGGGTCAAGCAAGGGTTGGCTACCTTCACCCAGGGCCGACGATGGTCACTGCACACCCCCCTTAGGTGATGGGTGGCGACAACGGTAGAAGTGGACAATGTCGTTTTAGATTTTTAATTTATGGGTAACATGAAGAACGACGTTGTTTTAGACAATAATTATTGAGTAAACATTCTAGCGAGCCACGTAGACCAATTTTATTAATAAAATAATGTCACTTCAGATTTTTGGTAAGTCTCGTTAAAGTTAGCACTTAAGTGTCCAAATTAAAAAAAGAAAAAAGAAATTACACTTAAGCATACATTTTGGAAATTTTGGCATTTATGTATCCTCCGTGTCAAGTTGTGACACTTGGAGTGTTCTTTGCCCCTCTTATGGCTCAATATTGTTGATGCGATGCCCTAATTTAGTTTAGAGAAAGTGACACAAATGATCCCTAAACTTTTGATTTGTTCAATCCGATCCCTAAGTTTTAGCAAATTAACAATATTGTCCTTGGACTTTTAGTTTATTCAATGTAGTCCTTAAACTTTTGATACATATTTAATTTAGTCACTAAACTATATAAAAGTTAAGCTGAAATTCATGAATCACATTAAATAAATTAAAATTTTAGATATCATATTGCACAGTCGTTCAAAATTTAAAAACCATTTGTACCGTTAGTTAAAACACCACCATCACTACACCTAGACTAGTTTGACTGAAATGGTCACGCAAGGATTCAAGCTCAATGCAAGAATGGATACCAAAGCAACGCCACCATGAAAGCAACCCCACCACGGGGCAATGCAGAACCCTTGACCTTTCATCAAGTCACGAGATTTCGATACTTATTTTCACATCACAATTTGTATCTCGTTTACTATCACGTTTTCACCAACGATGATAATCGGGAAGTTGACGCGCTTTTCACTGGGATTCACAAACAAACCAACTGTAGATCTCAAAGATTCGGAGCGCGCGCACACCAGAGATCCCAACACCCTTCCTCTTCTACAAGCGAACAGCAAATAAAACCCTTCGTTCACTCTCACTTTAGGAGCTTCTCTCTATGAACCGATTCAAGGACGTTATAAAAGTGATTCATTGCCAAAATGCAAAGACCATCCAAATGCGCGTTGGCCATGGAATTGGGATCCTTTTGCTTTCTCAGTGGGCTTTTCTCTCAAAGCCCAAACCCTAGATACAAAACACCAAGATTGCCTCATTGGCATTGCCCCTCTCCCTCCTCCCCCTCTCTCTCTCTCTCAAAAACACCCCACAAAAGATGCACTCATACCCAAATTATTTGGGGGGGCTCTTGTGTGCCATTTGTTTTCTCATTCTCATCTTTTCTTCCTTTGTCCTTCCACTATATATCATATATTATGTAAAGACTTTTTTAGACCCAAAAAAAGAAGAAGCTTGACCCACACCTCCTCTCTCCCACCCTACATAACCCACAAACTTAATTATCACCACATAATTATCATTATAATTATTTAAATTCACACATTTTTTTCATTTGAACACCCCCCTTTGGAACATTTAGGGAACCCAAACAGCCCCCCCCACCCTCTCCCCAAAAAATATCCCTCCTTATCCTGCGCACCCTTAATTTTTTTTTTCTTTTTTCTTTTTTCCTATTTTTGCTATAAACATCATTCTCTATTTCCTTTGCCCTTGTGGGTTTTTTTTGCCAATCTAGTGCAAGTTCAATTCTAACAACTGGCAAAGGCGCGGGCCCCCTACCCCACCTCGCATTCAAGTGGGGCCCTCCTCCGTCGGTCCTTCCCGGCCAATAATTGCGTGCGCGTGTTGGCGCACGTGTGGTGTTCCGCAGCGGAGCACACCGCCCCATCCCTCCCCTTTCTTCCTTCTCCACATTATACGGTGGCGCCATGGCCATGGTTTTAATGCAACTCCACGCGCATGTTAGCCATGAGCAGTTAGGGACAGATCAAGTGTTTTTGTCCTAGCTGCTGAAGTGACTAGGACCCCTTCAATAGTATTCATGCATATATGTGTGTGTAGGTATTTACGGAGATGAATTGGATTCGATTCTTGCTCCATGTAATTTCTAGACGAGAAAACGATATGGACCTCCTTCCATGTATGTACGAAGAATCGAACCCAAACAGGTACGATAAAGCCTACCCTGACTAGTCACACGCGTCGGTGTTAGTACATTAAAGTTTACGTAAGCATTCTTTTGAATTTATCTTTCCTAAAAGTTGGGATTGTTACGGATCAATTAACAGACCCCTCCGATCTAAGTTTCTCAATACATTGTTGTCCATACAAATCCTCCGTCCTTGAAGATGATCCGCCATGCATATTGCGCGACACCTTAAGGTGGTAGAGTCATTCGATTTCATTCTTGCCTATTTTGCGCATGGGTCGAGAAAGATAGCGATTAAATGGAATGATTAGGTAGTCACATGACAATATATACATTTCACGTAAAATATAAGCAATCATAGCAAGTTTTGACCATCTTGTGGGTTTCAAACTATATTATAGAATATGAAAGCCAACTCGAATACAAATAAACGAATAACAATCGATGAATTCTTAATCTAACCATCGTGGATCTTCCAAATTGTCATAACCAAACATCATTTATTCTCACAGTGACATTGGTAGCAATACATCCATCGATCAGTCGAGATTAGTGTCAAGCTGCCCCATCAAGGAAAATCTCAACTTGAAATTTCAATTTTCATCATCATCGTGAATCATGATCGTCAATCTTCCTCTCCCTCTCTCTTTATTTCTCTATTTTTTTCAGTGCCCGAATTTTGGATGAGAAGATCATGAGGAGGGAGGGAAGAGAGGGGGAGGGGCCCTGCTTGGGAAATTATGGTTTTGGTTTGGCCTTCTTGCCCTAGCTGGTTTTCTTTTCCCTTTCTTTTTTTTTTTTGTATTTTTTTTTTCTTTTCATCGGGTGTTCTAGCTAATTTGAATAATCTGAATCTGATCTTTTGTAAAGCAGTGAAAAATTGCCAGGTGAAATTGTCAAGAGCAGCTTAAATTCAACCCCAATGATGTAAATGGAAGAGGTGAGGGCCTCTGGCCAGATCCGGGCGAGGCCACGCGCCTCACTTTGGCTTGGACGAGGGTTGGTCAGCAACCTTTATTAACAATCATGCCAAAAAGAAAAATCTAATAATATGTTGAAAAAATTCAAAAAAAAATTTATTTTAAAATGTTTTTGTCTTTGTTGGTCATGCAACGTAAAAACTCAACAACCGTGTTATTAGGTTCCGGTCAAAATTAACCGAATTAACTCAATTAGCAAAATATGAAAATTTTAAAATTGCATTAGCACAAGTACAATAAATTTAAGAAAAAATTAGTAATTTTACCTCAATCAAGAGTATCGAGTTGGGAATACCCAATGTTAGCAATTTGATGGCCTATATTAATTGTGGCGTGTAAAGCCCCATGGCACCGAAGAAGAGTCCCAATTAAAATGTCATCATCGCTACACAATCGGTTGGAATATTGGACATTCCCCTTATGCGAAATTAGACGTGACTGATTGCATGACTCACTTGGAGAGAGAGAGGAGGAGGAGGCGGCGGCGGCGGCGGCGGCAATAGTGGTGGTGTGGGTGCCGGTGGTTGGAGGTGTGCCAATAGTAATTTAAGACGTCGGCCAAGCGGGGATGGGCTGGTGGGGACTTCTATACATACAATTGTTGATTCCAGAGGGAAAAGAGGGGGGCAGGGGAAAGGAGGATAAAAAGGGGTGAAGGAAAAGCACGACTTTCTTTACTTAAGTGGACTTGAGCTATGTTACAGCAGCACATCATTTGAAAAAATCACATAGGGTTGACTTTTACTTCTTCATCAAGTGGTTCTAATGGCGATTAAGGAACTGAGTAGTACGTGTGAATTAAGCCAACAACATTTAGTTTTTTTAAAATATCAACCGTATTAAAATCTATCAAAATAGGCCATATCCCATATTTGATGATATGAGTTGTTATATAGATTCAATTTTATTTAACAAATAGGTGACAAATTAATTTAGAATAATAAGGCATAAGTTAATACAGGTATTAAATGAGTTCACAATTTACTTAGACCCGGCCTATTTCAATGACACAATTTACTTAGACTTTCATTCTCTCCCACCTGACTCAATCTTGCGCTAACTGACTCCATGCTTTCACCTTAATTTAAGTATAAGTTTCCTACCTTAGATAAAATATAAAAGTGTCTTAACAATACAGGTTGAGTCAAGTATTGATTGGATTGGATACGAATCAGTAAATTTGTTTTTATATGAAAATTGATCAATTTGGATTGGAATATTTTTTCACTCGACCCATCTATTTGACAGGTGTAAGTGTACTCTAAGGGCTATATTTTCCTCTATCTCCGACTTTCTCCAACTAAACCCTTGTTTGGTTAGTTACAAACATTTAAATCACACAAATTCAAAAGATAATCTATTATTCCTACATATGGAGAATGCGTTTATCAATAGATTACACATACATTTTTCATAATGAGGTTTACATTACACATTAAATTTCAGAAATATTACAAGAGATCAAAGCTGATAGATGGAAGCACTGATTATCATAATGTTTCCCATCATTTTTTCACTGTAGCTAAAGTGTTTTTAGCTAAACAAACAAAATGGCATTTTTCGTTACCGTTAATTACAAATGAACAGTTGATCGAAAAGATTTTGCATTCGAGGTGTTATGGACAATACTTCAATTAAATCTATAAAGGAGATATCTCTAGTAAATAAATAGATGATTCAATAATAGAATAAATGCATGTAAGGTACAAAAGAGAAAATACCACATTTAATTTGTGAACCATGACAATTTCGTTAAGCTTAAACATAAACAAACGACCCATCGAAAAGATTTTACATTTAAGGCGACAAGGACAATACTTCAAATTAAATTTCTAAAGGAGGGATCTCTAGCGATTGGACAAATAATTACATAAAAGAATATGACGCATTAAAGATATAAACAACAATACATCACTCATTAGATTACCGGAACGGAGGCAGATGGGAATTGAATTCTCGACAAATCATTGATTAGAACCAAGAAATACAATCAGTTCATGAAGACTAAAAACACTAAGCAAGTAGTAGAAAAGATATATAGATATTTATTTTCGAATCAAATAGCATTACCATAATTAGTTAACCTATTATATTTAAATTTGTAGGCATTACCCCTTAGCAAGCATGGTGCCTTAGACCCCATCAATGACCAAAATCATTGTGACGCGAGAACAAGAAACAACTAGCTCATGCCCAAAAAAAAAAACAAATTCCTTGATTTTTCATGGGAAGGGAATTTTTCAAATTAAAAAATAAAGCTTACCTTATGGGTATTTTTGGACAGCCCGATTTATCCTTTTCTTATTTTTTTAATTTTCAGCAAATATTTTTTGTAAAAAAATGAATAAATGCGGTCCCATTTTTCTGCAAATTTTCCAGATCAAATGCGACAAAATAACCAAATAATGACGACGAAATATGGACCCACTCTCTGTTTCTAACTGCTGGTAAAAAAAAAACAGAAAAAATAATGTTTAGCGGGGTCCAGGCTTTTATTTCTACGTCAGAAAGATGCCACCTGAGGATGCTATTACGATATTACCCTCCGGGGCCTCCGCCTTTTCTCCGCCAGTGCGATGGCAAAAACGGTCATAAAGTTTTAGCGGGAACCGCTAGATTTTACGGCTGGGGTGCCTTAGATTTTTCCACAGGAGATGGTTGACCGTCAAACCTGATCCAACTGTAGATCCCCATCCACGAGAGAGATCGTCATCCTCGTCCTTGCGCCGCGGAGAATCCGACGTGGCCACCCGCAATGGCAAGCGCGTGACGAACACGCGCAAGAAATAGGTTACTATATAAATGCTCAGAAGGAGACAGCAACTCGAATTGATGATATCTTTTCTCAAGTGTATGTTACCTAATAATAGTAGCTCGGATTTAGTTTAAAAAAGCATGATATAACCCAATGATATTACCAGAAAAATGTTAAAATAAAAAAAGCAAATTACACAAATCTCCATAGGCTCTCTAATCTTGTCTAGAAAGAGAATCTCTTTTTTTCTCTAACTCACATTGATTATGATAGATCCGTCTCAACTGATCGGTTTAGTTCATAAGATAAGATATTTGTTTTTATCCTAATCTTATTACGATGCAGGAGTATGAGAGGTTGATAGCGAAGTCCATCATCAAAGATTTAGTGTGCTGCCGAGCAATAGTATATCATAATTACCACATAACCTTTTAGTTCAAATTTTTCAGTGAATAATAACCCATTAAATGGATCATGATTTTAGACACGAGTTCTCTTTTAGTGCTCTCCTCCAAATGAAATATCAGGCTTCTATTGCAAAATTTGGAAAAATAGATATTGAAGTGATGATTGATTGGTGGGCGCCCAAAGTGGAGCTATGGGCAAAAGCAATTAATAAATTAATACGAAATATGTTCACTGGGCAAATTTAAAGCACAATCTCTCTCTCTTGCTATTCCCTCTCGTCTTCCTCTCTCTTCACCGACCTGCTGCTGCTGCTTCGTCGCCGTCGTCGTCCTCTGCAGCGAACGCTGATTCTCAGCAGCTCATCGACTTCAAGAACACTCTCAAAGACCCTTCGCTCCTCCCCACCTGGCTTCCCAACCGGGACCCCTGCGCTTTCACCGGCGTCTCATGCAAGTCCTCCCGCGTGGCCTCCATTGAGCTCGCCAACCTCGGCCTGAGCACAGACTTCCGCTCTGTTTCTTCCCATCTCCTGACTCTGGGGTCCTTGGAGTCTCTGTCTCTGACCGCCGCCAACATCGGCGGCGCTCTGGCCTTCCCGTCCGGATCCAAATGCAGTGCGGTCCTGAGCAGCCTAGATCTATCCGGGAACGCTTTGTCCGGCCCAATCTCGGATATCGCCAGCTTGGGTCCTTGCCAGAACCTCAAAGTCCTCAACTTTTCCGGCAACAACCTCAACAACTCCGGACAAGAAAGCACCACCGGCCTCAAGGGGCTCGAGAGTTTGCAGGTTCTTGACCTTTCCTTCAACGAGATTTCTGGGTCTAATGTCAATGTTTCGTGGGTTTTGTCCGGCGGATGCGGTGCCATGACTCTCCTGTCCCTGAGAGGGAACAAGTTGACTGGGGATGTGGATGTCTCGGGCTGCAATAAGTTGCAGTACTTGGATATATCCCAGAACAAAATCTCCGTGAGCGTGCCTTCCTTCGGAGATTGCTCGGCCTTGGAGCATCTGAATGCGTCCTCCAACAGGTTCTATGGCGATATCGGGCGTGCGCTCTCTGCCTGCTCTCAGCTCAGCTTCTTGAACCTCTCCAAGAACCACTTCTCAGGTTTAATCCCTTCTCTCCCGACCAAGAACTTGCAGTTCCTTTACTTGTCTGCGAACGGATTTCAGGGGGAGATCCCTCCTAGCCTCGCCGATGCTTGTCCAGGTCTTGTCGAGCTCGATCTTTCTCAGAATATTTTGACTGGTGTGATTCCTGCTAGTTTCAGTTCTTGCGATGCACTGCAGTCCATCGACCTGTCTAATAATAACTATACTGGTGAGTTGCCCATGGATTTGTTCATGCAAATGGGCAAGGTGAGGAAGGTGGCTTTGTCATTCAATCACTTTACAGGCGGTCTGCCGGATTCTTTGTCAAATTTGACTTTGTTGGAGACATTGGATCTGAGCTCAACTAATCTCTCTGGGGTGATTCCTAGTGGCTTATGTCAAGATCCTGGGAATAGCTTGAAGGAGCTCTATCTCCAGAATAATGGGTTCACGGGTTCGATCCCACAGGCCCTGAGCAACTGTTCTCAGCTGGTTTCGCTCGATTTGAGCTTCAATTACTTGAGGGGTCAGATTCCGGCGAGTTTGGGCTCTCTGTCTAAGCTTCAGGATTTGATCATTCTGCTGAATGAACTCGATGATGAGATCCCGCAGGAGCTCATGTATATTCAGACGCTAGAGAACTTGCTTCTGGACTTCAATGAGTTAACGGGGGCTATCCCGTCTGGCCAGCGTAACTGCACCAACTTGAATTGGATCTCGCTCTCTAACAACCATCTGAGTGGGGAGATCCCAGGTTGGATTGGGCAGCTCTCGAATCTCGCAATCCTCAAGCTCAGTAACAACTCGTTCTACGGCAGAATACCACCCGAGCTTGGCAATTCTCGCAGCTTAATCTGGTTGGATCTCAACAGCAATTTCCTCAATGGTACCATCCCACCTGAGCTGTTCAAAGAATCGGGCAGCATCGAGGTTAAGCTCAACAACGACAAGAGATATGCGTATATTAAGAATGATGGCAGCAAATGGTGTCACGGAGCCGGGAATTTGCTCGAGTTTGCTGGGATCAGGCCCGACCAATTGACCAGAATTTCCACCAGGAACCCCTGCAACTTCACCAGAGTGTACAAAGGTGTGATCCAACCTACATTCAAAAATAACGGGTCGATGATTCTCCTTGATATCTCGCACAATATGCTGTCGGGCAGCATTCCGAAGGAAATCGGCTCTATGTTCTATCTTTTTATTCTGAACTTGGGCCATAACAATATCTCTGGCCCTATGCCGCCCGAGATCGGGGATTTGCATACTCTCAACATTCTCGACCTATCGAACAATGAACTGGATGGAGGCATCCCAGAGACATGGACCAAGTTATCCTCGCTTACTGAGATCAATTTATCGAATAACCGACTCACGGGGCAGATCCCGGTAAATGGGCAGATAATTACTTTAGCGGCTTCGGGCTTCATGAACAATACTGGACTGTGTGGAATCCCACTTCCGCCATGCAGTTCTGACCAGGGCTCAGGTCCCAATTCCGAGCGCCGGCAGTCAAAACGGAGGCAAGCGTCCCTCGCGGGAAGCGTGGCGATGGGTTTGCTGTTCTCGCTGTTCTGCATTTTCGGGCTGATGTTTGTGGCGATGGAGTTGAGGAGGAGGAGGAGGAGGAGGAGGTGTTAGAAAAATATGGCTTCGAATTGGGTAGAACAATGAAGACGGATATTCATAGTACTCAAGTCGGACTTTAAGGCGTGATATCACTTCCTTTAAAAATTTATTTATCTCCACAACGTTACTAATGGTCACCAGCAAAAATCCTCAAGAATACAACAAAGTCTCGGATGAAAATACTAAATAACAATTCTAGTATTTCTCCAGGTCTCTCTAAAAATAAAAATAAAAATTGGCTGCAGTTTTCAGAAAAAAAAAAAAAAAAAAAAAAAAAAAAAAAAAAAAAAAAAACTTGAAAATGACCATCATTTTCCTTCCGAAAATTGACAAGTATATATATGAAATAATCTTATAACTCTTCGTGAAAATTGCAAAAAAATGAACAAACATGTCCTTTAGAAAATTGTTCGGATAAACAAATGCGACTTTTCGAAAGAAGTCGAAAACTGAACAATTGCAACCCTTCGGGAAAAGTTGCAAATCGAATAAGTAATTTTCCAAAGATTGTCTTGAAAAGACACAAATAAAATTTGGAATAATATATATATATATATATATTAAATAAATAGAATTTCGAATTTTCATTTTTTTAAAATAAAAGGCAACCTTAGAATTTATTAAAAAATTTAAAAAATATATAAAAAATAACAAATGGATTAGTGCTAATTAAAGCGCTAAGTGCGCCAAAATCGCGCACCCGCACGCGAGTATAATGGGGTCTAGCCCCACCCAATAATTTCTTGAGGTACACAAGGAAACCCTTCACTTATAAATTGCGCAACTTCCTCTCACTTTTCCTATGTGGGACAAGAAAAAAAAACACTCAGTTTGTTTCGACAAACAGCAGGAGGAGGAAGAAGAAGGGCGCCGAGCTCCATGCCACATCGAGCTCACGATCGATGCACTTCAAGACAAAGCCAACCGCTTTTCGTAAGACACCGTCGTTGCAGTAATTAATATTATCGTATACAAAATGCGAAGTTATGCGGCAATTTTTTGGACATAACTTGCTTGTCTAATGAAATGCCGTACATAAATAGGCGTGCACGCGGGAAGCATTTTTTCGATAAGACGATGATTCGGCGATTGTTTGAAAATTTTGCTTTTCCCTTTGCTATTATGAGGTCCAAGGTTGCGACCCTTGATCTCTAACTCAATTTAAAAGAAGATGCCGCAAAATCAATAGTCATCTCTCGACGTGCGGTTGCTAAAATTGTTACGTAAATTTTCTTGCATTGTGAAAGGATCTACGTTGTTGAATGTGCGAAATATAGGAAGGTAATCTGACCGAAAAACTCAAATTGAAAAGGCAAACTTCATTCCTCAACAGATGTGATTAGTTTTATTGAAAAGGTTGGCAACAAAACAGAGCCAAAACTAAGGCCAAGACTCCTATTCCTACTCATAATAGACCATTGATGCGCTTCAAGAAAAATCATACCGTTTTAGTGTGAGGCAACTTCCTTATAATGACAGACCCAGAAAAATGAATAAAATTTTATCGACCGTCACACTAATCCACCTTGATACATGGCGAATTATTCTTATTAAGCTATAATATGCACTCGTGGTAAGTAAAATGCAAATACATGCATGCGATGCAATAAATGGTAAAGTTAAGTTAGGGAATGGTCCTCATCAATAAACGATCAAGTTAAGTTAGGGAATGGTCCTCATCACAACCAAAAGCAAGGGCATGACTTTTGTTCTTACTCGTAACAAACTATTGATGCGTTTCAAGACAAAGGCTACCGCTTAAGCGTAAGGCACCTTCATTATATTGACGGACATAGAAAAACAATCGAAAGTCGCCAACCATCGCACTAATTCACCTTGATACACAGCAAATTATTCTTATAGAGATATAATATGCACACTCATGGTAAGTAAATTGCAAATACATGTATGCGATGCAATAAAAAATAAAGTTAAGTTAGAGAATGATCTTCATTACAACCAAAAGTAAGGGGCAGGACTTTTATTCCTACTCGTAATAGACCATTGATACGCTTCAAGGCACAAGCTACCACTTAAGCATAAGGCACTTTCATTGTAATGACAGATCTACAAAAAAAAAACGATCAAAATTTGTCGATCATCGCAGCAATGAACCCTGATGCTCGGGTAATTTTTCTTATTAAGATATCCGTGCACGCTCGCGGTAAGTAAAATGTAAACTCATGCGTGGTGTTAGGACATGGTCATCATCACAACCACCGAACTCACCATCTGCGGAGCTATGTAGTGGTAACAACCGACTGAGAAACTGTCGCAGGTAAAACCACATGAGATGCTGAGGAAAACGAGGAGACCCCACGTTTAATTCGAAGAGACGTGTTTGAATAGTTTGCAAACCTACAAACCTCGGAAATGGAGAAAAATGGTTGGAGAAATTAGTTCAAGCTCGTTTACTTTTTGCTCAAGGAAAATGCCAAATCTTTCGGTTCAGAATTCAGGAGCAGCCGCTGCCGCTTCAAAGGGGAGGGTCCCGACATCTTCGTACTCGGCGTGTGTTCCCCACTTCCTCCGTTTCCGAAAGCATATAGGGTTCGCATGAATAATTGAGAAAATTCACTGCTCTTTTGCCATGGTCTCTCCTGTGGACATTTCAAATCTTGAATCAATGGAAAGCGGAGACAAAATTGCTATCATGTGCAGTAAGAAAGATTGAGAAAACGATGGTGATGGTGATGATGGGGGATGCCTAATGTGCATTCATCTATCTTTCAAGAGGATACGAGTTTGAATTTCGGAAATCATGACGAATTTCATAACAGGTATGTCTATTTTTAAGTAAGGAGAGTTATAATTTGCTAACACACTAATTAGACGCATGCGTTGTTTAATGTTTAAATATTTTCACACTCAATCTTGAAGACTTGGTCTAAGGATAAAACATCGAAATGTGTAATTGGAAGGTAAATAGAGGTTTAGAAAGGTTGAGTTTTAAGCTATAATATCATGTGAAATTTTATAAAACTACCCCAACTATTCTAGAGGCTTATAATAGCAATATAAGATATTTTAACATCCGCTCTCACATGCAAGCTAGCTTATGAGTTGCACATAAAATTTGATTAGTAAGATGGACACACAAGTGAAAAGGATAATACTTGGCTTTGATATCATATAAGATTTTTGTAGGACCATTACCAATAATTCTAAAAACTTAAACTATTAAATGGAGTGAGACTACATATATTTAAAGAGAATATAAGATTCATTGTCAAAGGCGATGAGGAGTAATTATACCTCAAGATTCGATAGTGTGTAATGAGATGGAGACTTTAATGGTGGCAAAAGGACACCCAAATACCAAAACTCGACACCCAATGATACATAAGTGCTAAAACTTCTCAAATGTATATTTAAGTGTCAAAATTGAAAAAAAAAATTGAACATGTAAGTGCCAACAAAGAGAATTTTCAACTAAACAATTAACATGGCTTTTTTTTATGTAAAAATTTTAAATGATGTGACATTTAAAAAAATATCCACATGGCATTTTTATTAAATTTTTTGAAAATCAAATTAAAAACTAAAAAAAAGCTAAAATTTATTTAAAAACAAAATCATAGGAAAAAAAAAAAAAACAAGAAAATGGCATGGCTCATCAATGGGTGCATTCGTTGCTGCCTATTGGTGAAGGGGCCAACAACTATCACCGGCATTAAACGAAGGCCGGTGATCCTTTCCAAGCTCGAGCGAGAACACCCAAATCTAAGGGATGCCGATGACCATCACCCAACAAAGGTGAGGCCTCGTTGACCCTCACCCAAAGTTGGCAAGGCTCACCTAGATCTTAGGTGAAGTGGCAACACCTCTCCCAAATTTGGTGAGCCTTGCCAGCCTTGAGTGAGCACCAACGTCACCCTCGCCTAGGCCTAGTAAAGGTCATCGGCCTTCACCCGAGGTGGTGAAGCCTCATCTTGGCCAAGTGATGGTTGCCAGTCTCAAGAGAGGATTGGCGTCACCCAAATCTGGGCGCTCGAGCTCGAGCCTAGCAAGGTCGCTGGCCTTCACTTGGGGTTGGGCAAGCACTAATCACCTTTGCCGAGGGCCAACCAGTGGTGATGGTCAACCTCCCCCTCCCCCCCCCCCTTCCCCTAGGTGGCGATGGGTAGTGGCGATGGCAGAAGTGAATGACATCATTTTAAGGCTTTTAGTTTGGGGGTAACGTTGAGAATGATGTGGTTTTAGACAAGGTTACTGAGTGGACATTCTGGTGAGTCATGTAGACTATTTTTATTAATAAAATAGCGCAACTTCAAATTTTCATCAAGCCTCATCGAAATTGGCACTTACTTGTCCAATTTTTAAAAAGAAAAAAAATTGACACTTAAGTATATTTTTTGGAAGTTTTGGTACTTATATATCCCTCCACATCAAATTGTGACACTTGGAGTGTTCTTTGTCCATCTTATCTCTCAATATTGTTGATGCAATGCCCTAATTTACTTTAGGGAAAATGACTCTAAACTTCTAATTTGTTCAATGCAATCCTTGAACTTTAGCAAATGTACAACGTTGTCTTTGGACTTTTAATTTATTCAATGTAATCCCTAAAATTTCTGTACATATTTAATTTAGTTGCTAAACTACATGAAAGTTTATGGAACACATTAAACGCTTGAGTTAAAATTCATGGAATCACATTAAATAAATTAAAATCTTAGATATCATATTGCACATTAGTCTAAAATTTAAAGACCATTTATATCATTACATAAAACACCACCACCACTACACCTAGACCCTAGACCAGTTTGATTGAAATGGTCGTGCAAGGATTTGAGCTTGGTGCAGGAATGGGATACCAAAGCAGCACCACTAATGCCACACAAGCACCCCCACCATAGGGTAGTGTAGAACCCTTAACCTTTCATCAAGTCACGAGATTCCGGTACTCATTTTCGCATCGCAACTCATATCTCGTTTACCATCACGTTTTCATCGATGACGACAATTGGGATGTTGACGCACTTTTCACCAAGATTCATATACAAACTAACTGCAGATCTCAAAGATTCGGAGCACACAAGCGCCTGAGATCTCAGCACCCTTCCTCTTCTGCAAGCGAACAGCAAATAAAACCCTTTTTTGGCTTTCACTTTAGGAGCTTCTTTTTTCTCTCTATGAACCTGATTTAAGGAGGATATGAATGTGATGCATGGCCAAAAATGCAAAGACCATCCAAATGCGCGGTTGACCATGGAATTGGGATCCTTTTGCTCTCTCAATGGGCTTTTCTCTCAAAGCCCAAACCCTAGCTACAAAACACCAGGATTGCCTCATTGCCCCCTCTCCCTCCTCCCCTCTCTCTCTCTCTCTCTCTCTCTCTCTCTCTAAAACACCGCACAAAAGATGCACTCATACCCAAATTATTTTTGGGAGGGTGGGGTCGCCCATCTCCTCCTCTCGTGTGCCATTTGTTTTCTCATTCTCATCTTTTCTTCCTTTGTACTTCCACCATATATTATATATTATGCAAAGCTTTTTTAGACCCAAAAAAAGAAGCTTGACCCACCCCTCCCCTCTCCCACCCTACATAACCCACAAACTTAATTATCACCACATTATTATCATTATCATCATTTAAATCCACATATATATGTAGATTTTTTTAATTTGAAACCCCCCCGGAACATTTAGGGAACCCAAACAGCCCCAACAAAAAAAAAAAAAAAAATCTTCCTCCTTATCCTGCCATCCTTATTTTTTTTCTTTTTCCTATTTTTGCTATACTCATCATCTTTATTTCCTTTGCCCTGGTGGGTTTTCTTGCCAATCCAGTGCAAGTTCAATTCTAACTACTCGAAAAGGCGCGGGCCCCGCACCCCCCTCTCCCATTCAAGTGGGGCCCTCCTCCGTCCGTCCTTCCCCGCCAATAATTGCGTGCGCGTGTTGGCGCACGTGTGGTGTTCCGCAGCGGAGCACACCGCCCCATCCCTCCCTTTTCTTCCTTCTCCACATTATACGGTGGCGCCATGGCCATGATTTTAATGCAACTCCACGCGCATGTTAGCCATGAGCAGTTAGGGACAGATCAAAGCGTTTTTGTCCTAGCTGCTGAAGTGACTAGGAACCCTTACAGTGATATTCATGCATGTACATATATGCATATGTGTGTATGCATACGCGGGTAAATTTGGATTCGATTCTTACTCGGTGTAATTTTCAGACGAGAAAACGATATAGACTTACTTCCATGTGTGAAGAACCAGGACTTAGGTAGGTACGATGAGGCTTTCCCTACATGCGTTGGTGTTAGTACATTAAAGTTCGTTCAAGCATTCCTTGGAATTTGCCTTTCCTAAAAGGTGGGACTTTTTCGGATTAATTAGCAGATCCTTCTAGTCTAAGTTTCTTTGTACATCATTGTCCATATGAATCCACTGTCCTCAAAGACGATCCATCATGCATATCACGCAACACCTTGAGGTGGTGGGGTCAGTTCAATTTCATTCTTGGCCATTTCATGCGTGGGCTGAGAAAGATATCAATTGAATGGAATAGCCAAATTGGGTTGTCACATGATGATATATACGTTCCATGTAAGATATAAGTAGTCGTAGTAGGTTTTGATCCTCTCGTGGGTTTCCAATTGTATTATAGTGCACGGAAGCCAACTCGGAAACAAATAAACAAGCAACAAACGATTAGTCCTCAGTCAACCGCCGTAAATCTTCCAAATTGTCATAAGCAAACATCATTCATTCTCGGGGTAACATCAATAGTACGTCCATCGTTTATATGAATTCCGATCGAGATCGATTGAGATGAGTGTCGAGATACCCATCAAGGAAAAACCCAACTCATAATTTCAATTTTCACGTGGTGGATTCCACAACATTTCTAAAACATATCGCGTTAGCACTATCTCATTTGATAACACATATTGTATTGCCTTCAATGGTATTTTTTAAAGTCTGTAATTTGGAATATATTGAATTAGAAAATCTATTTTTCATATTATTATTATTATTATTATTATTATTATTATTGTCAGCTGGCGTACCGTATTGTTCCGACCTCATTCGGGATTGTTTTCACGCTTTGATTACGACGAATGTCACGGCTGGCTGGGGATAGAACAGTGACGGGAGGGGGGCCAACCCTGTCGGTGACCTGCGGTCAAAGCGACTGTGACGGTGCATGCACCCTACGTGCCTGATTGGTCCACGTCAGCGCGCCCGGACACGAGCACGTGTTGATTGCAGCCGCTCGTGGGCCCCCCACGCCCTAGTACCCCGCCGCATCATCGGCATCATCATCATCCTCATGAATCATGATCGTCAATCTTCCTCTCTTTATTTCTCTATTTTTTTCAGTGCCCGAATTTTTAGATGAGAAGATGATGAGGGGGGAGGGAAAGGAGGGGGCCCGGCTTGGGAAATGATGGTTTTTGTTTGGCCTTCTTGCCCTAGCTGGTTTTCTTTTCTGTTTCTTTTTTTTTTTTCTAATTGGGTGTTCTTACTAATTTGAATGATATGATCTTTTGTAAAACTGTGAAAAGTTTGCAGGGTGAAGTTACCAAGAGCGCTTAAATTCAACCCCGTAATGTCAATGCAAAAGGCAAGGGCCTCACCCAGATCTGGGTAAGGCCGTGCACCTCACTTTGGCCCGAATGAGTGTTGTTCAGCAACCCTTATCAACCCTCATATCAAAAAGAAAAATCCAAAAAAAATTTCAAAAAATTTGAAAAGTTATTTGAAGATGTCCATGTCTTTGCCGATCATGCGATGCAAGAACTCAACGACCGCATTATCAATTTCCCGTTAAAATTGACCGAATAGATTCAATTGATAAAACATGAATTTTTTAGAATTAAATTGGTATAAATGTAATAAGTTTAAAACTTTTTTGATAGTTTTGCCTCAATCGAGAGTGTCGAGTTGGAAATACTTGTTGTTAGCCATTAGACGGCCTACAATAATCGTGGCGTGTAAAGCCTTGCGGCACCAAAGAAGAGTTCCAACCAAAGAAGAGTCCCATTTAAAATGTCATTATTGTTGCACAATCGGCTCAAATATTGGACATTCCTTCGTACAAAATTAGTACTCGACTGACTGCATGACTCGCTTTGGGTTGTTAGGGGGAGGGGGAGAGGAGGAGGAAGTGGTGGTTGTGGTGCTGCCGCCGCCGCCGGTGGTTAGAGGTGCGCCGATAACAGTTTAAGGCGCTGGCCAAGCGGGGATGGGCGGGTGGGCACTTCTGTTCATTCAATTGATTCTACAGGAAAAAAAGGGAGGAGGAGGAGGAGGATAAAAAGGGGGAAAGGAAAAAGAAAAGAAAAGAAAAGACAAAAAAAAAAAAAGGAAAAGCACGACTTTGTTTAGTTAAGTGTACTTGGACTAGGGCTCTGTTACCGCACCACATAATTTGAAAATATCACATAGGGTTGACTTTTACTTCTCCATCAAGTGGGTCTAATAGTGATTAAGGAACTGAGTAGTACACGTAAAGCAAACAACATTCGATTTATTAAAATATCAAGCATACCTAAATCCATCAAATAAGTCGGATTTGATAGATTGAATTATTATATGAGTACATTTTATTTAATAAATGAGTTTAGAATAATAAGATTTAAGATAATATGGATGTTAAATGGATTCACAACTTATTTAGATCCAATGTATTGCTATGATTCTCTTTTCATTCTCTCCTGTTCTGATTTTGATCTTGCATTCACTCACTCTGTGCTTTTCCCTTAGTTTAAGTATAAGTTTCCTACATTAGATTAAATACATAAGTGTCCTAACAATACAAGTTGAGTCGAGTATTGGTTAGGTCAAGTATGGATTGGTAAATTTGTATTATATGAAAATAAGTCAATTTGATCCGGACCATTTTTTTACTTGACCCGTCTATATGGTGGGTGTAAGTGTACTTTAAGGGCTATATTTTCCTCTATCTCCAACTTTCTCTAACTAAATCCTTGTTTGGTTTGTTACAAATATGTAAATCACCCAAATTCAAAAGATAACTATCTTCCCTAAACATGGACAATACATTTATCAAGGGATTACACATACATTTTACATAACGAGGTTTACATTACACATTACATTTCGGAAATATTAAAAGAGATTAAAGCCGATAGATAGAAGCATTGACTAATGATAATGTTTCCCATCATTCTTTTTTATTGTAGCTAAGGTGTTTTTAACTAAACAAATCAAACTGCATTTTTCATTACTCTTAATTACAAATAAACACTTGATCGAAAAGATTTTGCATTTAAGGTGGTGCAGACAATACTTCAATTAAATTTATAAGCTGGAGATATCTAGCAAATAAATAGATGATTTGATGAAAGAATAAACACATATAACGTACAAAAGACAAAACACCACATCGAATTTTTGAACCACGGCAATTTTCGTTAAGCTCAAATACAAATAAACGACTCATAGAAACGATTTTACATTTAAGGTAGCAAGGACAATACTTCAAATTAAATTTCTAAAGGAAAGATCTCTAGCGATCAGGTAGATAATTCAGTGAAAGAATATAAATGCATTAAAAGTATAAACAACATTACATCATATGTTAGTTTATCGGAAATGGCGGATAGAAATTGAATTATCAATGAATCAACAATTTGAAATGAGAAATAACCATTGGTTCTTGAAGACAAAAAAACACTAAGCAAGTAGCGGAACAAAAAAACAAAATATATACTTTCGAATCCAATAGCTTCACCCTTAATTATTTAAGTTCTTCTATTTAAATATATAGGCATTTCCTTAAAAAGCATAGCGCCTTGACCCCATCAATGACCAAAATCATTGTAACGTGAGAATAAGAAACAACTAGCTCATGCCCAAAAAATAACATAGAAAAAAAAAATTCCTTGATTTTTCATGAGAAGGGAATTTTTCAAATTAAAAAATAAAGCTTACCTTATGGGTATTTTTTTGGACAGCTCAATTTATCCTTTTCTTAATTTTTTATATTTTTATTCTCAGCGAATTTTTTTTTTTAACAAAATGAATAAATGCGGTCCCATTTTTCTGCACATTTTCCGGATCAAATGCGACAATATAACCAAATAATGACGACGAAATATGGACCCACTCTCTGTTCCTAACTGCTGGTAAAAAAAAAAAGACAGAAAAAAAAAAAGAAAAGAGAAAAAATAATGTTTAGCGGGGCCCAGGCTTTTATTTCCACGTCAAAAAAATGCTACCTGAGGATGCTATTACGATATTACCCTCCGGCTCCTCCGCCTTTTCTGCGCCCGTGCGATGGCAAAAACGGTAATGAACTTTTAGCGGGAACCGCTAGATTTTTACGGCTGGGGTGCCTTAGATTTTTTTACAGGAGATCTTGACCGTCAAGTCTGATCCAACAGTAGATCTCCGAGAGATCGTCATCCTCGTCCTACGCCGACGAGAATCCGACGTGGCCACCCGCGATGGCACGCGCGTGACAGGCACGCGCGTGAATGGATGCTATCTATTTTTTTATTTTTTTTGGTCGGGCAATGGGTGCTATGTATGATCAAAGGGAAATAGCAACTCGAATTGATGATATCTTTTTTTCAAGTGTATGTTACCTAATAATTGTAGCTCGGATTTAGTTTAAAAACCTAGATATAACTCCATGATATTACCCACGAGATGTTTAAAGAAAAGTAAATTACACAAATCTCTAAACACCTTCTGATCTCATTTAGGAAGAGAATCTTTGTCTTTTTTTTTTTTTTTCAGATTTCACATTAATCGCAATAGATTTGTTTCAACTAATTAGTCGAGTTTAAGGTAAGATATTTGTTTCTACGCTAATCCTATTTGGGTGCATGTATGTGAGGGGGTGATAGTGAAATCCATTATCAAAGATTCAATGTACTGTCGAGAATTAATATATCATAATTATCATATAATTCTTCGGTTTAAATTTTTTAGTGAATAATGACCCGCTAAATAGATGAAAGGTCTTAAACTCGAGTTCCCTCTTAGTGCTCTCCTCAAAATGAAATATCAGCCTTCTATATCAAATCTGTGGAAAAAAAAAAGGTATTGAAGTGATGGTTGATTGGTGGGCGCCCAAATACAAAAAATAAGTTCACGGTGCAAATTTAAAGCATATTCTCTCATGATTCATCCGTTGATTCAATAGGGTAAAGTGTTTTTTACAAAGAAATCATTACTAATATATAGACAGCAAACCCTAACAAATCTAAGAATATTTTAAAGAAAAAAAATAGAATCTAACGTAATGAATTGAATTACAACCAAAATTAAATAGAAAACCCTAAGAAATTAAGATATATTTTGAAATTCTAAAAACCATTTAGAGAATGAAAATGAATTTTGAAAATTATCACGTCCCGCATGAAGTTCTCTCAAGCTTTATCCTCTTGTTCGACAGACTTTAAAGTACTCGATCATCAATCGCATCCCCTCAAAATTACGATATGATTCGCACTTCAAGATAACTCGTATTTCTTTCCCTCGAGAAAATCCCCAAATGAAAAACTTTAAATGGACCCTAAAAATCTTCCAAAATCACAAAATCAATTTTCTGTTGAAATTCTACATTCTCTTCTTTTCCCAGAGGAACCTCATTCGATTCTTGTTCTACATCAACTCCAGGCGACATTTTTCTTCAAGACTATTTCATTGCCATCACAAAATTTCAAACCATTTTTTTTTCTCTCGAGAAAGTCTTCTTCATGGTCCAAAGCCTCGGAAATTTTCAAAATAAAAGTCAAAGTTTGCAGCTCCTTAGTCAATTTTTTGGCTAACTTCTTAATCAAAAGTAGGTTTCAAGAGAAGCTGAAATCTTACGAACTTTTGACTCTAGAGTCAAAATTACCATCATGATTGGTTAGGCGAGATAAGAGAAAATGAGTCAAGGTACATCGAGCTACATCAAGGGAGCCTTGAATTAATAATTTTGATTGTTGTCTTATCACCTTATTGATCGAGTTGAAATATGTAAATACATAATGATACTGGAATTAATGGGAGTGGGTCAAATATGGACGGCTCACATGTGAGAGGGAGATTGTTAAAGTGAGCCGTGGGACATGGCGGTAGGAAAGTGGTCTGATAGCGGAAATTTAAGTGGCGAGGAATAGTTAATATATATCTCGGTTGACTTAGAACCCAACTTGATATGCTATGTTGATTGTGTTAGATGATTTTAGACCTCTCTTACATCAAAAAGTAGCTTAGAGGGAAGAACTTCTCCTTACACTTATAAATCGACTACTAACCCTACAACCTTAACGATCACTCCCTCACATATGGGGCTTGAGTTAGAGGGGACAACAACCCGTATATCTCCTATGTGATTATTGGGTTTAGACTTGTTGGCAATCTAGGCTTTGATATTAGTGTTGTGCTATTCAAGCTCGACGTGTGAGGAAGAGATTATTGAGGTTGTCCCACAATTGTGAAATGATTTAATAGTCGGTTTATAATTTGGGTGAAGAGGCCTAAGACAACCCGGTAGTTCATATATGTCAATTCAATCATTTTTTTCTAGCCGTTGATGATTTGATGAGCAATTTCCAACAATAATTGATTAGAAGGGCTACATTGGAATTTCATGACAAAATTTAAGAATATATTGACAAAATCGAAAAATTTATGATCGAATTGACATATATATAATATGTTTGTGATTGTTTTGATAATTATCTCCCAAATATAATATGTTCTTTGCATTGAACAATGAAAACATTTCTTTATCAAGGCTTCCTTTATATTTGGGGATAATAAACAATTGAAAAACGTATTCTAAAAAATGATCGCAACGAAAAAACTATTATCATTATCCACGAAAATATCTAGATACGAATTATTATCGATAACGACATTAATTTTCATTCGGCCAATTATTTTAATTGATATAGGCGATTAATAATAAAAAGTATTTTTGGAATCATTAATTTTTGCGAAATAAAGGCAACCCTAAGGGGATATCCTTTCCATAAGATCTCATCATCATCAATTAATCATGCAACTAGGGCTCGTGAGCAAAGAGGGGGCAAAGTCCCTTAATTAATATAAAAGAGGAAGGAAGGGAAGGAATCTCCCACTAATTGACAGCGACGGATCCATCCTAAATCGCACGTACGGGGGGGGAGAGAGAGAGAGAGAGAGAGGAAAAAGCTAGAGAGACAAAGACACAATTCTAGAGAGAGAAAGCCCCCATGGAGAAAGGGCAGATAATCATTATGTAGTAAACAGCAGCAGAAGCAGGAGGAGAAGCAGAAGAAGAAGAAGAAGAAAGAGAAAATTTTGCTGATTACCCATCACCAGAAGCGAAAAGTAAGAGAGAGAGAGAGAGAGAGATTATCAAATTGATTTTGCAGATCCCCCACTCCTTAATCACACACACGTTCGGGGGGGAAGAGAGAGAGAGAGAGAGACAAGCAGACAAAACCCTATTAAGTGCAGATTGCTGCAGCTACAAGAAGATAAGGGAAGTCCCCAGAGAGAGAGAGAGAGAGAGAGAGGGAGGGAGGGAGGGGGGTGAGAAACATTTCTTTGCAGAGAACTGAAATTTTTTACCCTGCTCTGTTTTTTTTTTTTCTTTTTTCAATTTTCTAGAGAGAGAAACAGAGATCAGAGTGTCACATGGCATGTGAGCACCAGCTGTGTCCACTCCCCCCCTCTCTCTCTCTCTCTCTTTCTCTCTCTTCTTCTTGATATATACCCTTCTCACCGCCCTCTGCTCTAGTTTTTCTTTTTACTCTCCCTCTGCTTCTCTCTCTCTCTCTCTGTCTCTGTCTCGCTTTCTGAGCATCAAGAAGACCGCTTTCTCTCTCCTCTTCTCTCTCTCTCTCTCTCTGCGCAGCAGCGGCGGCAGCAGCGGTCACCTCTCCGAGCTCTCTTTCTCTCTCTCTAATGGCGGAAGTCGACCCCTGAGCTCTCGCTCTCTGATAAAATCTCAAGGAGGAAGAAGAGGGAAAGGAAAAGAAAAAAGAAAATGACCCACCTCTCTCTCTTGCTATTCCCTCTCGTCTTCCTCTCTCTTCACCGACCTGCTGCTGCTGCTTCGTCGCCATCGTCGTTCTCTGCAGCGAACGCTGATTCTCAGCAGCTCATCGACTTCAAGAACACTCTCAAAGACCCTTCGCTCCTCCCCACCTGGCTTCCCAACCAGGACCCCTGCGCTTTCACCGGCGTTTCATGCAAGTCCTCCCGCGTGGCCTCCATTGAGCTCGCCAACCTCGGCTTGAGCACAGACTTCCGCTCTGTTTCTTCCCATCTCCTGACTCTGGGATCCTTGGAGTCTCTGTCCCTGACCTCCGCCAACATCGGCGGCGCTCTGGCCTTCCCGTCCGGATCCAAATGCAGTGCGGTCCTGAGCAGCCTAGATCTATCCGGGAACGCTTTGTCCGGCCCAATCTCGGATATCGCCAGCTTGGGTCCTTGCCAGAACCTCAAAGTCCTCAACTTTTCCGGCAACAACCTCAACAACTCCGGACAAGAAAGCGCCACCGGCCTCAAGGGGCTCGAGAGTTTGCAGGTTCTTGACCTTTCCTTCAACAAGATTTCTGGGTCTAATGTCAATGTTTCGTGGGTTTTGTCCGGCGGATGCGGTGCCATGACTCACCTGTCCCTGAGAGGGAACAAGTTGACTGGGGATGTGGATGTCTCGGGCTGCAACAAGTTGCAGTACTTGGATATATCCCAGAACAACATCTCCGTGAGCGTGCCTTCCTTCGGAGATTGCTCGGCCTTGGAGCATCTGAACGCGTCCTCCAACAGGTTCTATGGCGATATTGGGCGTGCGCTCTCTGCCTGCTCTCAGCTCAGCTTCTTGAACCTCTCCAACAACCACTTCTCAGGTCTAATCCCTTCTCTCCCGACCAAGAACTTGCAGTTCCTTTACTTGTCTGGGAACGGATTTCAGGGGGAGATCCCTCCTAGCCTCGTCGATGCTTGTCCAGGTCTTGTCGAGCTCGATCTTTCTCAGAATAACTTGACTGGTGTGATTCCTGCTAGTTTCAGTTCTTGCGATGCACTGCAGTCCATCGACCTGTCTAATAATAACTATACTGGTGAGTTGCCCATGGATTTGTTCATGCAAATGGGAAAGGTGAGGAAGTTGGCTTTGTCATTCAATCACTTTACAGGCGGTCTGCCGGAATCTTTGTCGAATTTGACTTTGTTGGAGACATTGGATCTGAGCTCAAATAATCTCTCTGGGGTGATTCCTAGTGGCTTATGTCAAGATCCTGGGAATAGCTTGAAGGAGCTCTATCTCCAGAATAATGGGTTCACGGGTTCGATCCCACAGGCCCTGAGCAACTGTTCTCAGCTGGTTTCGCTCGATTTGAGCTTCAATTACTTGAGGGGTCAGATTCCGGCGAGTTTGGGCTCTCTGTCTAAGCTTCAGGATTTGATCATTCTGCTGAATGAACTCGATGGTGAGATCCCGCAGGAGCTCATGTATATTCAGACGCTAGAGAACTTGCTTCTGGACTTCAATGAGTTAACGGGGGCTATCCCGTCTGGCCTGCGTAACTGCACCAACTTGAATTGGATCTCGCTCTCTAACAACCATCTGAGTGGGGAGATCCCAGGTTGGATTGGGCAGCTCTCGAATCTCGCAATCCTCAAGCTCAGCAACAACTCGTTCTACGGCAGAATACCACCCGAGCTTGGCGATTCTCGCAGCTTGATCTGGTTGGATCTCAACAGCAATCTCCTCAATGGTAGCATCCCACCTGAGCTGTTCAAAGAATCGGGCAGCATCGAGGTTAAGCTCAACAACGACAAGAGATATGCGTATATTAAGAATGATGGCAGCAAAGGGTGTCACGGAGCCGGGAATTTGCTCGAGTTTGCTGGGATCAGGCCCGACCAATTGACCAGAATTTCCACCAGGAACCCCTGCAACTTCACCAGAGTGTACAAAGGTGTGATCCAACCTACATTCAAAAATAACGGGTCGATGATTTTCCTTGATATCTCACACAATATGCTGTCGGGCAGCATTCCTAAGGAAATCGGCTCTATGTTCTATCTGTATATTCTGAACTTGGGCCATAACAATATCTCTGGCCCTATTCCGCCCGAGATCGGGGATCTGCATACTCTCAACATTCTCGACCTATCGAACAATGAACTGGATGGAGGCATCCCAGAGACATGGACCAAGTTATCCTCGCTTACTGAGATCAATTTATCGAATAACCGACTCACGGGGCAGATCCCGGCAAATGGGCAGATAAGTACTTTAGCGGCTTCGGGCTTCGTGAACAATACTGGACTGTGTGGAATCCCACTTCCGCCATGCACTTCTAACCAGGGCTTAGATCCCAATTCCGAGCACCGGCAGTCAAAACGGAGGCAAGCGTCCCTCGCGGGAAGCGTGGCGATGGGTTTGCTGTTCTCGCTGTTCTGCATTTTCGGGCTGATGTTTGTGGCGATGGAGTCGAGGAAGAGGAGGAAGAAGAAGAAGGGCGCCGAGCTGGATGTCTACATTGACAGCCGTTCCCAATCGGGACCTGTGAATGCTAGCTGGAAGCTCACGAGTGTGCAAGAGGCTCTCAGCATAAACTTCGCCACATTTGAGAAGCCCCTTCGGAAGCTGACCTTCGCCGACCTCCTCGCGGCCACCAATGGGTTCAACAACGATAGCCTCATCGGCTCAGGTGGCTTTGGTGATGTGTACAAGGCTCAGTTGAAGGATGGGACTGTGGTCGCCATCAAGAAGTTGATCCACGTGAGCGGACAGGGCGACCGCGAATTCACTGCCGAGATGGAGACCATAGGGAAGATCAAGCACCACAACTTGGTGTCGCTCCTCGGGTACTGCAGGGTGAAGGAAGAACGGCTCTTGGTCTACGAATACATGAAGTATGGAAGCCTCGAGGATGTCCTGCACGATCAGAAGAAGAACGGGATCAAGCTCAATTGGGCCACGAGGAGGAAGATCGCAGTTGGGGCTGCAAAGGGACTAGCCTTTCTCCATCACAGTTGCATCCCGCACATCATTCACCGAGACATGAAGTCGAGCAATGTGTTGCTCGATGAAAACCTGGAGGCCAGGGTTTCGGATTTCGGGATGGCGAGGCTGATGAGCGCTATGGACACCCATTTGAGTGTCAGCACGCTAGCTGGCACTCCGGGTTACGTCCCTCCGGAATATTACCAGAGCTTCCAGTGTACTACCAAGGGTGATGTGTACAGTTATGGCGTGGTCCTGCTCGAGCTGTTGACTGGGAAGCGGCCGACGGATTCGGCCGATTTCGGGGACAACAATCTCGTCGGGTGGGTGAAGCAGCACGCCAAGTTGAGAATAAGCGATGTCTTCGACCAGGAGCTGATAAAAGAAGACCCCAACCTGGAGATCGAGCTGCTGCAGCACCTGAAGGTCGCCTGTGCGTGCCTGGACGACCGGCCCAGGCGGCGCCCCACGATGATTCAAGTCCTAGCGTCGTTCAAGGAGATACAGGCGGGGTTGGGCCTCGACTCCATGTCCACCATCGCCACGGACGACGTTGGCTTCAGCTCCGTGGAAATGTCGGACCTGAGCATCAAAGAAGGCCCAGAGTACGGCAACCAGTAGCGTAATCGAACCTGAAACCCATCATTTTTCGAAGAGAGAAAATTTTCCAGAATGCACAAACAGCTCGAAAAAGGCGGTACCGGTCTCTCTAGTCAGCTCTCGGAATCCCAATTTTTCCTACAATCTCTTTAGTATATGTTCCGGTTAGTCGTCGTCGTCGTCGTCATCGTTCCTCTGTATCTCCGCGGATCTCCGGTGTATGTATCATCATGTAATTCCCCCCCAGAAAGACTCATGTTCTCCATACGTATAGGACTGGTTTTCCTTTGAACTTTGTCACAAGATGTGTATATATTTGGCCTTAGTTGAAGTATGTTTTCCGCCTCTCTCTTTAGGATTCCTCTCTTTGGAGCAATATTCAGTGATGGCGACCAACTGAAAAGCGCACTTTTTCGGCTAAGATTTCTTCCCCATCTCTCTCTCTGTCACATTTTTAGGGTTTTACTAATATGATTGCCTATATCGATATTTTATATGGAAAATGTAATTTATGTTAATTGGGTATCGGGAAATTCTTTATTCCGAATTCGGAAACGCGGTATTCTAGCGACCCTTGATTGCAAAATTTAAACAATTATAGACCATCCGACGTACAATTTCTTCGACGAGTATTGGAACGTACCCTTTAGATTCACGAGTGTGTAATGGGGAGATTTTTTCTTTGATTCAAACTTTGTGCTAGCTGGCTTGTAAATTTCTATATTTTTTGAACTTAGGTACTATCACAACACCAAAATAAGTCCTTTTTTTAATCTCTTTTTTTTTTTTTTTTAATATAAAAATTTGATACGCCCTTTAGGCTCCAGCTTAGCCAATTGAGATTTAAATAATCGAAGTCATGAATCTGACAAGCTGCAAATTTGCAGGCACCAAATTGGCGTGCTGCTAATAAGAAATGAATTTCACTTCTTTCCATAACATTGAGCTGAATAAGAAATGGGGGAGGGTGTCTGCTTTTCCATGGACAGAGTGCATCACACGTGCTTGACCAGCCACATTACAAATTTCCCTTTCATTTCAAAAAGAGCCAGAGGAGGCCGTGCCTTCACTTCACTGCCTCCTCTCTTATTTCTTATTTTTTGTATTGTGAAAAATAATGGAAACAACTGTTATTTTTGACAATTTAAAACTTAGCAAATTAAAAAATGAATATGAATTTGATTAATTTATTGGGAAACCTCCCCCCTTTCAAACTCAATTGCTCCGTATAGTGTCACCTACCACTCAGTTTGATTGAATTGAGGGACTATTATGTTGCACGCTTCTTATAAGCTACCGCTTTTTACAGTATTTGCTTGCAGTACTAACTACCACAACATTATCCCTATTGCAATTAAAGCTGTGAGAGCTATTAGATGGACCACTCTTTGTAATAATTATATTCCCGAAATAACTCCATCTTTTTTTTTTCTTATTCTACCAATGTGGGATCATTAATTATAATCACAGTTTATACTTTCACATCTAAATTTCACTTATATTATTTATATGTTATAACACCCATTATACTTATTCGAATTAATCACATATTATAAGATCAATATAATAAATATTAAATAATAGGTAAATCATTGATGTAATAATAATTACGTTATCTTGATAATATTAGTTGCTCACTATAATGTACGATTATCTAAATAATCATTATTCAATATCACATATTCATAATATAATGATTCTCCCAATTACTAAATATTAATTCATGCTCTAATTGTTATATAATTGTTGTTCTAGTCATATCATTAATTATGTAACAAATAATATGTGTTTTTAGTATAATCACATTTTATATTATCAAACTTAAATGAGAATCATAAATTATTATCGGAAAATAAATAAAGTTTTCTTTGGTAGAACCATGATTGGTTATAAAAGTGATAATTAAGATAATAAAACATTTATTTTAATACAATAACATTTAGATGCTTAAATCTTCGTTATGATCATATATTAATTATCATAATATAAATAAATAGTTGATATAATAAGTTATGTATCTTATAATTTATATGGGTATCAAAACTCCTGGATCATGACTGACTATTAAAGTGATAGATAACTATATTTCCCTCTAATTCTAATTTTAGTGGTATTTTGAGAAGTTTGATTATATTTATTTATTATTTATGTCATCCATGAAATTAAACAAGTGTAATCAGTATTACATTACAAAACCAAATGGCGTAACACCATTACAGCTCTATTATATTTTAGCGTAATAGCTACTGTATTACTGTAATAAAATAGATTGTTAGGAATGAAAATATCCATTCTAACAAAATCAATTAAAAACTCCTCCAAAACTGAATTAATTAATGTAAGCAAGGGAAGGCTTTCTAACGTTGCTTTTTGGAACCCATATCTAATTTAAGTTATAAACGAGTTACACTAAAAGTCCTAATTTTTTTTTTTTTTACCAAATGGCTTTTCTTTAGATCATTGCTTTGAAGGCTTCCACTTAGGAAAATATCAGGAAGGGTCATATTTTTCTCCATCTCTGATTGCCTAAAATGGATGGGGGTGCAAATATAAATATCACCTTCTAAGTCCGCATGTTAGTGATGTTCATAACTTGTAAATCGCCAATTAGATGTGTGGTTGGAGGAATTTTCCTTAATCTAATCAATGAAGGAGGAAATACAGCTTATTCGGGACATTTTTGATCAAAAAGGCAAAATGTATATTTTAGTTTTTACTAAAAAGAAAAGGGTATGGGATTCAATTGTACAAATCAAAAAGTTCAGAATACCAACGAATTTCATGCAATTAATTTAGTTCTTGTCATATAATTATTAGAGAAGCTGACTACTGTAGAATTTAGAAGAAAAGTTTTAGTTCCCTAAAGTAAAAAAGATAGGCAAAACTTCTCTTAATTCGTGCCAAATGTCATGACCTTCAAGCTCTTCGTCTTTGCAATGCTTCCTACTAATCCCCAAACTAAATCTATCATGCTCGTTGGGGAGGAAGAGGGGAGAGAGAGAGAGAGATTGGGATAGGTTTGATTCCCAAGGCGGCTTTATAGATTAAAGACTTCCGATCGATATGACTTACTGATCGAGCGTTCATGTCAATGCAGAAATAAGTTAAAGCATCCCGACCCACATTATGACGTCTCGAGAAAGACCCATTGCAACCGACGCTCATGACAATGAAAATTCCACAAACCATTGCAACCGTGATACGCTATCAAGTAGGTCTAATTCGGCATATCCTACTTCTTTAGATACCCATCGTGCACGGTGCAAGGGGAGTCGATACGCTGAAAACGACACGCACACACTGCAAAACAACAACAACAAAACTTTTGGTTGAAGATCTCCATCAGTACCAGCCTAATTTTACGGTAGCATCTAGAAAAAAAAGAGTAGTAGCTCGAGATCATTCAAAGCTATGACTCGAGCCCCATCCGCCCGCACGCCCGCCCGCCCGCACGCACGCGCGGTTCGGGCCACCCGAGCCTCGAGCCGAGCCCCTAGAGAGGCGCCACGTGGGCAGCCGAACCGACGGGACCCCACGTGGGGGCGGGCGTGGCCCCCGCCCGCGGAGGGGCGCTTCCCTATTGGATCAGGCTAAACGCGATTGGATCCGCAGCGAATTTAACGCAAAAGATTCGCGCGTGGGGGGTGGGGCCCGCCCCCGGTTTAATGCGCCCTCGTCCGGGCATCTGCACGTGTCGGCGGTCAGCTTTTGTGAAACGACGTCGCTTTCGGAGTCGGGCCAAAATAAAAAAAATAATGCACAAATTAATCCTGGCATCTGCTTATTTCTGAACATAACAAGATAAACTACAAATTCAATTTTTTTAAAAATGAATATTAAAACTGTTTTTTTTTCAAAATTCCAAATTCGTTAAAAACGCAACAACTGCAATCTTAAAAAATAAATATATAATTATATGGTTTTTTTGTAGGTTTCAGTCGCGATCGTTACAAGCACGTGTTAAAACTGTTTCAAGTTAGAACCTTGAATGTGTCTACCTATATCTCTACTTTCGTCGCTAAAACTGAAAAAATTCTCCTTTTTGGGCCATTTCGAAAGTATGTTGGCAAAGTCTTGGAAATGGGGAGGTCATTGGCGTCAAACGTTGGCCAACCTAGAGGCTATGGATTTGGACATCGATCGATTGAAATATGCCACCGATCGCTTGTTTCGCATCATTGGAAAAAGCTAGTCGATTAAAAAATTCGTTAAAATCAGCAACGATCCATATTTAAATATTTCCATCCCCATTAAAAAAATATTTTTCGCTCGTCCGTTAGCGAGACCGACGACAAATGATCGACTTTAGGAAAATATCTTATGACATTATGAGTTATTTTTGACGCACCTCATAAATGGCCAATATTCGCACGCTTGTTAGGCGGAATTGATATTGACTTGGCAAAGAGGGAGGTGGTGGGCTATGTAGCACGGACACTCTCCGGAAGCCTTCGTGTCGTGTCCGACACTCCAACACGCTCCGACACGTCCCGACACGTGGTCAACTTTCTCCGACACGCTCCGACACTCGAGTCTAGAATTCCGACACGCAATTCCGACACGCACGGGGTCAATTTTAAAAATTTATAATACTTGAAGGGTCAAAATATAAATATACACAAAAGAAGTAATAAAATTGCTATAAATATACACGCACGGGTCAATTTTTCTTTTCAGTTTTGTTTTTTTTAGAATTGATTTATTTTTTTAAAAAGTCTTTTACTATGAAAGAAGTAATAAAAAATCCTATATATGATAAATAAATAAATTTAAAAATATCATTTCATTATTTTTCTTTAAACAATGTTTTTTTCCTCTAAGTTTTGTGTATTATTGTAACAAATTACAATAATGAATGATATTATTTAATATTTTTCGTGTAAATTAATTATAGGCTATTATTATATTAAAATATATTTAATATATAACATGTCGAAACGTGTCGAAATTTTCTATTTTTAAGAAATGACGTGTCGGCGTGTCGTGTCATGTCGTGTCGTGTCACGTGTCACGTGTCCGTGTTGGTGCTACATAAGTGGTGGGTCGCTTCCATTTCAAGAGTCTTTGCACGCTTTAGACAAAAGGTTCCTGGACGACTTGAGGTGCATTTTCGTGAAGAGGTTGCTAACTCCAGCTTGCGTCTCTTGTGCCGATTGAGGGATGGAGAATTCAAAGGCAAAAAGGACGGCGGGACACCACTAGCCTCCTTCTTCGACGTAGGAATCTCGTGATGTGTCATTAAGTTCCTTTTGTCTGTATTCGGTAGTCGGGATAAAAGTTAGTCGTTGTGTCATGTGTTTGGTTTCTATTTGAGAAATTATAATTTTGGGTTGAATATAACAATGATATAGCTTGAACAAAACTGTCACATGTGGAGAGTGAGATTAAGACGGATATGATTTCTTATTTCCATGGTATGAAGCTATTTTTCTTGAATAACAATCTTCTTTTCTGGCCAATGACCAAGTACAAGCAAGTTCGAGTCTCGATTGATCCAGTGAAGCCGAGCTCCCCAAGGTTGGCGAGCTTAAGCCTTGCCAGAACCTCGTTTGATCCGACATACCTAAAGCTCGCCTATGGCTGGTGACCATCCAAGGAAGAAGAAGAAAAATGTACAAATAAAATAAAATAAAAACTCATTGAAAAGGATTGCATGAAGGAAGAGATTTTCCTTACCAAACAGCAGAAAATATTTTCTAATTGATTTTCAAGTTTTAGTTTAATACTAGAAAATATTAACATTTTCTTGTAAAATAGCTTTTTGGAATATATTTTCCAAAAATGCCATGTTTTTGTGAAACGAATGGAGTGTTAGTCTTTATATTATTACTTATTTTAGGTATCTTAATGTAGTTTATTATTTCATATTTTTTTATTAAGGAACGATGGAAGGAAATAAAAAGAGAAGGAAAATTATAAAACATTTGATATTTTAAAAAAATAAAAATAAAAAAATAACTAAAATTTTAAATTCAATTTTTAAAAAATGAAAATAAAAAATAGCATGAGATTTTCAGTCTCGCGTGTCTGCCATTTCATCACCAAGGTATCTTGAAAGTGAATCGTATTCCATGAATATAGAAAAACAAAAATAATGAAAAAAATAACTGACTGGAAAATATTCTCCAAAAACTCTATATTTTTTTAGCAACAAATGTACCCTAAGTAAATAATTATGAAGTTGAAGACGTGAGATTTCAAATGAACAAATTTAAACTTAAAAGGAATATTTATAATTCTCGAAGAACGTGTATCAATGAGCTCCTTTTCTGTTTAACGGTTGGATCCTATAATGATTATGGATTGATTGAAGGAGGTAGCCTCCTTTTGTGTATTCGTAGTTTCTTGTGATGGTGAATTGTGAAAAATTCTCAATGTTTTCATTTGTGCATTTTCGGATTCATTTCCTAAAAAGAAAAGAAAAGGATATGATATGAAAATATGTAGCATTATGATTGCAATTCATCAAACAATGAATAGAATATAATAAAATTCGTTGATTTCAAATTCTATCATATTCAATCCGATTCTAATTAGAAATTCTAGCGATCAAACACAACCTTTGTCCATCATCCTTAAGAGCTTGCCTTTTGAACATCTTTTAGAATTAGCCTCAGCAGCCACCCCTTTCGGAAGATTTGTAGATTTTTTTTTTCTCTTGTTGTTGCAACTTTCAATAGTTTAATTGATCTTTTAAATAAAAATTTTCAATCCATCATAGTTATGCTAAACACTCAAATGGGTGTTAATAATGTTCGCATCTACAATTCGAGGGTCTAGTTATCGCACCTAATCTCATCCTGCCGTAATCCTTGTCCTAACAACCAAACAAACTCTCACATCACACTTGAATGGACATACAAGTTGACTTATCAAAGATCAAGAGACATAGTAGGGAAAAATTCTACAAGCTGAAAAGGTTTGCTTGCACGTGTTATAAACTCGAGGACCAAATATGAAAATGGACGCAATTCCAAGAACCAAAATATGTACTTTTTATCTTTGAATAGGTGCAAAGACGTAATTTGCTCCAGAAATAACAAACATGTTCTAAGTAATTTGGATTTCGCATTGTAATCAGACTCATGACCTTAGCCGATGGTATTTTGATTTCAGAACACTGCCAAAAAAAAATTAAAACAATCATCAATATAGCAAAGTTCACATGTTCGAGAGACATAGAAGTTCTTTGTTATTGCAGTTCAACGTGTCTTTCTGCAATAACATAGAACTAACAGGCAATTAAACTCAAAAGCTTGGTTAGGACTGAAGACACTCTTATATCATGAAAGAAGATAAGAAAGAGTGAAGAAAGTCGAAGCTATAGGGAATTTTGGGGAACATTGTTTTTCTTCAACTTAGAAAAATTACATGTATAATACAAGGTGTATACAAAAAAAAAAAGGAAAAAACATATTCTAAGGAATCACATCTAATTTCAGATTGATTTATTATAATCCATGATTAGTTTTATGAATCAATTTTATGAATCAATCTCAATTTGAGTGGTCTTCTTGATTTCAAGCATATCTTCCAACAATATAAAATCGAAAAAAAAAAAAAAAAAAAAAAAAGGACTCATGGAAATTCAAAGGATAAAAAAAAAAAAAAAAAACACAAGAAAATAGAGATGGAAAAAGACCTTCGCTCGAAACTTCATACAAGACGACAAGACCCCAGGGCTACACGTGCGAACCCCACGGCTCGATATTTCCACGCACGTGCGGGGCCTGACCGGATAAGGGGGCCCCCGCGGGCGGGCAGCAGACGGCGGCCGGGCCGCAACCTCGCGCCAGCTGCCCTGCCCCCTGCCCACGTGCGCCCGCCAGTCCGGTGGGCCCCACCCCCTCTCCTTGTCCCCGGAAAACGACGACGAAACGACCAAGCAACCAATGGCGACGGCCCTCGGTTTCTGCTCCCCCCTATATCTCCAACCATTCACATTTATCAAAAAAAAAAAAAAAAATTCTCCCCCTATCTTTTTTATTTAATTATCATTCCTTTAATTTCGAGCTCCATTCGAATTAAATCGAAATAATAATAAAGGAATACAATATGTTTTTTTGGTAATGATATAATTAGTTGTCGTTTTTGTTCAGGGTGGTCAAAATTCACAGATTCCAAGCAAACTCATGCTCACCTTTTTTATAATAATAAAAATAATAATAATAGTGATTCTTTTTTTGTTCATGAAATTCCTCATCGAGGTAATTCGTGAGTCACGAGGTCTCGCTTTTGCCAATCCGTAGCGTGTGGATTTTCTGAGATTCCCTTGTGGTAAAAGTCGCTAGCATATTTTAATATAATATTATTGAAAATTTCCGGGCTGGTTCCTTAAAAAAATCTCTATTTTGGGTCCAACATTAATTTTATTCCAAACTTTTTTTGTCTACAAAAATCCCCGATTTTCCCTCTAATTCATGTTTGCCTACACATTGAGAAATCATCACTGGTTTCTTTAAGATTATCAATATCGGGAGACTACTATTATTCCATAAGAAAATGAGGGTATTAATAAAGTTGTGTGTTTTGATATAAATAAATTATTAGTAATTTTTTGGACTTGTGAATAGACTTGAAATTAGAATGATCGTTGGAGGATTTTTTCAAGGAAAAAATCGGGACAATTAGGATTGGACCTGAAGTTAGGTTTTTTAGTTTTTTTAGGGAATTGGGCCTAGAATTTCCTATGCATACATTTTACTTGCGTTTGTATACTTTTGGTGATTGTATGATAAGCACAAAGAAGGTTCCGTCATCTGGAAAATGCAATTGGAAATATTTGATTGCGTAGTAATATTTCTCTTCCAGCAAGTACGTACATATATATACGCATCAAATTCAAAAAAGAAACTAAAAAAACTTTAATTTTACGTGTAGATCAATTAGGGTTCATCTATTATATATGATAAAAGCCGGGCCAGAGAGAATGTTCATCTCTGTACTCTCCATGCAAAACATTTGTGTAAAAAATATGGCACTAGATAAGTACACCCGTCTCCTCAAATAAGAATAAATTGAAATCTTGCTAATATGCTAATAATTTTCAACCGCTTTTTTATTTTCCTACTTTTGTTTTACCATACATTCATTTTAGCTAAATTTCAGTCTTAAAATCTTTGATCTGCCTTTTTAAAATTTAACTTTAAGTGCTTTTCTTTTTTTGTACATTTAACTTTACAAATTTATTTTCTTTTTTAGTATTTATGTATTGATATAGGTCCAACGCATTGCTAATAAAAATATAATTGACAACATTCTCGAGATCTTACGTGATACATATATGCCGATAAAACACATATATCCGAATATACTAGCATGAACGGATTGATGGCTTTGTAACTATTCATATGTAGAAATCCAACTATTTACAATTAACTTCGGAAATAAGTTCTCTTTTTTAGACTCAACAATATTCAAACCTAAACAAGACTTCACCCAATTATCAAATTTTGATCAAATGCGGAATTACCTACCATTTATAATCGAACCATCACAAATCTTTTAAAAGAGCGACTCCATTCTGGGTTTAAAGCACCACATCGTATTTCCATCTTGGTTTAATTAATGAAGATAAAGAAAGGACTCAGTCGAATTCATAATTTTTTCAATCTCAAACGAATTTCCATGAAAAGGTTTTGATAGTTTCGATGTGCTTACTCTCTTTTGTTTCCCCCACGTAAAGATGAGGCCCAACATCAGGAGGTAAAGATTCCCAATGTGGGAGAATCAAACGTGAAGAGTACACAACCAAATTATTTTATTTATTTTTTGGGGGGATTGTCGTCTAATTATTAATTAAAAAAGATTATGAGTCTATAATTAATGAGATTTGGAAGAAAAGGATGTTAATAATGACTTTAAATCCAGTCGTCCTTGAAATCGGGGTTTGAACGTGCGGGTCACGAGGGACCACATGGTTGAACTTCACTCTCTCTCCTTGCATTGAAAGCCCAACCTCTTGTCTTGATCTTCCACCCTTTAGCTGCTGCTCCTCCTAAAGTGGACCCCCATTATAAATTGAAGTTTGCCTAATTTATGTTTATAATGAGGGGGCAAGTCGCCTGCTGACAAGTGTTCTCGAGACATATATTAAACGTGCATGGTAAAAACTCGTGTAAGTTTTTATACCATTAACGGTATTTATCGTGAGAAATGAATCGTCGAAAAATTATAACGGGTGTAGTTCGAGTGTTGAAATGTATTTCTAATAATTGTCATCTTTGACGAACAAGTTAGGCTTGACCTTGGGGACTGACAAAATTGATTGAGTCCAGCTTATGCTACCCACCTTACTATAGCGGATGCATTTATTGTTATAATAATCGATGCAATTTAGAGTAATTTTATTTGACAAGTTATGGAGATTTATGCAAAGTATACTTACTCCAATCCCTTTTTGAGCTATAATTTGGCCAAATTGTTACCTCCTTCTGAATCTAAGTTTGCATGTCCAAACACTACTAATCCACAAGGTAATGACTACTTCTTGAGTTTAGGTTCTAAAAAAAGTCTAAAAGGGGGCAAATATTTCATCCTATGTAATAAAGAAAATTATTAAAAACTCCCGTTTTATGTTAGTTCACTTTATACGAGTCGTTAGATCCAATGAGATACATGTGGAATCCAAATGATCTAACGACTCACGTAGAGTGGCTAAACGAATAGTTTGGAGTAAAAAAAGAGGATACTGTCGGGCAACAAGCTAATAAGATCCGCATAGAGAGAGAGAGAGAGAGAGAGAGAGAGAGAGTAGGCTCTACCTGAGCACTGTTTAACTGGCGCAGTTGCATTCCTCTCCTAACTTATCCTTTGGCCAAAGTTTGTCTCTTAATTAAATTCGCCCCAAAGAAAAAAAAAAAGATACCCAGAGTTAATAATGTTAAAAGATAAGTTGATTGCACGTTCACAAGTGAGCCAAGGATATTGTACTTTTATGAGAGTCCAAGGTTGCTCATTAACCCTTCTCTAATCCCCCTATTAAATAGTAATTGAAATATGACACAAAAAAAAAGTAATTGAAAAAGGAGAACTTAATTATAATCACTTGCAAAATTTGAATTGCCTACTTCATCCGCTTTAAAGATAAGACTTAGAAATTAGAAAGAAAACCCGTTCTATCATTGATCACAACAATTATAGATAAGAAACATTAAAAGTAACGACGGACATGACACCGATCAAAACGAGATCGAAATCCAAATCCAGCAATTCAATCGCTCAAACAGACTTTAAATCTCCAACCCCAAATGGGCAAGGAAAAAAGGAAGAAGAAAGCATTCTAAAGAGAAGAATCTCTCATGCCATACGACACAAGGCAAGTAAAGATTCGCGGCCCTTGCTCACTCACCAAAAAAATAAAAAATAAAAAATCACAAGCTGTCCAGAAAATATTATAAGTGAGATTAGGAAGTATTAATTATAATTATTCACACCTAACTTAGTACTGGCCAAAGGATGTACGGAAGCATACGTAAGGACGTACCCCATGCATGGCACGATGCGCGCTACGTGGACTCCGATGGAGCCAAAGGAAAAGTGCCGGTTACGTGGCTGGCAAGGCCAGCAAAGCGCCAGCCTCGGATGCGCTCTCCCTGTTCCTGCCCTGTCTGGTCCAGACGTTAACACCTTGACAAAGCCCCCCTCTGCTGTCCGATTCAACCTAGACCATTTGTATAATATTTAGAAATGCACCATGTAGGTTGGCGCCTATGGAGCTGATGCTATCGCTTGTTCTTGAAATATCTTGCCCCATCTGCTTTGATCGTACTTGATTTGATTACGACCTTGTGTTCGGTATGTGGGCTTCTAGGGTTCACATAAGGGTGATGTACTAATGTGCACGAGTAGCTCGGATTCGAGGTCGTTGTTTGTCGTCGGAAAGTTGCGCGTCGACGAATTGATGTGGTTGTGAATGTATTTGATGCTTTTGTCATGGCTTTGTAGTTCGATCTTTCTTTAACTTGATGTTGTTTGTTTGAAAGTTGATCTTGTTGAAGATTTTGAATTGGTACCTCATGACGTGTTTATTCTGAATCAAATGTCATCTCATGAAGTTCCCGAACCAATACTCAAAACCAAATCTTCCCTCTTAGATCCCAAACTGTTAGCACAGGATGGATTTGGGTTTATTGTGTGGTTAAAATACTGTTGATATTTTTTTTTATGAGATTTAAATTTTTTTTGCAATAAATGTATCGTGGGGTACATAGTTTGGGCTTTTTTGACAAGAAGAAAAATAGTCTAGAGTAAATATGAGTGCTAATTTTAGATTATTTTTTATAGTAGTAATTCTTTATTCCAAATTGCTAATAATGAGTAGATTTGTGGTAAAAGTGCCATGAGAGTGCTAGTTCATGACTTAATATGAGACAAATTAGTTTGTGATTAATTCATCATGGGGTACCACGTTTTGGGATTTTTGTGAGTCAAAAATTAATTAATGTGAGATCAATTTTCCGTGGGATACCGGTTTTGGGTTTTTAATAATATTAACTCTTTATTCAAAAGCCCAATAAGGAATTGAATATATATATATATATATATATCTATTGACCTAAATAGGAAAAAATAAATGAAAACATAAAGGAAGAGGATAACCCGGTCAGTAAGAGTTAGCCCGGCTCACTATCAGGCCCACGAGACAAACCTAATGGGCCGGATCTCGTTCTTTGTGGGTCCTTATTTTTGCAGGGCAAACGTGATGGGCCCCCAAACTACCTCCGTCTCAAGTTTTCTAAATTGTGAGAGTACGTATCTGGACAAAACGGTATAATTATATCATGAAATTAGTCAATAAAATACTCACTACTTGATAAACATGAGTTGAAAAGTTGAAAAGTAAATTGAGTAATGAATTTGAATTTTTGTGACACCCGTGTTTTTGGCATTATTACAAGATAATGATATGACTAATGAAAAAGTATATTCTATCACCTCGTATCATGGTATGCCGAAATTGCCATTCCATCACCACTCGCCACCCTGGTTGAGCAGTGGCCTGTTGAGCTCCACTAATGTAGAGCTTGACTATATAGATGTCTCGAGTTTCGCCGGTGTCGGGCTCGATTCAAATCTGTCGACCTCCATTGGTGTCGAGCTTAGAGGGCTCGATTGTTATCGGCAACAATGTTATGCCGGTTGGAAAAGGCGGCGGTGCCAGTTGGAAAAGGCGGCGGCGCGGGTTGCGGTCGGCGATGGGAGCTCACAGCGAAGACAGAGAAAGACACAGGAATGGTTTAGAGTTTGGTTAAGTTTGATGATAGATTCATCGTTTTGGGTTTGTAGATCTTATCAAGAGACGCAAAGTGTAGACTTTCAAGACTCAGAATACAAATTGGTAATTGAAATAAAAAGCCGACATGGCTTTCAAAATTACTGCTACGATGATTATGAGAAAAGAGTACGGCTCCAAAGGAGGTGCTTTTTTGGAATAGCGCAACGTTAATCTTCCTTTCACCATGCATTATTCGCGGAATAAAGTGCTGGCGGACTTTTAACTTAGAGAGATTTTTGGGTACATCGAGGTTTTCTTTCATTGCGAAATCAAAGATCAGACCTAACACATGCCCAAGATTTGATGGTGGAACCAAGTAAAATTCAGGACAAAATAAGGAAAAGTTTACATACAAAATACAGATATTATCATCATCACCATATAAACTGAGGCCCAAAATGAATGACAGGCGACGACAGTTTTTTCTCCAACCAAACATCAGCAAAAATTCAAAGCGTGGATTCAACTTCAGAATCAAAGGAAAGTCACCGAAGTGATCTTTGACCACTAGTTGACTCGGAGTTTCACCGCAAAAAAAAAGGACCAGAAGAAAAAACAAGTAATCAAGAAAGAAAAGAAAAGAAAAGAAAAGAAAAGAAAGAAGCAGTTAATGCCGATTATTGCTCGACCCTGGTGAATATACGAATACCCTTATATACGTATGATCAGTATCTACCAGAAGAAGTCGTTCAGCTGCGAGGAGGCCTGTGAGTCCTCGACGTCCTGCGACGGTGAGTGCACGTGCCTGCCCTCGTACGTCGTTATCACCATCCTCGGGTCCTCAGCTAGCCGCTCCACCCGCTTCTTCACCCGGCAGTTGTCCTGCGTGCAGCGGTAGTAGCTTCTGCAACGAAGATGGCAACTTTGCTGTGAGCCGATCTAACAATAGTGTAGACACATTGGACTTGAAGAACAATGGCAATTTCTAAGATCAAGGGACACTTCAATTCGTGTGGGGGATCACGAATCATGATTCATGCATTGCGATCCATCATAAATGTTCATCGCCCGGCCCTTCATGGGTACATGGACCACACTCGATTTACTTCATCATCAGGCAAGATCATTTGCTACTAGAGACAGCTTCAATAATCATCAATTTTCTCACATTCACGCCCTTCTCTTACTAGGCAACAAAAAAGTAGATGAACCCAATAAACGCTATCATATACATCCTTTTGCTTTTGGCAATAGCAGACGAAAAACGACGGACATGAACACTCCATTTGACACAAAACTGGCACGTGCATCTCGATCTATCTCAACCATTGATGCGTACTTTATTTTCATACATCAACGATTGAGAATTGATTGAGAAACCGATGAGAGCATCAGAAGAAGAGACAGAATGTATGTTGACAAATGAGTGAGCGCAACTATAGCCTTAAGGCACACAGGAATGATATTTGGAAAAAAATTACATAGGAAGAAACACATGCGACAGAAGGCACTGTTTCATGAAGACTTGGGTGCGAAAAAAGAATTATAAAGCTAATATACGTACAACGTAGATCAAGTCCATCTCAATCGTTGATCATGTGAATCCACCACATAATTAATGGTTGAGACAATATTGATCTATATGACTATAAATCTTACAATAACTTTTCAACTCAAATCCCTAGACTCACCCGTGATAGGCTCTCTTTTGAAGAATAGCTAACTTTAGCTAAAGGTAATAAGACAGCATGATGCTATTGATGTTTACCAAAGAAAAAGCAATTCTTCTTCCAAATTTCAAACCAATGTACTTGAAGAACATAAATTAATACTAATCACACAAGTTTTGCATGGCTGCTGCACTCTCGAAAAAGTTTTGGCTCACATCTGACCCGACCCACTAGTATATCGAGGTTTTTGTAATTCGGAATATACCTACTTTGGTGAGATTGCATCCTGTTACAGAAAGGGCACACAAGTACACAATGGATTGAAGTAGCACACTGGCCTTGCTATTTGGGACATTTCATTCTATTCTACCATAGAATTCAACTCCACAAATCTTGATTTTCAAAATTTCACTAATTTTCCAAAACAGACTCATTTTCAAGGATAACTGGTAAAACCAAAGGACCTTTGACTTTGCAATTACCGAAAAATATCTATACACAGATATCACAGGTAATGTCCACTGATGAGAATATCCCAAGATTTCCCAAATGTAACTATTTTTTTTTTTCTTTTTTGGTGGCAATACATGTTAAGACAAGTGAAGAGAGAGTCGATATACTCGTGGACCAGAACATTCATTTAGTACAGCAGTGAAATCATTTCCGACATGTGAGACTACTGTTCCCGCTTTTGTCGGAAGTGAACCCTTTTTTGTTATGTAACTATATAAAGGCATTTTGGCCAAAGAAGAACAAGAAAATAGAAACTATAATGAAAGCATAACAATAATCTTCCTTTCTTGAATGAAGTAGCTGGTGTGTAAAACCAAGAAGTCCCCTAATAATCACATTCTCCTCAATGTCAAAAATAATGAGTGACAACTAAATCATGGCTGTTGACTGGTGAAAACATCAAAAGTGAGTTTAGAAATCCCTATAGGATAATCAACTTAGACCATGCTCGTCCTTTTGATCACCCCAAAAATATTATGATGTGAAAATCCTAGACGAGAACGCAGCATGTCCTTGATGTCGTTGGTATTCATTTCACTTTTTGATTGATGGTGCTTTCTTTGTTCAGCATGGATCGCGATAATGCATCAATTGTTTGCATGTCTTGCTAACTTTTAGGCATGATTTTCCTCTTTCCAAGCTCATAATTAGTTGGTTTTCACCGAGTTAAACCTGTTTCATGAGCGCCTAATTATCAACTCAGTTCATTCATTCCACATAATTGGAATAATCTCCTTTGCACCGCCATACACTGCAAATCCCATTAATCCAATGATGTTCAGACATAATCATGTTACCTCACAGAGAGAGAGAGAAAGAGGGAGAGAGAGATGGGGCACATGAAGTATAAAGCTAAAGAGCGGGTCTTTGTGAGATCAAGCGCAAAAAGGCTATCAATAAACTTATAAAAAGACCCAGAAAAAGAAAAGAAGAAATCTGCCGCTAATTTAATTTGTGGGTGTCTGAAGAAAATGATGATAATGAGGTTTAGAGACCACATTTACCTGGGATGTTGAGTGTTCTTGACCACCTTCTGACCGTACTTCCTCCATTTGTACCCATCGTCCAGGACATCCACATCGCTCATGGTCTTGAAGCAAAACCTCGGCTCCCTCACCTTCCTCCTCCCCTTTATCTTCTTCATCTTCAAGGCTGAAACCCCCATGCTCTGGTGGTGGTGGTGATCACGATAATGATCGCCATGATCTCCACCGCCGGATGAGGATCTCATGACCAAGCTGCTCTGGTCACTCAACTCACCCCATGCCCTAAAAGACATCAAAACGATAGAATTTCAAGAAAAGGGTATCATAAATAATGATCAGTTTTATCAGTAGATATCGATTCTGTTCTCCTTTTCTTTTCTGATTTTACCAGAGATTCGGGGTTGATCTTTGCAAAGACAGAAGCTGGGGGCCTCCCAAGAGTTCAGAAGGGGTCTGAAGATTCTCTCTTTGCTTGTGCGGAGCGGTGGACGAAAGTAGGGTTTCGGTGATGAGCGTGAGGTTGTTATTATTACTGTTCGAGGGAGGATCGGGAGAAACGAGGGAAGAAGGGAGAGTGAACAGGGACTTGAGGGTCTGGTTGAAGCAAAGCGACGACGAGCATGAAGCGAGGGAGCCCATGCTGGACGGGAAGATGGAGTAGAAACCCAGCTGCGAGGGCAGGTTCTGGTCTTCTAACATGGTTGGTGCTGCTGCCTGGCTGAGCATGCCCTGCGTGGACGTCGCAGTAGTTGACATCTCTCCCTCTCTCCCTCTCTCTCTCTTCTGTCTCTCGTGAACCGTGAAGGGAAGATCTGAGGGAGATTGAACTTTTTTGGTTGCTTTTCAAGGGATCTTGTTGAAGAGAGAAGAAGCAAAAGAGAACAAAGAAGCCTCTCGCTCTCTCTCTCTCTCTTTCTTTCCTTTTGGCTGTGCAGATTTTATTCGGGGTTAAAGAGAATTTGAAAGAAGGGTCCTTTCTCTTTCCTAGTGCAACGTCGATTTAGTAGGTCAGAGAAACCGGAGGAGGCTTCTGCAGCGCTTTGAGGGTTTGTTGGCACGGTCGTAAATAACTATTTTTACTGGATGTTTCTTAGGCAATGTGTCACGATAAAGAATGACTTCAAAAGTTTGAAATAAATGAAAAAAAATTACTAAGAAAATCATAAGCTTATTACATTTACACAAATTCCATTCTAAATAATTTTGATAATTTTATACCATATTAGACGACTGACTTTCATCGATTTGTAACCAAAAGTAAGACAAATAATCAAAAGCTCATAACTGAAAATGGCACAAATACAATAAGTGTACAACTTTTTTGGTAATTTCTATGAATTGAATATAAGAGATCTATTTATTTTTGTCTCAATGACTATGAGTTCTTCAAAAAATAATTTCTCGAGGAATTATAGAATCCAATTACAGAAACTACGTTTAAGAACCTTTGAATTTGTCATTTTAATGTGTAAGATCTATGTGAACTTGCCAAAAACGAGCTTTAGGGTGAACGTTACGGTCCGCCCAATAAAAAGATTTCAACTAATTTGTTTATATCTTCTGCTTCTTCTTTTTATATGAAAAGTTCAAAAAGTGCGTTGGCATTATTTTAAAAGCAACCTTTCATAAGAAACATCAGACAAATTATCTAAGAAAGGTACCGTTAACAACTAAAAAGTCACAAGAGCAATTTGTTACTTTTATTTCAAAAAGAAACTCATGTTTGGATGCTAATAATTGTTTTTATTCTAATATTGTATGTGAACAAAAAGAAAAAAACATGTAGGAAGACGATTCTAGTAAGCTTCTCTTGCTTATTAACGGTGGGTTACTCGAGCTGATTTAAACTAAAATGTACTCGATTGCCATGGAATGACTGAATCATTGTCTCTTGAATTAGAACTTGATTGGCTGCTCTAAAAGTGCTTCACAACCGCTCCCCAAAAACATTACCTAAAAAGGTTTATCTTTCGCTTGTCATATTGGATGTGTCAAATCGAAATCAATCATAGATATAAGTGGATTCAGTAGTTCTTACAGCAAAATATCGATCTTTATGATCATTGACGAGCAAGATGGAGTTTGGTCGAAAACACTTGAAATGCAAAAAAATGAAAACGATGTCGTAGGAAAAACAAAAACTACATTTAAGGGTTGATTTCATTGGAACCGAAGAATTATCCATCAAATTTATAGAACAATGGAATAATATATTCAACTTTCACTAACTTGAGGATGGTTTAAGGATCATCCTACTTTTTGTTGAGAAGATTCATATAACGGAAAAGGAAAGCATATATATAGCGATGAATGCACTACTTTTTTTCTTTTTTCTTTTTATGACATTAGAGATTTTAATCTCATAACTATGGTAAATATATGAGTTCGGTCAAAATTGTTGTCACGGATAAATAAGAAATACCTTAAAGAAATTAATGAACACTGCGAAAGCTTCTAATGTAGTCTAATGTAATATGCTAAGAACAAACATTCAACCCGATGCTTTTATTCCAAAGTTACACTATCTTTTGACCTTCGAAGCATGCGTGCTCTTGTATAGAGTTCAATAAAGTGCATAATTACTAAATATTTTCATATTTAAAAAAGTAAATCCTATCACGGCCATTGAACTCTACAAGCGATGCGTGAAAGTATAATGAGCTCCATACTCCGGACAAAAAACCATTCACTTTTGCATAAAAGATGGAAAACTTTCACGTTTTACTCTCAAAAGAGGTCAACATTACACGACAAGTGTTTGTACCTAGGCTTTCTCTCACTGGAAAAATATTCTATTAATAGTAAAGTTAATCTGCCACTGTTGCTAAATTAAATGACGTGATAGTCTAGTCTTATCGAGTCCTATATGTTTTGCTTATTTAAATGCTCATTTATAATATGTCAAAAAATTTAGTATAGAATGATTCAACAATATGCTTATTTAAATAAATCATATAGATAAGTGAATCGTTCATTATATTCTCATTTATAGCCATTTGCTCTGAAAATTTAAATCATTAGATGAAAGCTTTGCTCAATATTTAAATATTCTAACTACCATACTGAGCATAGTATTATTTTTGGCGCATCTCCATTTGAATGCAAGCATACCAAACTACCAAAAGAAAGTGAATATAAAAGATGGAACTTTTGTGTGCACTGGACAGTCGCTTTAGATTAGATGGAGCCGAGGAGAAAAGGGCAAACAGATGAGTGCACAATAATAGAACAGGAGTATGATGGGCAAGTGAAGTTTTTTCCATTCACCAACACCCACATGTCTTTCCAAAAGAAAGAAGGAAAAAAGTGAAGATTGATAAAAATATTTTCTCATCATTTTTCTAGGGCAACTCAAGCTGAAATATCAAATGCAATGATGATAAATCTTGGGTGCAAATCTGTCCCCCCTCTCTCTCTGCCTCGGCGGTGAGAGGATATCATTATGATTGATATGTCGAATAGGCCCTATTTGACTTTTGGCAGAAAAAGAAAAGGAAAAGGAAAATTTAAATAAAAAAGTTTACCACCTTTCTACTTCCTTTTTGCCAATGAACTTTTTGTATACACTTTTTCAATATCACAAATTCAACCCCACATCTAACCACCATTCTTCAGTAGCTCCACCCTATTATTTAGTTATCATCTTTCCAATTAAAAGCATTAACCCACCTCGGTTAACTTTCACTTTCTCGTGTGAAAAGCAAGTTCTTAGGGGGAGCCATGTCTTTATCATCAGTTGGAGTTTCGCTCTAAAAACCACCTTATCATGTTTTTAACCTTTTTGTGTACTTCAATTCTCATCTGCATGCCTGGTACTATAGGGTTTGGAAGTAAAAAAAACACTTGTACTTTATAAATTCTGTTTCAGACAAAACTTTAATCGTGATTTTGACAATTTCATACTATTGTAATTATTAAAGTATCTTATATATATATTTTATTTATGGGGTTTTTATGCTTATAATGTACACATGATATTCCTCAACTTTTAAGTTTAAATTTGTATAATTGCATATCTGCATAACTTTTACTCTAAGGGTTAGAAGAAAAAAACTTTTACTTCATAAAGCCTTATTTTTTCAATCGTGATTTTTTGCGATTTACAACAACATAGCGTCTTGCATATTGTTGAAGAAACTACTTGTATAGAAGCAATCCATAAGGATTGATCGTTCAACCCAAAGTCTTATCGATATAATTTTGTTCATACTCCATGTGTATCTTGTTCTTATCCTAAAGTTTTTAAGAATGTGAACATGCCTGGAGTTCCAAACACCATTTCAAAATGTCACTGGTTTCGCACGTCCTAAGAGGTCTTGCTAGAGTCTTCTTTACATCATGTTGGGTCAGCAACTAAAGTATTTCAAAATCCTTAAGAAAGTGTTCTAGAATCACCATCGATTCATTCTGGTAAAATCTAAGTCTTTACTATAAAAGTATCGACACCCCCACGACATTATTTCAATGCCCAAATTTCTCAGTCTTGCTAAGATTGCAGGTCTATTTGGAAAAAGGAAAGGGATGAAGAGAATGCCAGTGGATGCAAAACAGCCTGGGGTAATTTGAAATTTTAGTGAGAAATGAGGAGAAAGATCGTGGTATGTTTGCATAATCACATTACCTCGGTACACGATGTATTTGTCGAAAGATTTCGTTAAAGGTTGCTCCTTTATAAGGCCAAACAAGAAAGTATTTATAGTTTTTAATGCCCCATAAGTTCTTATGATGAACACAATTATTATTTTAAAAATCAAATATTTTCTCATTAAACATGTTTAATAAGTATTTCTGAGATATTCAGAGATGTAAGAAACCTAAAAATACATAACGAATTGTCATGCATTATATATGAAAAGACGCAACCTTATATGTATGGACAAATTGTTTCATCAATATATGTCGCCCGGGATTAGAAGACACATCAAAAAAATTACCACATGTCAAATGAAAAGGTATGCATTGATTTCGACGTTTTGTGTCTTGTTGCTTTTCGATCTATATAAATGATAAGGGTAAACTGGAAAAATAAAATACCATCCTAATCTCTTTACCTTATATCGATTTTAATTTATTTCAACCATGTCACATCCTCGAGTTAAATTTATTTTTAAGCAAAATGTGTCATATCTACCAAATTCTTGTAATAAGCCTGTGTCAATCTTCATATGTGAAAAAAAAAATATTCATAAAAATATACGGGCTATGTGTATACTTAATCGCTAATGACATTGGTATTTCAAAATAAATAAAATAATTTGTGAATTGTTCTTGTATGTTATATTAAACATTTACTCGTTATAAGCGCAAATTATTTAATTACCATATAATTAATGGATATATATTAGGTGCATAGGTTGCTTAACCCTTCTATTTACAAATTCCACGTCTAACATGCTCTCTATCCAACATCAATTCTTAATACAATTATATTTTTCAAATTACGTTAAATATATTAGTTTTCAATAGCACACTGAATTTCCCTATATCTCGCACGAGTCCTTAGTAGCAAGCAAAAAGTAATCTCTCATCATCTCTTTCCTACGAGACAATATTGAGATAGAAAATTTTGTTAACATACATAAAAAGGAAAAGTAAATGAACTTGTTTTAATAAAACAAGTATTACTAATATCTCAATAATATGTTTTTTCTATTGTCCATCCTCTCGCTTAATTCTAGAAATTCATACAAACTTATCAAAAAAAAATTCATTCAAACTTATATGTTTTAGATTCCTTTTTGCTTCAATATATTTGAATTATAATGAGTACTTTTTTTTTTTTTTTTTTTTTGCGAGTGTGATTATTTTTATCTGAATGATATCATGCTTTCTATGTCATATTTTTTTAAGCAAAAGTATGTATTTTTCAAAATATTCTTGTTATAGACCTATTATTTTGATAAAGAATCCCCGACAAATTATATTGTTTATGCATACTAAATTTGTAATTCCATATTTATCACTGAGTAATAAAAATCATTAATGAATTGATCATACGTATTACATAATACATAGAATATTTGTTTATTATAAAATGTTGATTGTTTTATAATCACACAAACTACACGCTTGAGTTTTAAAATTTACTTAAACTATTTTTCCAAAATGAATTATTTTTTTAATGCAACAATTATTCTTTATCGACAGAAATGCATACAAAAGTACAAGTAATGATTATTATAACTTTTCTCTGGTCGAAGAATCATTATCTCGCAAAAAGACTAAACATTATTAGCAAACCAACCATAAACTTAATCATAATATAGAAACCACATATTGGAAGATACAAAGTAACTTATATGATTCCCTGTTTGTTAATTTTGTGCAAATAGGGAAGAATTTTTAAGCAAACACACTATGAATTTTATATTATAGTTTGAACCAGGAAAATCAACATGTCTGTTTAAACAGGTCTTCGTTTTCTTTTTTTTCCCGCCGAATTCAATACATCCATTGATTGGACGTTTCAAAGTGCAATTCTCTTTCTGTAATTGTCTTTTCTGTAATGACAAAAGCATATTTCGTAAAAGTCATCTAAGTTAACTATATTTTATCACAGCTATTGTCATTCGGTCGTCTAGAAATTATAGAAAACAATCTGTGATACAGCTATAATTTTTAATAATTTAATAAGTTATTGTCATGACTTTTGAGGAGTTAATTATGATTTTAGTTTCTGTTAATTATTTATAAATTATTATTGCAATTATTTTGTTGAACCTATCAGAATTAAATATGTAAATGACTATTACTTCATCGTAACAACATTGACACGTCGATAAAAAGATGACATCGAACATCTGGAGTAATAGAACGGGGAGTGAAAATTAAATTATATTACAGTTTGATCTATGATTGATTTTTCGTCTACCCACAATAGAAGAAATTTTTTACAAGGAAAACATGATGATAAAGCAATTGAGATTCTTCAATTTTGATGACACAAGTTATATTTATGGCACATCTCATTAGTGCATTCAGATTGCAATATTCTTATTGTTACACCTACATATGAGTAAGGTTTGTGTTGTACCAAGTATAAAGGGCATTAATTTTTGAAAACATATCTAGATTGACATGTGCATGAATAGACTATTGTGGTTTCAAATGATGCAATTTTTAGGAATTCATAAGGTGCAAATACCCTTTTGAGCTTCACATTTTGATATAGCGTTTAGATAAATCTATGTATATCGTGCAGAGTTAGGCTTTGTATGTATATGGCATCAAATGTACAAATGAAGAATTCAAAAGCATTGTCTAAACATAACCTAGATTGAAACCGTGCGCTAGAAATTGGTTTCTCTAGCATTTATTTAATATATATATATATATATATTTTCAAATAAGAAATAGAAGAAACATTTTAAGCTTAAACATTATGAAAGATTTTTTAGTTGTTTTTTAATGTCAAAGTGCATGACCTATACAATTATAAAAAATTAAAGAGTAAAAATCACGTCAAACAAAGGTAACACGCCGTGTTGAACTTTTGAAAATGTTGGAACGCAAAAGGGTACAGAAGTAGAAAACGACATCAGAGTTATAAAAAACGGCAAAGATACGACTTCTAGAGAGATATTTTGTAGGAGGGATGTAACGTGCACAAAACGGGTGGAGGCGACGAGGCATCCTTAGTAGACCTAATTAACTAGGCAGTCCAAGTCTAGTATTTGGTCGAAAAATCTTTGTTCAAGTCTTCCACGTTCAAAACGTCACTAAAATTTTACCTTAAAAATTTAAAATGGTCTCGACCGGGCCTGAGAAAAGCCGAGGAGGCATGACAGGAGCCTAAGAAGGAAATGTTTGCCCAAACCCATTCTTTTTTTTTTTTTTTTGCCTTTCGAGCAAACCGGACCGGTCCGTCCCGGGCGGTGCCATCCCGATCAATGTTGTCGCGATCGCCATTCCTAAAATTAAGGGCGTGAATTACGTCGATTTTTTCCGCCGAAACAACAAGTCCATTGACACCAGTCAGCCACTTAATTTGGACAATTGATGACGCTCGCACTTTGCATGCGGCGGCTTAGATTGCTTTTCCACACGCTGAATTAGGTTGACCTGCAAAGACCAGTTGTTGCCGTCTGATCATTATTAAATTTGATTATATTTCTATTAATCCAAATTAATTACTTAACTAATTGTATCCTCAACTATTGAATAGTGACGGTGTAAAATTTATTTTTGCACCAGAATAGACTTTTATATATATAATGTTTTCACCTACTTTTCCTTGTGTTTGCTTGATTTCCACTCGAGCAATTTGTGGAATATTTGCACATATAAGATGATATATCATTTTCAGCACTATTTAAATTTAGTCAATGCAATTGAAAATCCCAAATCGGTGTTTCTACTTATTTTCTACAAAGCTAATTTGCATCTCACTAGAATTTCTTATTTGGTGCATATGATAAATTTATTCTAAATTAATTTTCATCTCACGAAATTATCCAAATTGGTATCTCTGACTGAAATCTACCCTCCATTAGAATGCACATGTGCAGCACATGTAGATTTCCACGTCAGATCTACCATTTTCCATAACAAATATGTCTCGTAATAATCTACCTTGGGTATTAACGCATGCATCTTCAAAGGATATTGGGCAAAATGATAATTGGGACAAATTAGGTCAGGGTATTAGTTTAAGTTTTTTCTACAAGACGAATTAATTTAGGATAAATATTTCATGAGATACTAATTTCAGATTTTTTGTCAAATTGGTTAAAAGTGTTATGATGATATAGTTTACAATTTTCAAGAGTATTCACCTTTAAATTTGAACATCGACAATATGAGTTCATCAGTACTCTCCTATACGTAATCCTTATGGTTAATGTTATTATATACAAAAGCTCGCCAAATGAAAATAAAAATAGCTAAAAAGGGTGAAAGCATATTCTAATAATGTCTCGGTTGGGCCTAAAAAAGAAGCTTAATATAACATCAGTTTATATTTTCTCGACCTAGTTTAGGGGAGTTACAATACGATTTAAGGGCTTGCGTGGGGCTTGCGTATCCATGACGTCACGCTGAGCGAACAAAAGCGGAATAGCATTCATGATTATCTACAGCAGAAGCAACAAGAGCCCCTGGAAAAATATAGTACGTGATATAAATTAATTAAATAAAAGGAAATTATTGTCATTTATTATTATTATTTTTTGTTATTGGACAGCTGAGTTGGAGAAAGAGGGCAGGGGAGGGGGGAGGTGTCATCATTTCATTTTGTCTCTGTTTATAGGTGGCCATTATTACCACTTCATCAGATTATTATTATCTCCTTTATTAAATCAGTTTCCCTTTTTCTTTTTCTAGGTTTGTTTTTCTCTGCTTTGGCACGGGCATGACCCATCAAACCCTCTACCCTTCCCCCCCTCGCCCTCCACTCTTTTTATATCACTTTCTACGTGGTTCGATCCGAGAGGGGCTTTTGATGGGGATTTTCTTGCCAGCGCGTTGGTAACCTTGCAATCTGCAATGAGGAGAATAAGAGAGAGCACGTCAAGATATATATATGGGTGATGTTGAAAAAATCACAAGTTGATGAATTGATAATCCATAATGTATTTGATTCGATTAGATTTGTTGATGGATTTGGATTTAAATGATCTTATCATGTGGAGGTATTGAACTTTCACTATACTCCAAAAATATAGTATTAAAGTTGATGATTGATTAATGGTATATGTTAATGCTGTCCTTAAAAGATAATAATGTAGAGATTCAAGCTAAGAGTTTTTCACATTTGAGGGAAGATTGTCGCTCATCAAGCGTTTTTTTTTTTTTTTTTTTTGTGACATGAGAGCTTGCATCGATAGTGCGCCGTAAACTTCCTGATGACGCTAGCAGGGAAACCACTACCCTGACGCCACACTTAAATCGCCTAATGATTCACCAGCCTCCCTGCAACGCAAGTTGTAGGGGCTTCGAACTTCCGACCTCCCTGTGAAGGTTTGGAGCCTATTCAGCGGAGCCACCTGAGCTAGTGGTTAAAGCGAACTTGTTGATAAAATAAAAAATGCTTAAATACTAGGTGAATAAAATGCAAAATACAAAATAAAGAATAGCCTCCTTCGTCCAATAAAGTACTCCCGCAAAAATTACCCAATTAATCATAAATTTATTACACATTTGCTAATTCATTTTTAAAATTTTCAATTTTGCCAATATAATCCTAAATCTTTACATGAAATTTCAATATAATCATTTTGGTAAATTTTTACTGAAAATCAATGAAGTGACAATTTAGTTGTCACCAACCATCTTACATAGTACATTGTCACATCAATGATTTCATGCAAAAATTGGTTGGAAATGGTATATTAAAATTTCATGTAAATGTTTAAAAGTAAATTGGTAAAATTGAAAATTATATACAATAAATTTATGATTGATTAGACAATTTTCTTGGGTAATCTCTAGCCTGTTGGCAAAATTATAAATGCTAAAATACATTTTTGTTTGTTCTATAGATCTGCTAATCTGCCCCCCATTTACACGTCAAATTACCATAACATTCTCATATATATTTTTCTTCATGGCTAGTATGAAGAAATGTGGGTCGGAGAAATGATGACTATTTCGACTAATTGTATGCATTGGAACATGGAACCATCATTCAAAATAATATTAATTTAACTTTCGGGCTGGTAAGAAAAGGAAAGAAAAGAGACAAAACAGATGTGCCAAAATAGGGTGAACCATGATCACGATATTCATCATAAATAGCTATGTAAAGCTCTTGAATAATCAGTACATAAATGACTTTATTTGTAATTTTAAATGGATGACATATATAGAAAAATGAAATTCCTTACGCAAAAAATGATGAAAAGGGGAGAAGTTATAGAAATGGGTAAAAAAAAAAAACGAGTAAAGAAAGCAAAGAAAAAAAAAATAGAGCTCTAATCACGTGATGATGAGTGTTGCCCATGGAAAGAACAAAATCCAGTCTGGATAAGTGATGAAAAGTGTACTGTTGCAATGTTTAACTAAAGTTACTAATGCAAAATTCCGAATTATTAAAAGATCATGAATATGAATAGGATTGTTGTTAATAAGTCTCCCTAATAATCAGACACGAAAAATTTGTTGTTTTCAATATATATATTTTTCTCGTTATGCTAATTAAGATTTAACAATTGAAATATTCTTTTATTGTGTTTTTTTAATGATTTAAATGTTCAATCGTAAAGATTGGGAGATACGAAGTTTATAAAGACATGCTTAATAAATGTTTAAGCCCCAATAGGATTATTTCGCCTCTCGTGCTTAGTCATTTCCTCCCTACATAGGTTGAGATTCGCATCACATGAGCACTGAATTGTGGGATCTTAGGAGGTGTTCAACGACCAGCAATTCCATGGAATTGGAATTTCACCCTTATCATAGTGTCATCCAATGTTTCGTTTTGATTTTAATTTTGCCCCAATGTAATATGCCGTTCTTTTGTCCCTTAATTATCGAGCTATCAACCAACAGGCCACTGATCGTTTTGTGAACTACTAATGATGCAACATGTCATCGGAGACATCGATAATTGTTAATGAAAAATCGTAGGATTGGAGACGATAGAGTTCTAACCAAATGTAGAATTCAAAAAATCCTTTGCTCAAATTGCGAATAGAGTCTTGGGTCTACACCAGGTATTATCCCAACCAAACCTTACATGCACATACTGGTAGGTAGCTTTTCTATACAGCATAAGATTTTAAGTATCTAATCGGCCTAGCCTAGTCATAAACTGAATTAGTTAGTGTGAGCAAAATTACTATTTGCCCCTCAAGTTTTCTGTGGATTCGCAATTTGCCCCATGACTTCGATTTTTTTTTTTTTTTTTTTCATGTTCCTCCTAGCTTCTCAAAATCAATGTATCCTTAGCGTCATTGTGTCTCCAATCTAGAATGTGATCATGTGCTATGACGTGACCCGTTAAAACCAACTGTTAAGCGAGAATCTGCCCATTAATCATAAGAGTTAAACTTTTTCTTTTCATAGTTCCACCCCACCTCGTAACTGAAGTTTTAGTTTTAACGATATTTCCGTAATCTTTTGAACTTTGATGTAATGTGCCCTGGACATTAATTGTCAAAGAAAATATAAATCTTAATTATGGGGAAAAATAGAAAGTAGAAAGAGAGACATGCTGAGATCCTGAGAACAGAGTGGGGAAAGGGGTCAAGGTATGGCATTGTGGTAGAAGCCACCACTGCTGCCGGCCATGTGCCGTAGATGGTGATTGACTTTAGTTGTTTCTATTTCTACGTCTGTATCTTTCTCAAGTTGATATAAAAATTTTAAATTATCATAGAAATATTCGAATTATTAGTAATTTTTTTAAATGTCATCTACTAGTTCATAGTCATACTCGGAATGGAAGGGTTGATATAATCGAAAGAATCCAAACTTCAAACAAATTCTTCTTTTTTTATTTTTTTAATAAGGAGAAATTTTATGGATGTATAAACTACGAACGCGTGATCCGTCTTTACTCGCCGAGGTGGTGTGACCGATCTACCTTTGTCTAGGTTGCACCAACTCGACAAGCAGATTTCTTTCCAGAATGACTTTTAGCTTGAAAGTGACTAGTTAGTCCAGAGGATTATGAGTATTCACGCGTGCTTACTCCTCACCAAGCAGATAAGACAAGAACGGAAGGCTATTCTCTTTAAGGCTAAAGAAGTGCCCACAACCGTCGGCTTACTCGGATTGCTTGGTTTACTTCCTTGGACTGGGGACAGGAAAGATCCACCCCATTGAAATAGAATTAAGAGGGTTGGGGGCCCCGGTTGGGGAGGGGGGCAGTTCGAAAATTCCCACAAATTTAGAGAAGCAAATAGTAATTTTGTGGTAACGCTAAATCGATCTAAAGTATTGATTCATTTGATGACTCCGAACTTACAATGGGAAGATCTCAGGACCTCGATCAAAAAAGAATTAGACTAAGATTGACAAGTTTAGGGCGTGTTTATTTTAGGGAAATCTTCATATTATTCAGAAAAATGTTTTTTCTTTTCAGGTTAGGGAATTTGTTTTCTTAAATTTAAGCATGCATATTCCCTTTGATTGTATATAGTTTTCTGTTGACTGACCTTACCAAAAACTGGGTGAAAGTTTAAAAAATTAATTCACTATAAATTCTCTTACTCAAGAGTCAAAACACACCCTTAAAATACAAAATAATGATTGGTCTCTCTTTTCTCTAGATGTCATGGGTTTGAGGGCAAATGTTTTGCAGGTCTCCACAGTCCCGAGTTTGGGGGCCAAGGTCTAAGGTCTGAGCCCGAATTTCTCAAGTTCAAATGCCAACATCTTGAGTCCAAACTCGAAGACTGTTTTTGGCGACGACTGAGGTTAAGTTTAATTCTGAATAATGAATTCACGTTTTAGAAAATGTAAATTCCCCTTCTAGATGCTCTTACTGACAGTAAAATCGAATTTTAACCAATTCAACTGTTTCAAGAGATGCCGAACTGAGAAAAATGTTGAGAATAAGTTATGTACGATCTAGAACAATGATGATGATGATGGCGAACGTAATCATACTTGAAATAACGTTTAATTTATCATCTTCTAAACAATAGGGAGCTGGGAAAAGGGAAAAGGAGGAGGGGGGGCAGGGACAAAGGCATCAAATCAAGGGGAATGATGGGCGGTGGCCTGAGGGATTGAAAAGGACAGTTCGAGCCATTGGGAAATGAAGTCCCAGGACTTGGACATTGGAATCATTCCGGTTCATACGCGATTCTTCTTTTTCCGCCTTGTAAGTCATTCAAATTCATACTCTTCCACCTCCTGCGTTTCTAAAGATCCTTTAGAAACGGACCTCCAATCGATCGATCGATGACAGTCGGACAATTGAAAATGGTAAATCTCGCCCATCAATCATCAAATCTTTTGAAATTTTCGTGGATCACGATTGTTTGTACGCAAATTGCGAGGTTTTTACAGAGGGTTACCGCTCGTTACAATTCGGGAATCCAGTCTTCGGTGGTCCGTAGAACAGGCCCGGCCCCTTGCGTTACGTACAGTGGCGCGGGGGGTAAGAATGTGTCAGCCCTCAGGTGCTCTTCATTATTCTTCCAGCCAAGAACTGACACTGCTCCCCTCTCTGTCTCTCTTATCTTCTTCGATGGTGGGGGCTACTATTTTTGCATACTTGAATTTAGTGTCAAAGTGGAACCAAATGAATCATGACCCTTTGTGTGAGATTGCAGGTGGGGGGCAATGCATGGGTTTGGTTTGAAATAAGTAACTGGTTCTAGAATTCCAAATCAACGAGGTTACAAACTCGGATTGCAAGTTCTATCGCTATTTCACAATGAGATGGGAGTACTTAATTGTAAGAGTGATTGGTTTCAAGATAGATCGATTCTCACCTTGAAACTTGAAATATGATCAAATATGATTAGTCTCAGGTTTGTGGAATTAGAAGTCCATTTTTCGGGTGGGGCCAAAAACTAACGGATAAAATTCTTTCTCCCTTCCATTTCCTGCAACGTTGCAAGTGTGTCTCGCTCTGTGAGTTGTCGTCCTCGGAGGAGTTATCGTGCCTAGGCAATCATCATGTTCGCACTTGTTTGGAAGTAAACCACAACAAAAGGATTGTTAAAAAATAACATGTGACCTGAAGTAAGCCTTAAGAAAAGGAATTAGTTCCATGGGCATAGCAGGATCCAAATGAACGTATAACCTCATGGATATCCAAATGAATGTTGCTTTTATTAGGGTTTTCAGGCTTTTGCTCTAAGTCATCTTTTAGGAATTGTTATAACAAGAATTGTGGGAAAAGAAAATCTTTCAATTCAATCGGGACAGATCAACCGCACATGGAACCGAGAATCGCCAAAAACTAGCCAGTTCGGTCCAGTACTGGAAATGTAACTAGACCATTGCTCATCCCTACTTAGTTTTCCTGTTGCTAACTATTGAATTAGCGTGGATATTTATGTTAACATGGTACTTTAAATATATTATATTAGTGGGTGTGCGTTAAGTAATATGATTTCAGTTTGGTCCAGTACCCGAAATGTAACTAGACCAGTGCTCATCCCTACTTAATTGTTCCATTGCTAACTATTGAATTAGCGTGGATATTTATGTTAACATGGTACTTTAAATATTTTATATTAGTGGGTGTGCGTTAAGTAATATGATTTCAATTTGGTCCGGTACCCGAAATGTAATTAGACCAGTGCTCATCCCTGCTTAATTGTCCCATTGCTAATTATTGAATTAGCGTGTTAACATGGTACCTTAAATATATTATATTAGTGTGTGAGTTAAGTAATATGATTTCAGGACAATCCTACCATGCTAGTGCCGGTAGTTACCCGGAGAAAATGATTTGCGTCTTACAACAAAATAACTTTATGCTTAAATTAGAAAGTGCTAATCATTATTTCTTAATAACTCTTCTTACATTATTCGAATCTTTGGCAGTTGAGGAACGTGCTTTGTCCTCGTGGCTGTCACTGTGACTCCTCTATAGCTCAGATTGCATATATTTCCTCCACCATTTATATGGACGGTTGTATCCCTCTCTCTAATGAAACCTCTCGTTTTCCGACTAGAACCCTTCAGGTTGTAAGCTATTGAAAGATCACCGCCACTTATTTTAGAAAATTAAATTATTAAATGAAGATGGCTTTAATAGTTACATATTTTAATATTCCTTCTTTCGTGTAGGCTGAATTTTGACTTGAACCCAATGTGGAAGTATGTAAATTGGGAGGCAAATAAGAGCTTGAAATATTTGAATGTGAGACCTCTTTGCTATGATATCATGTGAAATTTCTTGAAGCGATTACCAACCGTTCTAAAAGTTTAAATTATAAGATGAATGTGTAATAAAATATTTGAATATTCTAACGCATCTATCCATAGAGAGTTTTATTTGGCCACAACCTAACTTGCAGAGGTGTTTACAAATCTATAAGATCGTTGCTAAGTAAAGCGTGGTGACATATGTGTTTAGACTTAGTTTTGTAACCGGATTCTTCCACATATCACAAAACCAATGGTGAGCACATTAGTTATTTCTTACAATGGCAATGGACCTAATAAAAATCCTAATCTATATCGGTATGACCCAAATATTATTCTTTGATGCAAAATCAATCATACAATGGATACATACTAGGCCATGCATCTGTGCATATTTCATGAAATGGGTTCTGTTAACTGTGCTCCTGAGACAATTGTTAAGCATATTTAAGGAGGAATAGTTCGCTTTTTCAAAGCTGTGATTACACATTATACGAGATAGTTAATGCACTTAAACGGCTTCTCAATTGCTTAAAACGTGCTCCTAGAATATGCATTAATAAAATCCTCACAAAAATCTTGCCGACAATGTAAAGTTACAATCTTATCGAACTTCATATCAATTTGGGTCATTTGCCCCAATTTCAACTTCGCATCTTTGTTGATTCATTATTTTGATGGGCATCTTTTTGACTATGGAGTTTTATACACTCAGAAGATGATTTCCTGCTAATAAAATATGATACCCTAGGTAAAATTCTGGGGGCTTAAATGGGGAATGCCAAAGGATTGGGGACAACACCCCAAAAAATCAAACCAACCCTTCCCTTCCTCCCTCCAAATCTTTGGTTTGGGGAGGGAGATGATATAGGGCCATGAAGATTTCTGGCCCCTATAACCCTAAAGCAGATGATGTTCTGCGCCTTAAAAGTCTCTGCCATTATGACCTTGGTTTGCCATCACAAGTTACCTCCGATTGGTCTTTTTTTCCAAGACAGCAATTATTCCTTGGGGAGGGATTATAATCATTCTTGAATGAGGGCGTCAAATGAATCCAAAGGAAGACATGATTTTCCGTGACCAAGTCCCCCGTTTTGCCGTTCAATGCACATACAAAGCTAATTCCCAGTGCAATCGTAATCATGCTTTCTTCATTACATTGCAACCATAGTCTCGGCCGCTGTTGACGCAAGGGAGCGTCTTGTGGGATGTCGCTGCTTTTGCCATGAGCTACTAGTCAAGCAATTCGGTCCCCACAAGGCATGATGATCTTGGGTTCTCATCGATGGTTTTTTCACTCTCGTGAAATGGCATTGGGCAACGACTGTTAGGCAGCGGGCTTGGTGCGATTCGTTCCTGGTTTGATTGAGAAGTCGAGAGACCGCGGGGTTACATCGGATGTAGAGTGATGGGTTTAGTTAGATGCGCGAATGATGACTAATGTGCCCTCAAATTACTCATTACTTTCTATAGAGATCGGATGAGTAAAAAGATCCGGGAACAAGTGTTCGAGCATTGCGTTGTTCAATGGCTTATAACTTTTGATCTAGGGAGGGCGGCAGGATCATATGAAAATTTCGTCCGAAGTTCAATGTTTTCGGCACCAAGACGGTTTTCAGCCACTTTTCTTTTTTACGCTCACTTTTTCTGCACTTTAATACACCTTTTCGTGTGCAATGTGCATGAAAATTCCTTTTGTTTTTGTTTTTTTTTTATGGGTTATTTTCGTATTTCTTTTTCTGCTCACGGCCGATTTGTGACATTCCCAGGATTTTTTGCTACTACTTTTCGCTATAATCGAGGAGACCGACCACTTTTATTATTAATTTGCATGATACTATGAAAATGATTTTTCCTAAAACTCTTTATTGCGCAATTTATGGACTCTTTTTTTTTTTTTATTTCAAAATAGACTTACTCTTCTTCTTTTTTTCACAATTAAGATGTTCATATTAAAGTGCTTTGTTTCGTAGAAAAATTAATGATAAAAAAATGATTTCAAATAAAACATTTTTCAAGAATACAATTAGTTTTTTTTATTTGATAATATATGATCAAAAATGTTTTTTAATATTTAGATTTCATTGGAAAATGATTTCATTTAAAGAAAATTATAAATTAGAATTATAAATTATTTTTATTTCCATTTTCTTTTTATTTTATTTTGTTTTTGAAAAAATTCAATTTTTTATTTTTTTTCTCTTTCCTTTGTCCTTTTCTTTCTTTCTTTCTTTTTCCCCATTCCTCTACTGCAATTGACTGGCGATGGCCACATGCTAGCTTGAGCTTGCTAGCCTTGGCGGACTTCGAGCTTTGCTTGGATCAATAAACCTTGAACTCATCGGGATCAAGTAAGCCTCAAGCTTGTTGGCTTGCGTCATGGTCAATCGCTAAGCTGCAGGCTGTCGCTAAGGACATGGCAAATGGAGGAAGGAGAAAGGAAAAGAAAACAAAAAGAGAAAAGAAGACAAGAAATAGGAAGAAGACAAATAAAAGAAAAACAAAAAGAAAGAAAAAATAAAAAAATGTTTTTAAAATTATTTTTATAAGAATAAGTGTTTTGTTAATTAAGGACCATAAGACTAAAATGTTTTGGAAAATGTTTTGCGGTTCTTTCAAAAGAGGAAATCATTTTTCTGAATTTAAACTTTGGTGTGAAAACTTTTCTTGTTGATTTATTTTCCTAAACGAACCAAATACCAGAAAATGAGGAAAATATTTTCCCACAAAACAAATGACATAGAAAATAACTTCTAGGAAGATGTTCCTAAATTTTCCATCGTTCATTTCATAGAAAATGAATTGGTTAGGGAAAACATTTTCCATCAATGCAAAAAGTATTGTAAAATGGGGAAAATGTTTTCCACTTTTGGAAAAAATGAAAAAAATTTCCATATATTCTTTCACTCCACTTTCTTTCACCAAATACTTTTTCCTTTTATTTATTTTTATATTTTTAGAAATTGATTTTAAATTTTATTTTATTTTCTTTCATTTTCTTTTCCTTTTTTTTTTTCTTCTTCTTAAGCCTATGGCTGGTGACCGCGCTAGGCGAGCTCTGGCCTCTCCTCACCCAAGCTCTCTTGAGGCTATTTGGTGAGCTTAGGTCTCATTGAATTTGTTGAGTGGGCAAAACTCGAGCCTCGCTTGAGGTCACCGAGAGGTTAGTGAGGCTCGAGCTCACGATCACAAGCCATTGTTGTGGCCAACGACTAGTCAAAAAGAAGGAGATAAAAATACATAGAGAAAGAAAAAGCAAAGAAAAATAAAAGATAATTTTTAAAAATAAAAGATAATTAAAATGGATTTTAAAAAAATAAAATATTTAAAAATATTTAAAAAGATTGCATAGAGGAAAAGATTTTTCTTACCGTCTAACGCAAAATATTTTGCGTTTCATTTTCAAGTTTCAGCCGAACGTCAGAAAATAATTATGTTTTCCTGAAAAATGACTTTGTTGGAAAAAATGTTCCAAAAAATATCATATTTTACTTGAAATGAACAGAACCTTAGTTTTGGTTTAGAATATTTCAACAACTCAGTTTGCAGCGAGAATAAATAATCAGGTGAAAGAAATTTACTGATGGCCCAAAAATTATTTCTAAGCGGTTTTGTCATAGTTTCAAGAAATTTATTGGATGGCCCCAACATGTTACGTGGTAAATGGCCCAAAACAGTTATCAGAAAAAAGAAAGAGAGAGAGACAATCTAATTAAGAGTAAGGGCAACAAATTGGGCCTCATAAATTAAGGGCCCAACACAGGCAGTTTGTCTATTGAAGATTATGTTACAAATTGGGCCTCAGATTATGTTGGTCATCTAATTTCAGGTATTGCCCATGTTGAGGGCTATGCTTGAACTCAATCACAAAATCTTTAGCTGCTCCCACTTCATTTATTATAAGAAAACTCATCGATTTGGAAAATATTTTTTTAAAAGTAATCATTTGTATTATTTAAAATAAGTAGTCGATGGAGTTTTTTTTTTTTTTTTCATTATCTACAACAGTTTATGCCTAAATATTTTTATAGATGATAAAAATTTCCATTGATCAATTATTTTAAGTAATACAAGCAACCATTCTTAGAAAAATATTTTTCAAATTATTAATTTTCTACGAAACAAACAGAGTAATGGTTTTGGTTAAAGTGGAAGGAGGAGAAAATCAACAAATGATGAAAAATAAAGTTTGTAGGGATTCAATAAATTATGATAAAAATTGCATAAGACTAGACCATAATTCGACGGGCGAAGTTAATCGTGACACGGTGGACTAGCGACGAAACTTGTGGTAATGACATCGCCGATGATAGCATTAGACTGTGGTCAAGGCGGTGCGATAGTGATGACGGCGGTAGTGACATTGGTGGCGAGACATAAATGAGGTGGTGGTGGACCGGCGTCGACAAGGCGGCATTGGGCCAAAAAATAGGTTGTGTGGTATCTTGAACAAGACAACGATGGTGGTGAAGGTGGCCGATCATGTCAGCATTGTTGGCCGTGGCGGAAGGACAATAGAATGAGCATTCATTGTCATGTTTACTTTAAAGTAATATAAACACGGCAAATTTTGCACTACTACATTGATTACCTACGTGACAAGTTGATAACAATGTTAACTACACGTATTTAAGATGATACATCCCATGTTCTAGTTATGATTTGCTCCGATTATAGTCTTTATTATCTAACATTGGGTCCTGAAAATTTCAGTAATAAAATTATTGGCGAGCATGCCAAAAGAGATGTCAGCAAAATTCCGCGTGGGCCAAGACTGCCCAAAATTCAAATGATTTGAGCAAAATCAGAACAGAGAGATAATTAAACTTCAACGAAGATATCGGTTGATTGGATGGGCTAAAATTAAATTAATATTTATCTATATGAAAATTGAAATGGATTTGGTAATTATTCAAATTAGAGTAAAACATTGATCAATATAAAATTGTCGATTGACAATATTAATTTGACCAATCAGAAACAATCGCGAGGATGAGATTCCTCCCGTTCTTTCTAAAAGTAGGAGGCCACTTTATTCATTTCGAGATAGACAGGCAGAGGCTCTAAATTTTGTAGACTTGCTGTCGAGAAGTTCTTGACAATCAAAGAACTTCCAAAATGCGAAGTCTCGTAAGATTTAAGTTATCAAGATTTTAACTAAAAATTTTGGTCATCGAGACGGTAAGAAATAATCAGATCGTCATAGCCTAAATATCTTCAATTGATGATCAATCTTTCAATGCCCTCAATTACAATTGTGCTATTGAATCAAGATCAAGCTTGGCCCCTAAGGGCTTGTTTGGTAATTGATCAATTCTTAGCTATTTCTACCCTTTTGTTCCCTAAAAAAAAAAAAGAAAGAATGAAAATCCGTTTGTTAACATCTGTTAATTTTTCTATTCTCGAGAACGATTTTTTTTTGGAAACAAATTTGGAACAAAATTTTAAGAAATAAAAAAAGTTATTTCTTTATTTCCGAGAATAATTTTAGAATAATTTTTTTTCTTTTATTCTTCTTCCTCTTTTAGTCGGTCCACGGGCTTGGCAATGGCCGACGATCGCCTAGAGATGAGGTCCGGTGATCTCGCAAGAGCCTTGCTGCCTTCGTGAACCCTCGACAAGGCTCCCCAAGGTCGGCAATGTTGTTGGCCGAGGACCCGTGATCGACTAAAGGAGGAAGAAGAAAAGAAGGAAAAAAAAAATAAAATAAAAAGGATAAATCTCAGAAAATTATTAAAAATTAAGCGAATTTTATGTTACCAAAAAGTTTGAGACTACCAAACGCATTCTTGTTCATTTTTTATTTCGAAAATAGAAATTATGTGCGATTACTAAAATTAAATGAATATTTAGAAACTCGTATAGGGAACATGATAAGAAAAATTATTTATCAGAAACATAATATTTTGCCAAATGCTCCTAAATTGTTCTAATGGAAAGAAGCAAAGATTGGACGATTTGATTTGAAATTAAGCCATTTAAGGCCTCGAATGGCCTTAGAAAAAGAATCGAAGTATGTCCTGTTGGTACCAAGATTGCATCTTCGACCCAAAAAAGAAAAGAAAAAAAGAGATAGAACCAAGATCGCATTATCAAGTCTCTTCAATTGTCTTTTCATTACTAAAGGAGAGGAGAAAGGACAATTCTTTGTTTCATTTAGAATTGCAGATTGTAACCATTTCTTAAATTCATGTAAGTTGGGCACACTGTTTTCTCTTCCATTTTCACAGTGCAGATTTATTTGTGTGCAATTACTATTGATGCTAATTGTTTATTCAGCAAAGTCTCTTTAACCGACAGAATAATAATAAAAAAAATTATATTAGAGCTAAAGAAAGTAGCTTAACAAAAAAAGAAACAAAAGTGGAACTGACTGAATACACATGCTCTTAATAAATAAATCATACATAATTTATTTTACTTAAAATAATTAAATGTAGTATATTGGGAAAATTATATTGAGTGGAGAAATTCATTTAATTTAATATTTTAGGATAAGAGAAAAATTCATGAACTATAATTTTCACAATACAACTTTTGTCTTTTTTTTTTTGGTCCACGGTTAAAATATTTGAGTTTATTCAACCAAATAAAATATATTTGAGTTTAAATTAGAAAAGTAGATGACAAGAAAACATATTCAGATATATTCCTATATATTATAGTTTTATGTTAAAAGAATCACGATAGTAGAAAATAAAGAAACAAACAAAAATATAACAAACTAAGGATATATCTAATTTAAATTATCCCTTAATTTACTCAAATAATTAGATTCAATGCATAAAATAAATTATTGCTTATAAAATTATTTATTATAATATTTTGAAAAATGAATAAGGACGAAGTTAATGGGTTTTAATTTTTGTAACACCAACATTGTGTTTTTCTATGTAATTTAAAGTTTTTGAGTGCAAACTTGAAAAGTCAATAAATATATGTTTAAATATATTATTAAATGAAATAATATCTTCCAAAAAATTAAATTGATGAATTTAAGGAAACAGGTTTTAATTTAAAATATTATGTGCAGTACATAATTATATTATCTATAAAGTGATCAGATGAATAGAAAAGAAAGAAATAGTACATTTAGAGTTTCAAAAGTAGCCTATTTATTTTCATCGATCTCACATGATTAAAAGTTTATTTAGTTGAAATATTACTTTTTTTATGATTTTAGAGTAGATTATTTATTACATGAATAGATTTCACTTGATTTTGAGGTCTTAGAGTCAAGTCGTTCATAGAAAAAGTTTAAATAGAAAAACAATAAAAAATTAAAATCCCACTCTAAATATACGTGTTACTAATGTTATTGCTAATTAAAGACAAACAAATTTTATTCGAGTAATTTGATTTAGTACAATACAAAATTACATTGAACAAATAAATTCACTTAGTTTGAAAAATAAAAGGATCTTAATAAATAATAGCTAATTTGTAAAATGATTTATTGAAATTTCCTTTTAGTTATAACGAGATATTAATGTAATAAATAACTCCGACCACTTTAATATCACAACAATGTTATTTTTATCTAAAACTTGCAATTACATCTTTAAACAATAGAAGGCTAAATTGCATTTTTTTTATAACATAAACCATTTATAATTTACTTATTCTTATTTTTTACATTTTGAATGAACTTATTTCATATGTACCTTTCGTTAACAATAGAAATACATTATTATTATTATTATTATTATTATTATTATTATTATTATTATTATTATTATTATTTATTATTATTATTATTATTATTATTATTATTATTATTGTTATGTGCTTAGAAAACTCAATAATATAACTTTTTTTTTTCCTGCCACATTTTAATTTTAGGCCTTCATAACGTAGTATATTCTTCTACCGATGTACACAATTATTACCGTCATACAAACCTTATCTTTTTCTCTTGCATCACATATCACATCAATGAATCAACGATTTAAATATGTCAGCAGGTTAGGTAAATAGTGCTCTTCTTCTATTAGTTCTTTCTTCATATACTTTTTTCTCTTCCTCGTAATGCACCTATAAGGCATGAATATCTCATTATATCCAATCCATGAATGTATCCTTACAACTCCTACATCAGTTCAACATCATGTATGATATTTGCGGTATATAGTCTATCTTATGCCTTAATTCATAGAACATATTCCATTTTTTCAATATCACAAAAAATATTAAAATAAAATCCCGTGATAATCGAAATCAAATAAAAGTTCCTAATATTGATTTTCACTATTTTTCTCCCAAATCGACTTGTGAACCTTGATAAAAAAGATACCATTTTTTTTTGGAATAGAGGCATAGATGTCACTTGCTTAGAAGAATGTGCTTCCTAATTAAACCCCACAAGTCACTTTTTCTCACGTCACGCCATGAGATGTAAGATTTGACTACTCATAAACAAATAAAGAGAAGCCCTTGATCTCTCCTGACAATAAGGTAACTAGTAACATGAAATGTCACTAATTAAGAATTGGAACATTTTTAAGAGCAACTAATCAAGAATTTTTTATCTTTTATCAGACATTCTAAAAAATGCCAATTTCCCTAAAAGAAAAAATGCATCCTATATTGAGTTTTTCATTTAGCATGTCCTTTGTGCGCCTTTCTCTATCTACTCTAAAGATGGCATGATTAAACGCTTAAATCACAATAAACATGTTGATTAACCATCGATAGACCACGGTGACACAAATTAAGCCATAATAAAAGGCTGAATTTGCGATTTTGACCCCAAAAGCACATACTTAAAGGATCGTCCCCAGCCCACCTAGAGCCCTCAAATGAACCATAATGGGTCCCGGAGTCTGCTGTGCAGCACACTAAACGCACCGCAAAGCAGGCGCTCAGTGCTCATTTATGGTCCAAACGGGCTAGAAGTTCACCGCAAAAATCCGATAGCGACTACCAACACTTCTACCACACATTTAAAACATGATATAAGTATAAACATTATAAATGACAAAGATGAACTAGGTTAATGTCAACACCAAACAAAAATTTAGTCTGAGAGACTTCGAAATAACATGAAAACACTTTGAAACACGCCCCAATGCACACTTGAATCGCGAGGGCCCGTGAGTGGCTCGAAACATATGCAAGGAGTTGAGTGCCGCTCAAAAGAGGTGAACACTTGCTGTTCATGGCGCGGACAGTGGCGTACGACCCTCTCAACCGCATGGAAAGTGGCACAGAGTACACTAGAATGATGGGAGATCGTCGCTAGATTAATACACAATCGCGGGTAAGAAAAAAGCACTCGAATAAGGTCAAGATCTCTCTATTTCATGGCCGGGAAAACAAAATCAGCAAGCGAAAGAAGATGAACGAGGCACTTAATAGCATAGTAATGAACAAATAAACCACTAAATGCATGGATGCAACACTAAAGGCTATTCCTAACTCCTAGGGGCAGTAAACGAGAACATAAGCATCAAAGAGAAAATGAGAATGAACGCAACAAGAGGAGAACAAGGTCACAGGTATATTTGGCCTCAAACAAAACCAATTTTGCATTGGCGAAAACGACAACCGATTGTCCTGCCTCGACCAAGATAAAATAAGAGATTACACTTAGGAAATACTTTTTTTTTTTTTTTGGTCAGAAAGGAAATACTTCGAATAATGGCAATAGGTTCCAGCCGCCAGCCAACCGGGAGGATTTCTCCTCCTAGACTGGGTCATGTCCCTGTACCACACCCCAGGGTAGTACCGGGGGAAGGCATCGCGGGGATCGCCAACGGGCCTCCCACAACCCCGAGGGGTTGTGTGGCTGGGGGGCTCCTTGGGGAGCCCATTTTTCTCGAGGGGGCTTCCTTTCTCTATCCTGTCTTCCCAGGATGCCAAAGCCTTTTAAAGTCTCGCTTGGGACTTAAAAGAGGAGAAGCTCAAAGAGAGAGAGAGAGAGAGAGAGAGAGCTAGGGAGAGAGTAGGGAGTGTGTACGTGAGCGCGCGGATCCTTAAGAAAAAATGAGATGAGAGAGGCACATGGGCCAACGGGAAGAAGAGAGCGGGAGAGAGGTCGTCCTCGTCCTCTAGCTCGACTTCATCAATTGTACCTCTTGTCCCATAAAGCAGCACAGGACGGAGTAATTGCGGTTTGTCGGTGAAAAGATGTTGGAGGGTTAGGGTCTTGACTTAGTTTGACTCGGAATTGGGGGGAAAAGCGGAGAAAGAGAAGGGGTTGGTCTTGGTGGAAAAAGCCAGACAGATATTGTTGGGAAGTTCACCTATGGAGGCCCTACATTATCATTTTTTGTACGACGGATTAGCTGACACTATCGTGGAAGAAGCCAGACCTGGGAAGCCACGCTTGGAATCAGTGTACGAGCCACAGACAGTTGGAAAATAGACTTGATGATGCTCGTCGTGATGCTTAGCTTGCAATTTTCAAGTTCGTTGGGGCCTTTAATAGAGCAAGAGAAGCCGGGTAAAAAATTTCCGAAGTAACTGGCTGCAACAAGTGGAGTTTCAATTAATCCGTGAGCTCTGAAGCATTTATTGATCGAATTTTTTGTTGTCGGACTTGAGGTGTTTATTTTACAATATCCTTAGTTGTAGAAGAAATCTAGTAGAAAAAAATGAATGCCGAATAACGAAATGACAAGATTTTCAATTAGCGGGCCAAATTCCACCCATGGAGAATTAAAATGGATGGTGCGGAATGCATTAGTAGGATCGAAGATGCGAGTGAAAAGAGGACATCGTGGGCCAATGTGGTATGCTATAATTTTAGAGATACAAGCCTTTGAGTGCAAAGAAGGTTGAATGGGTATTGACTTTGAGCAATGTGCTTAGTTACGTCTTACTTGTTTGTGTTTGTTTCGATAAACAAGCATACATGTATAAGTAAATTAAGATCAAAAGTGTGATCGTAACGGGAGTAAAAACACTTATACACACGTTTCTATAGTATTTACGTGCATTTTAACAAAAACACATAGAAGAGCTAAAGGGGCTAATCATATTAACCTTGTATCGTGCTCTAAAAATTGGTTTAGAAGTTTCTTCGGGTTTTGAGCACGAACATCTAATGTCATCAAATCAGTAGTTCTGATGTTCCTTAGACTCTGATCGTGAATGTTTGACGCCTTCTGATAACACCGGTTTTGATGTTCTTGGATTCTTGACCACGAACATCTAACGCCTTATGGTAACAATGATTCTGATGCTCTTTAGATTCAGCCTTACAAGTGTCGGGCCTTTAGTTCAGACACACCACCAATTCTTATGTTGAATATAAGAGAGAAATTGAGAGATCTCACAATTACAATTGTGCTAGCAATTGCTCTCATGTGAGTGTTTTGTTGATCAGTATCAACACTCTCACTTTATCGATTGTCGGTTGTTGATCGTACATCATCTGTGATATGCTCTATGTATTATCTTTTATAAACAATGCATATCACATTTAAATCGGCGCATTAACTCTAAAATGTTTTAGAATTAATTTGGCCGTAACTCTTGATGATCGTAAGTTCTGATATCGTTATAGACACTAATTCAGGTATTAACTCTGTAACTGTTACAAAGTATTATTCCATACATTTATTTGTAATTGTTACAAGTCTTTATTCTGTGTATTAACTTTGTAATTGTCACAAATACTTAATTTGGACGTTACTTTTGAAACTGTTTTAGAGCATTAATTGGTTATTAATTCGAAACCGTTTCAGATCATTAAACTACCAATTTATTTTGTAACCGTTTTAGATTATTAATGTGACCGTTAAGTTCTGAAACCGTTTCGGAACTTAATGTGACCGTAACATCTGAAAAACGTTTCGGATCTTTAATTTTGCCATTAAGTCTAAAACTATTTCAAATCATTAATTTGGTTATTGATTTTGAACTCACTTTATATCATTAATGATGCAATTAACTCTAAACTCACTTCGGATCATTAACGCAGCTATTAATTCTGAACTCAATTCAGATTATTAATTTGGTCACTGAATCTGAACACGCTTAGAGCTTTGATTTGGCCATAAAGTTTGAAGCCTACTTTAGAGTTTGTGAACTCTGATGCCCCTTCATCATAACTTTTATTTCTAGCCCAACTCAATCTGATTGGCTCAATTGCAGACACATTTGCAATATTCTCTCTCTTGTTCAAACGTCATTCTAATTGGTTATGGTGTGTGTGACATCTCTAGGTTCATTACTGAGCTAGTAGTAGGACTTGTATTAACACATTAACACAACCAAGAGAACTGACTGTCTAGATCAATCTCTTGTTCCTACAAACCATGAGTGATATCTAGCAATATATCATGGCTACCCAGATAGTGTGAAATGTCTCGAAACATAATGAACCTGTCAGCTTTGGCGATCGTGTAATTCGATCCTTCTGTCTCACCATGTCTCGATCGAACAAAGGTCAAGCCACCAATTCAATCATTTGCCCAAATCTAATTAACATGTATTATTTGACATATGAACCATTTATTCTCGGTTATAACCTTGGCCGAGGTTTTCAATACAATGTCACGATTAGATCGCATAGGACATCAATCTTGTATAACAAGAAGACATATCCCATATTGCGCACACCTGTGGCTTCGTATGTGAACAAATTATGACCATAAAGTACAAAGACGGTTCGACGAAGCGTCAATCTACGCACTTGTGAACCATAGCCATCCAACACACAAGTTAGCATCGTGCCTCAGGTCTAAGGATCTTTACACTTGACCAAAGTATGAACGATAAGACATTGACCCTACTAAAAAGCTTTCATGTCGCCAATCGTTCTATGTATGTCATGTTCAATGAACTTATTCAAGACAAGCACCTGTGTACTAGCTCAGATATCACAATATCCAATGACTTGTGACTCATCATCCCCTCTAATATCCAATACTGAATCGAAGTTTGAGAACACATCGATTTCAACAGAATCATCAATATCTTCTCAATGATCTATCGATCGAGAACTGTTTGAAAATTCAGCATAACTATAACCCGTCACACATATTCTTAACACCTTAAGAATATGTTCAGTTTAGCTGATCTTATGGACCTCATTCATATAAATTGGACGATGAATGAGAAAAATTGTTTGCCATTAAATAATCCCTAATGTGTAATTATCACATGATTGCTTTGGGGCATACAACTAACATTACTATGGATTTGAAACCTTGAAGTCTTGACTAAAATTTCATGACTTGTAGGGGATTAATAATGGATTAATAGTCTAGACTAAAGTAATTGACCCGAAAAGCTTGAAATTCGAAAATCATTCTTTTTATCTTTTGAGAATAAGTGCACATGAAGTCTTAAAAAATGCAATTGAGTACTAAAATTTTCAAATAGGACAATTAAATTCTCAAAATTGTCAAATTGGAGCAATCAAGTCCCTCTATTAATTTTGTCTAATTCGCCTAATGAAAAAAGTTAATGTGATTTTTTTTTAGTATATTCTTAAGACACATGGAAAAAAAAAAACTTGAAAATTTAAAGAAAGGAAAATAATATTAAAAGAAAAAAAGGGACAAATAGAAATTTTTAAAAATTTTCAAAATCAATTTTGTTTCCTCTCCATTTTTCCTTTCTGTGACACCTAAATTTTGACGACATAATTAGTTGTTTATTGCATATAAAAATTTAGGGGTCGATCATAACCTCTAAAACAATATTAATTAAAATGCACATATATATTAGGAGTGTTTGCATTAGTATTTAATTAAACTAATATATTTGTAATGGACTGGCGATGGATGGACTCGGATAAATGGTTTTGACTTTGATGGAGTTAAGCTTGTGATGATGAAAATTTGACCTAGCCCATTAATTGTCATGGCCAAAATTCATTGGGAAGTTTATTGAGTTGGGAGGTTGATTTGTCTTGGGGAGTAATTAAATTAAAGAAGAAAATCAATTGTGCAAAATTTGAACTTGTGCCAAAAAATTTAAGTGTCAACAGTTAATAATCTTGAGCATGACAAAGGTAGACCTATCAAATGGGTGGGACGGTCATAAATAGTTTGTCCCAAATTGACCCATTTAATCCATATATGGCCCATTTATCATCATGCAAATTTTTCAACCTAGACCCGACTCAACCTGAGCCGTTTAACCAAATCTAGGGAACTTATTTCTTATGATTTTTTTTTTTTAAATCATATCGCTAAAATACTTTCATGCAATATACATTTAGTGAACAAGTTTTATAAATTTTCTTTTAAATTGACACTTCATTTTCCTGAATTTTTTTTTAGGAAGTCATTTTATAGATAAATATCGATACTTTTCGTTGTTTGTCTAAAATCTAAAATAAAAATAAAAATATTTTTCACAGTTTGGTATAGAAAATCTAATTAGATTTTCCTCCATGCATTCTTTTAATTTTTTAATTTTAATTTAAAAAATTCCAATTTTAAATTATTTTTATTTTTGAAAAATCGAATTTGAAATTATTTTTTATATTATTTTTATTTTTCTTCTTCTTTCTTCTTCTTCGGCGAGTCACCAACTATGGCAACGGTTAGTGACCAGTTGCAAGTTGAACCTCACCAGCCTTTGACAAGCTCGAGTTGTTCTGACTGGTCATCCCCGCACACAAAAGATATAAACGGGAGAGGAGTTAAAAGCTGCAAAGGGGAGCCTATCTCCTCTACTGAGATCTAACCAAAAATGGTTTCCTTACTAGGATCTGCTTCCTAGGCATCATCCATAGGGTTGTTTGGCGGGCCCTCGTCGTCGCCTAGTCTAGGTGGACCACTTCGAAGAGGTCCTCATCGAACCATGCATACCATGCCTAATAATAGTGTGGGACAAGGTCGCGGCACTTCTTGTCAACCCAAACAGTGGTGATGACTCGTTGAAAAGCAGTGTCCTCCCTAAACACGTCTATCACTGTGATCTCCATGCTTACAGGTATCCCAAAGTGCATGGAGTGGTGAGATAAGGGGTCCATACCTATTGACTTGAAAAATATTAAACAACAACAGTGAGTTGAAAACTTAATAAGTAAAAATCCTAAACCTCGTATAGGCGGATGCCTCGTATTGGAGCCTTATGATTACTCATCCCAAACATGTTGATGACAAATCAATAGCAAAGCCCATGCCTTGCTTTAACTATATATGTGATGGAACTTGTTCTCAACCTAAGTCCCTCGAGTCCTAAGCAGAGGCATATAAATCCACACGTGTCATAATTAGTGCAAAGAATAGCTAGAATACTCATACGTGTCGGATGTTACTATTCGTAGCAGAGAAAATATTCGGTGGTATGTGCACGCCATGTCATCCGCTGACCTGGTGCGCACATACCACTCAGATATTAACATCTGTCATGTGGGACCTGTTGGAAAATGAAAGGACTCACTCGGCTTGCTGGCAAAAGAAAAGACAGGTCATGCACGCTCTCGTCCAAAAGACCATTCTCTCTTCTCAATTGAATTTTCTGCAATTTCTCTCTCTCTCTCTCTCTCCTCACGGGAGAACAAACACAGAACGATCAAGACTTGCGTTTCCTTCTCCATTTTCGGTTCCGCCTTCGGCTCCGCCTTCGCCTCTTCAAAAGCCTTGCTAGTCATCTGCCTCTGGTACGTCGGAGCCTCACCAGTTGCAGTGGGGGCTCGACCCCCTCCACCTCCGATTGTTCCCGCGAGGATTGGGTACAAGGTTTGTGTCCACCTCCGACTTCGGCTTCGCCTTCCTCCCCCAAAAGCCTCGCTAGTCATCTGCTTCCAGCATGTCGAAGCCTTACCAGTCGCAGTCGGGTCCCAACCCCCTCCACCTCCGACTGTTCCCTCAGAGATTGAGTAGAAGATTTGTGTTTGCCTTCGGCCCCAGCTCCGTCTACCTCCCCCAAAAGCCTCATCTGCCTCTGCATCCTCCATCTCCGGCATTTGCTCATCCTCCCTGTTGTGCTGGCCTCCGCCGCGAAGCCATCAGCCTTCGTTTGGAGGGAGGCAGCCTTGGTCTCATTCTCGAGCAGCACTAGGCTCCCCGCCGTTGACCGGGCGCTGTGCCTAACGCTGGCCCCGCTTGGCTGCGAGGGAGATCTCGGACAGCACGGAGATGAAAGAGAGGCGCAGGCTGGAGAAGGATTCCCGCCGGCCTTCGCCGTGAAGCCATCATTCTCTGGCAAGAGGGAGGCGGCCTCGGTCTCATTCCCGAGCGGCACCAGGCTCCCCGCCGCTGGCTAGGCATTGTCCCTGATGCTGGGTTGCTTGGTCGCGAGGGAGATCTTGACAAACCTGGGTGGGGTCGACGGCGCGTAGAAGAAGGAGAGGCGCAGGCTGGAGATGGATTCCCGTTTGCTGTGGATTGGATGAGCAAGAATCATATTCCCACCGCCTCTCTCTTTGAATTTCAGTCGCATTTCGTTGACTCTCTTTAACTTGACACTCTCGTTTTGCTTGCGTCCATGCGTTTCTCTCTCGACCAGTGAGTTTCCTTCTTCCTCCCCTCTCATGGGCTGGTTTTAAAATGTGTAGTCGAAATCTCGAATGGGTTGTTTTTGCATCTTGTTGGGTTGTTCAGTTGCCAGCGAATGCACGAGTGGTGAGGGAGCATGAAAGTGGATTCATTCGATCATCATCTGCCGCCACGCCTCATGTTTCTTTTCGTTTTTGGTTTGGTTTAATGGAGCCTTGCAACTTGCCTCGTTGAATGAACCGATCTTTTTGCTTTGACATGAATATACTTTGTGCTCGGGCAAGCGCAAAGAAGTATTCTTTAAGCATGAGGTGAAAGATCATTTCGCTCTGTGCTCGGTGGGTGGTTGCGTGTCGATGTGAGTTCGATTTCGGTATGCATGGGAAGATAAGTTATCAAATGGGGTTGATGTTGGTTCATTTGTTGGCCAAAATTCTGCTGGACTATGCATCAGATAACTTACTCGTTTTGGGAAAATTTGATTCATTTGTGGTGATTAGTTGAGTTGGATTGTAGCCTCTTTCTTACTTTTTTGTTCTATGAGAGGAATCTCATGTCTATCTCAACTTATGGTGACGGGCTTGTGCGTCCTGTGGTCCGATTGTAACTTAAGAAATGATACTTGCTTATTGTTAGTTAGACATGAAGTATGATGAATGGATGTCATCAATACTGGTTGTAGGATCCATTGATTTTTGCAACAAGAGTTGTTTAATGCCACATGAGATGTTGAGGTTCTGAGTTTTCTCATTCCTCATTATTAGTTGAGGTTGAAAATTGCCACTCTTTTTTATTGGTACTAATTTGACAATAGTTTTGGATTGCATATTAGGTTTTACTATATTCTAATGTATTTTCTTTTCTTTGCTTCCATTTGCACTAAAAAATTCATAACCTTGTCTCCCATGGATGTTTCTTAGGCTGTCCCTCACATGGTGGCGCACTTAGGAATGGACATTGCAACTGAAGAAGACTAAGCTTCCTGGTCTCAATTACTTAAAGAGTTCATTGACATTTGCAATATCGACAAGGCATGGATATTTAATGGATATTTAAGTCTGAAAATGGTATCGGTGTTTATCTCATCTGCTATCTTTATGCTTACTCTTCCATAGATATACACTATGATAAAAGTGGTTATTGTTCAATTATAGGTAAAGGTTCCAAGTTTGTTGAAACAAGAAAAGGAAGAGATTCTTGTGAAGGTCGCATCTCCTCTTGATCGTGAAGATTAATGTGCACTTGACTTTGTACATATGTCATAGAAGAGGCCAATGCCTTATTTTACTCAATTATGTTGTTTATAAGTGCTTGTGCTTTAGTCTAGGCAACGATTACCTTACAAGATGTTCTTCCAACAATTATGGAATGCTGCTAAGCACTTTCGGAATATGAATATGATAGCTTGCCCCTCCTGGTTTGTCATGGTTGATTTGCAATTGGTGTTATTTTGTCCATGTAATGCATTCCCTACTTATTATTGGTCTTCCAAGCATTGTAAGGTACAATTTTGAATTAAACATGCCCAACACCTTATTTTTTTTCTAGTTGGAATTGGCTATTTTGATGTATTTTGAATCAATTTTATTCTGGTTGCCTTTACAGGAGCTTCCATGTAACTGAACAACTTTTATCTGCTTAGCTTTGTGCAATTTCTTGTAGTTGCTTTGGAGAGACAAGATTGAGAATACTACGTTGGCATTAGGAATTTTCGTCATGCTCATTGCTTTAGTACTTTGTTTTAGGGTAAAGGCAAAAGTCTCGATTCTATATGATTGCAATTGTCATTATTGTTGATGCACAAGTTTCGGATGAGAAAACCTTGGGGCTTTTGCGTTTACCTTTGTTCTTGGAGTGCATCCAACCTTTTCGACAATCTAGTTCCTATGTTGCCCAATTCTTGGTAAGGTTGAATAGTGTTTTTGCTGTTCGTAATTTAGACTAATAATTGTTGCTTTTATTTTGATTTCACTTTCAATTTTAATTATTCTTACTAATGGATAATTATTGTTTATGTTACCAGAATATGTTGGCCAAAATATTTTTGCAAGTGATTATGAGGTTGTAACTATGAAGAACCCAATGTCGGTGGACACCAAAACTTGTGTTTGGCATTCACTTCTAATAAAAGTCGAACTATTCTCGGGCGAAATGAGTATGACTTCATCTTTTTAGAATTAAATTTGTATTTACTTCATTTTTCTTCTTTAAATGATTAGATATTTTTCTCAAATTATAGAGGCTTCAAACGATTATATTATTGTACACAATGTTAATGAAGAATTTGAATTTAGAATTGGTATGATGTTTGCTAATGAGAATGAAACCTATAATACATACAATGCATATGCAATTTGCAAAGGATTTGGAGTATGAAATGGACAAAAAACGAACAATAGTAAAAGAGTACTGCGAAGATGCACATTTGTATGTAATTGTGATGGATATTATCCACCATTCCCACCTCATGAACAAAGAAATATTTATAGGATAGTGAAGAGAACAGGATGTCAGGCTTGTATTAAATTTAAAATCAAAAATGGAGTCTGGGAAGTTACCAAGTTTGAAGATGGTCATAATCATCATTTCATTGAGGATAAGCAAAAACACATTATACGCTCATATGGACACATTACAGATACTAGCAAAGGTATTTTGACTTCTATGATTGAGGTTGATATAAGGGCTACAAAAGCATATTCTTATCTTTGTGAAGAAGCAGGTGGACCAAATAACATTGGCTTTATATTATGTGATTGTTAAAATTTCTTACAATAAAAAAGAAGGAATCTGATTGATGCAGGTGATTGTCCAAGGCTCATCAACCATTTTAATTGCTTATAATCAAATAGAAGTAATTTTTCTTACACATTTCAATTGGATGAAGATTAGAGGCTGACTAATGTTTTTTGGTCTGATGGTATATCCAAGTTGAACTATGATAGTTTTGGAGATGTAGAAGTGTTTGATACTACTTATTGTACAAATAAATACAATATGATATGTGCGCCTTTTATTGGCTTGAATCATCACTGGAAAAATGTTCTATTTGGTTGTGCATTTCTGATGGATGAAACTATTGATTCTTTTGTTTGGGCATTTCAATCCTTTTTGGAGGCAATGGATAATAAAACACTCAAAACCATTTTCACTGATCAAGATCATGCTATGGCAAATGCTATTAGAACTCTTTTATCGAATTCTGATAATCATTTATGAATATGGCATATTGGGAAAAATGCTACGCATCATATTGCACATTTTCTCGGAAAGCTAGGTTTTCGTGATAAATATTGGTACAAACTTCTATATCATTGTGAATCTGAAATTGAAATGGAGATCACTTGGAAAGTTATGTGTCGGGAGTGGAGTTTAGGTGAGAACAAATGGTTGGATAATTTGTATCACTTGCGTCATAAATGGTGTCTTGCATTTGGCCGTGATTTTTTTCTGTAGGAATTAGATCTACATAAAGAAGTGAGAGCACAAATAATATATTTCAAGATATGGCGTGTAAGATGATGACTTTATTCGAATTTGTCAGTCATTATGAGAAGCATGCTGAAAAAATGCGCAACACTAAAATTGTTGATGATTTTGAGTGTGCTCGAGGAAAGCCACATATTGTGGTTGAAAATAGTTGAATTTTGCAACATGCTGCACAAGTATATACTCATGTCATTTACAAGAATTTTTAGGCCGAATTTTGCATGTTTTATCTGAATATGTTCTTCGATCAGAAACTGATGAGCCTTTACATATTTATATCGTGGGAACCGGAAGTAGTGAATGAAAGCATATTATGCATTTTAGTCCAAGTGATTTTACCATTTCTTGTAGCTGCAAGTTATTTGAAATGCAAGAATGATTATGTAGGCATGCTCTATGTATTTTGACAAATGTTGCAAATGTTGCAAGCATTCCATCGCAATTTATTTTGAAGAGGTAGATAAAAGTTGCAAAACAGGGGACTTATTGTGAAGATGTTGCACAAAGCTCTCATGATGCAGTTAAATCAAAGACACTGCGTTTGAAGAGATTGATGCGGTTAGCTTTCAATGTTATGAATGATAGTGCCAATCATGATGTAACGGAGGAGCTTACAACTACAGTCTTGTTGCGTCTTCGTTCTCAAACATAACCAAAATGCAATCTCTAATAGGTAAAGATCATGTTAATTTCTCTTTACCAAAAAAAAAAAAATGATCATGTTAATTTCTTGGGGGAAGGTGATGAATCTGAATATGTAGAAAATCATGGAATTCGAGTATTTGATCCCTTTCAGAGAAGACCAAAAGGTGTACAAAATACTCGGATCAAGGGCGTTGCGGAGAAGAGAAAGAGAAAAGCGTCTTCATGCATATGCGGCACCTTGCATGAGGTATGACACTTGTTTAATGTGACCAAATGATTTCTTCAATTATCTTATCTTGTTTTTGCATGAAGTAATTCTAATACTCTCATTATGTTTGTTTGTAGAATTGACCTTAATGATGAAACATGGGCAAGATGAAGCATGGCTTTTTGACTTCGAAATGATGAAACAAATTCTCTTGAAAGTGTAGATAGTTAACTAATGTCAGTTAGTGCAGCTTTTGGATTTTTTTTTTTGGCTATAAGCATGCACTTATACATAGGGTAGAATCGATGTGCAGCTCTTTGATTTTTTTGCTATGAGCATGCACTTCTCTATAGGATAGGATCAATGTGCAGCTCTTACGTCTTTTTGCTATGAGCATGCACTTCTACATAGAGTTGGATCGATTTGTAAATATTTTTTGGGACTTGTATAGTTCACTATTCTTGCTACAATAAAGGATGCTATATTATGATGTTGAATTATTGATCAATGCAACAATCTCATTTTGGGTGTAAGTATTTGAAAAAATCATTTCAATGATCAAGAATCCCTTGCCTTCTCTAATGCTTGCTTAGGTTTGGTTTGTACATTATTCATGGAGTTTCTTTCCTAGTAATTTGGCTATTTGCAAATGCAATAGTGCCAAGAGCTTGTTTCAAGTACATTGTTCATTTAACATACTTGGCTTTTATTATAAGAGTTTATGGGAATTGTTGGGGTCATAATCTTTTATCCTTTGTTTTTTGCAATAATAAAGGGAAAAGATTGGATGGGAGTCTACTATATTTGAGAGAGCTTGTGATGCTAAAGTGGGCCTCAAGATAAGTTAGTGGTTAATACCCTAGGTTCTACTAATTTCGTGCTACGCATTTGTCATATTGTTGGTTATTGGACATGACATAATACGTAATAGCTTACCTCCAAAACCCAGCTTACAGTTTTAATCAAAAGAACAAAAAAAGGCCAATAAATAATTATTTGAACTCTTTAAGGTCTAAACTATTATTCTTTAAATCTCTGTCAAACTCCAAAATGGGGACTGGGTTTTTGGATCTTTCCGGTGGGCTCATAATTGGAAGATCTGTTCATACTAAGATCTTATATCTCTAACTAAAACCTAAATTTGTCTTAGGTGGGAGGAGGAAGAGAAATTGGGTTTTCCCATTTCCTTGTTTTTCATTTGTTGTTGCTTTATTCTATGATTGGATCCTACAGTTTGTATCGCCTTGTTCCAGGATTTGGCTTTGATGGAAAGTATGCCGTTGGCTTTAGAAAATGTTGTGAACACAGTTTTTGATGGATTAGGTGAATTTGGAGGTGGTAATTCTGAAGTTCAACTCACATTGTGTACCATATTCGAAGGTAACCTGCGCTTTTTCTTTTGTTAGAGACGTGATATTCTACTATCACTAAACAACATTTTGCTTCAAAACTGAGATGCAGGGTTACTTCAACAACTTCTTGCTTTGAAATGGAGTGAACCAGTTCTTGTGAAAGTTCTTGGGCGCTATTTAGATGTATTCGGCCCTTTATGAAGTATTTTCCAAATGCTGCCGACAGCATCATCACCAAATTGTTTGAGCTTTTAATTACCGTTGCCGTTAAGGTTTCTTTAATCATTCTAAGATGGGATACATTTAATAAATCTGTATAGGATATGCCTTTAAGTGAATGGTTGCTTGGCAGGATCCCTTAGCAATTAGTGCTAGGTATGCAAGATTGCACGTATATTCCTCATTTATTCGGATAGCCAAAGTTGCTGATAAAAGCATTCTGCCACACATGAATTTGTCTTCCTATACATTTAAACTTGGCCTCTGAGTTTTCGGTTTGGCTGAAATAGTTGTTTTTACATTTTGAAAAGTAAGATACAAGCTAGAGAAACAGTTCTAGGTATCAAAAAAATACATGAGTAGGAAGAAGAACATGAAAAGAAAAATGAGTAGAACAATACTGAGACATGGGCAAAATAGAGGTGGTATTGTAAATGAGCACAAGTATAGAATGGGCTTAAGTTTATGATGCATTTGGACCTGGTTTTCTCTATGCTGCGTGATTTAGTGTTAACATCGTAGTTATGCTTACCATTTACCTTGCCTTGAGAAAGAATGGTCATTTCTTTGGTCTCTCTGAATGTCTACTCTGGCTTTTGTCGGGAGAAGAGGAGTGACTAAGAGAATATCCACTTGTACAAATTTGCCAATTAGAGGATTAAATACTTAGCCAAATAGGATATCTTTTTCCAAGAAGTTGGAACTGAATTGCTTTTTTAGTAAAAGAGGACTCTACTTAAATGGATGGTTACTTACAGCTATAATGCCTATCTGTGTCTCATTCTAGCTCTTCTGACATTAATTGTCTCTGCTTCCTTTCTTTGTTCTTTCCTTTAAAGGGGATTGCTGACACAATGACCTATCTTCAAAGAGAAGGTTGTCTTTTGCGTGGTGAACATAATATTCTTGGGGCAGAAGTACAGCCCAAGTGCCATAACTTGGCACCGAGGGACACTTAAGTGCCATAACTTTAAAATGGTACACTTGAGTGCCAGTTTTGAAGTTAAATGGGACACTTAAGTGCCACTCCGGCGAAGATCCAGCCAAATGGCTTACGTGGCGACTTTTCGGCGAGCTTGATCCAAAACGGCGTCGTTTTGCACGTTGATGTGGCGGAAAAAAAAAAAACGATGCCGTTTCGTGTCTACGTGTAAATAATAATATAAAAATTAATTAAATTAAATTTAAAATATTCAATTTTTTTTAAAAAAGAAAAAAAAAGAAAAATTAAGAAAATTTTAAAAAATTAAAAATTAAGAAAAATTTAAAAATTTAAAAATTAAGAAAAAAAAATTAAAAAGGGGGAGGTCGAACGGGGCCGCTCCTCGCTGCCGCCGCCCTCCCGTCGTCGCCGGCCCTTCCGGTGACGGAGGGGGAGGGTCGGGTGGGGTCGCCGGCCCCCGGTGACCGACGCCGAGGGCTGCGAGCCCTCGCCGGATCGCGGCGAGGGCCGCGACCCTCACCCCAAATCTGGGTGAGGACTCGCGGGCCCTCGTTGCCGGTCGGCCGGCCTCGCCGGCCCTTGGCCAAGGCTCGGCGACCCGGCTGACCCTCCCCACTCCGTTGCTTTGGCCCTTCCGGCGGCGGCGGGGAGGCGGCGAGGGCCCGCGACTAGATCTAGGGCGAGGGTCGTGGCCCGCGCCTAGATCTAGGGCGAGGGTCGCGGCCCTCGCCCAGATCCGGCAAGGGCTCGCGGGCCCTCGCCGCCTCGCCGCCGCCGCCGGGAAGGGCTGGTGACGGAGTGGGGAGGGTCGGCTGGGGTCGCTGGGCCCTGGCCAGGGGCCGACGGCAAGGGCTCGCGAGTCCTCACCCAGATTTGGGGCGGGTCGCGGCCCTCGCCGGGATCCGGTGAGGGCTCGCAGCCCTCGCCGTCGGTCGGCCGGGGGCCGGCGACGACGGGGAGGCGGCAGCGGCGAGGGAGCCGCCCTGTTCGACCTCCCCCTCTTTTTAAATTTTCTTAATTTTTAAATTTTTCTTAATTTTTAAAATTTTAAAATTTTTCTTATTTTTTTTAATTTTTTTGAATATTTTAAATCTAATTTAATTAATTTATATATTATTATTTACACGTAGACACGAAACGGCATTGTTTTTGCGTTTTCTCCGCCACGTCAGCGTGCAAAACGACGCTGTTTTGGACCAAACTCGTCGGAAAATTGCCACGTCAGCTATTTGGCCGGATTTTCGCCGAAGTGGTACTTAAGTGTTCCATTTTACTTCGATATTGGCACTTAAGTGTACCATTTTAAAGTTATGGCACTTAAGTGTCCCTTCGTGCCAAGTTATGGCACTCCAGGTGTCCCAACCTCATATTCTTGGAGAAGCATTTCTTGTAATGGCTTTTGCTACTAGGTAATCACTTATGTTTGGTTTCCTGAACTTGTCTCCTTTTCTACACTAGAAAATGTTCGAATTCTTAATCCAAACTTGCTACAGGATTCAAACAGCAGCAATAAGTTTTACTTTGGTTGTTGAAACCACTGAGCCAACAATGGATCCAAGCAGAATGACAAAACAATTATTTATCTGAAACTTTAGGCTTGGTTGGCTTGTGCATTGAGACATCCTTTATGTGGTCAATTTTCCATACAGTTACATTTTTTGAGAAGGCGCTCAAGAGAAGTGGATACAGAAAATGGAATTTGAATTTGTAGAATTGCTGCAAAGGAAATTTAGCTTTTATGCATTCGCTGGCATCGCATTTGTCATGGATGTTGCCTCCCCTTCTAAAAGTATGCAAGTACTCTTTTTGTAGATGTGTTTAATCCATGATATCACGCTTTTACCATCATTGCGCGAATTTGAGCTCTTCATTGTGTTTGTCATGCAATTACTTCATGCCATACACTCCCTTTGGTCTCCTCCTGTATTCTATATGTTACCTAGTGAGTTAAAGGCTGCAATGACCATAAGTAATGTGGAGCAAACCGGCCTTCTTGGAGAGGGGGTTCCTAAATCTTCAAAGTCCACATTGAATTCGGCGGATGGATCTCAAACTGACTTGAGAAAGGAAGGAAATACAGAGCCAAATGAAAATGATATTTGGAACTGGTTGAAAGGTGTCAGAGATAGTGGGTATGTGTGAATATTTACTAACCTAGATGAGTATTTCCCCATTACCTTCTCGTCCTTCTAGTTGAGGGAGAAAAGTGGGGGATTGGAGCACGTGATATGGATCCGATAAGAAAATAATAGGGGCACCAAAAATTTGTAAACATTTCTTGGACATTAGAAGAAGGTTTTTGTTTTGCTAAAATTTCTGTTCTTAAAGATTGTTAGACCTAAGTCTTTTGGGGTTTAGACAGACTAAAGCAGGATGTAAAACTCTTACTAGTAACACTTGAGGTGGGGCGTTGAAAACAATTTGATATGAAGCATTCTCCAATGGTACTAACTGTAAGGAAAACTTGCATTGTATTATTCAATAAAGTTTAATATATATACACCAAAAATAAACCCTAAAAGTGGTAAAGACTAATTTACCCTAAGACTAATTTACCCTTCTTACTCCTAACACTCCCCCTCAAGCTGGAGCATAAATATTAATCATGCCCAGCTTGTTACAAATATATTCTATCCTCCCATTACCCAAGGACTTAGTAAAGATGTCTGCAAGTTGTTCACTAGTTCGAACATGACTGGGAAGAATTACTCCATTCTGCAACTTCTCTCGGATAAAATGACAATCAACCTCAATGTGTTTTGTTCATTCATGAAACACGGGGTTGGAAGCCATATGCACAGCAGCTTTATTATCGCACCACAGTGTCATGGGTACTAAATCTTTAAAGCCTAACTCAGTCAATAACTGTCGAATCCACACTAATTCACATGTCACTTGTGCCATGGCTCTATATTCTGACTCAGCACTAGAGCGAGCAACAACACTTTGTTTCTTACTTTTCCATGATACCAGATTTCCTCCGACTAAGGTACAATATCCAGTAGTTGATCTTCTATCATCTGGAGACCCAGCCCAATCAGCATCAGAAAAACCTTCAACTCTATTATGACCATGGTTTTGGTAGAGAATTCCTTTTCCGGAGCTTTCTTCAAATACCTCAATATCCGAATAAGTGCATCCTAGTGAGATGTACGAGGGGAAGACAAAAGCGGCTTACTACACCGACAGGAAAAGCAATGTCTGGTCGAGTAACTGTAAGATAATTCAGCTTACCTACCAGTCTTCTATATCTCTCAGGATTATTAAGAATTTCTCCTCCATCAGCAACTAATTTAACCCCTTGTTCCATGGGTGAATTAAGAGTCTTTGATCCCAACATACCTGTTTCAGTGAGCAAATCCAAGACATATTTTCGCTGTGACAGAACAACACCTTTTTGTGATTGTGCCACTTCGATTCCTAGGAAATATTTCAATTTTCCTAAGTCCTTAGTTTGAAACTGTTGCTGAAGATAGGCTTTTAGCTCAGCTATACCAACCAAGTCATCTCCCGTGATGATAATATCATCAACATACACAATCAAGAATAGTTTGCCTCCCCTTGATTGTTTATAAAAGAAAGAATGATCATTCCCACATCTTGATAGCCCAAAAGACAATACAACCTCAGAAAATCTTCCAAACCATGCTCGTGGAGATTGTTTCAAACCATATAAAGATTTTTTTAATTTACAAACTAGTCGAGACTCACCTGAGCAACAAACCCGGAGGTTGCTCCATATAAACTTCCTCATGAAGAGTGCCATTCAAGAAAGCATTCTTAACATCAAGCTGAAATAAAGGCCAATTATACGTTGCAGCCGGAGAGATCAAAATACGAACGAAGTAAGTTTGGCAACAAGAGAAAATGTGTCTAGATAGTCAATTCCATACACCTGAGCATACCCTTTTGCAACAAGTCTTGCTTTTAAACGAGCAAGAGAACCATCGGGGTTAACTTTTACAGCATACACCCATCGACAACCAATAGCAGTTTTGCCTAGAGGAAGTGGTACTAAGTCCCAAGTTTGATTAATCTCAAGAGCCTGTAATTCTTCTTCCATTGCTGTCCTCCAACCAGAACTTTGTAACGCCTTAGCAACAGACTTAGGGATAGGATATTGTTCGACAGTAGTTAAAAAGGCTCGAAAAGTAGGAGACACAGAAGAGTGAGAAATAAAATTTGCAATAGAATGTTGAGTACAAGTACGTGTACCTTTGCGATGAGCAATAGGAAGATCAAGATCAGATATAAGAGGAGGGACAACTAATGGCGGATGCGGAGTGAAGTCGACGTAGTAGTGACATGAGGAGCGGGGGAGCAAAGTAGTAGCATCACGATGACGTCGTGTATAAACCTGGAGAGGAGGTGGTTTCTCTGTAGATACTAGTGAAACATTGGGAATAGTAGACCGAATGGTGGTCACATACATGTCTTCATCTAATTCAGACACATCAATTGGAACATTATGATAAGGAGTGGATTCAAAAAATGAAACATCAGCTGTTATAAAATATTTTCTCAGTAATGGAGAATAACAGCGATATCCCTTTTGAGTGCGGGAATAACCCATAAACATACACTTGAGTGCCTTGGGATCAAGTTTTGATACTCCGGGTCGATGATCACGAACAAAACAGACACAACCAAAGATATGGGGTGGTAAGACAAACAAAGTGGTTCACTAGGAAGCAAGGTGGAAAAAGGAATACCACCTTGCGAACGAAGAAGGCATGCGATTAATGAGATAACATGCAGTTAGAACAGCATCAGACCAAAAGGTTTTCGGTACCTTCATCTCAAATAACATGGATCTAGTAACTTCCAATAAATGCCTATTTTTCCGTTCAGCAATACCATTCTGTTGTGGAGTATCAGGACAGGAAGATTCATGGATCATACCATGTTGAGTCATAAAATCAGAAAAGGATGTGGAAAAATACTCCTTAGCATTATCAGAACGCAGAACTTTAACACGTATGCCAAATTGAGTATAAATTTCAGATATAAATGCACGGAAAATAGAAAATAATTATGAACGATCTTTCATTAAATATAACCAAGTAACTCTGGAATAGTCATCGACAAAAGTAACAAAATATCTGAAACCTGAATTGGAAACCACACGACATGGACCCCAAATATCTGAATGAACTAATAAAAAAGGAGATGCTGATCGTTTAACGACTCGAGGTGTATAGCTAACACGATGTAATTTGCCAAGTTGGCATGACTCGCACTCTAGACTAGAAAGAGATTGAAAACTAGAATCTAACTTTTGAAGACTACGTAGAGAAGGATGACCAAGACGACAATGGATTTGATGTGGGGACGCAACACTTGTGCAAGCAACTGAAGAAGCATCTTCAAGTACATACAGCCCCCCTTCCTCACGTCCTCTACCAATCGTCTTCTTCGTAGCCAGATCCTGGAAGACACAAGAATCGGGATAAAAAGTTACCGAACACTAAAAGTTTTTGGTTAACTTACTAACAGACATTAGGTTAAATGGAAGTTGTGGAAGATAAAGCACTGAGGACAAAGGTAATGAAGGACTTGGGTTAACTGTGCCAATTCCCCTAACATGTGTAGGTGACCCATTGGCTAGAGTAACTATGGACGAAGATGGAGAAAAAGAGGAAAATATACCGAAAGACGACATGTGATCGAAGCCCCGAATCAATGATCCAAGGACGAGAAGTAGCCGAAAGACATGCGGTAGCATTACATCGAGCCAAAGTAGCGATGGAAGAAACAGCTGTGAGATTTGAGGCTGTGTGTACCGAGCATATTCCTCACAGACATAACCACCACCTTGTCTTGGATGAGCGTGGAGTAGGGTCAATATTAGATGCCGTATTAGCAAACCGGGTGCTGCTGCCTGGTCTCCCATGTAGCTTGTAGCAAATTTTTTGAATATGACCAGGTTTGCCACAGTAATGACAAACTCGTGTAGTTCCCAAATTATCAGTAGATATATGGAATTGTCCATAAGGATGCTGATTACCTTGACCTCTCCCTATTCCAATGCCTCGGCCTCCTCCTCGGACACCACGCCCACTATATCCGCCACGGGTTCCTCCATCACTCCTATTACCACTACCAGTTCGAGTCTGGGACACAAGGGCTGAACTTCCTACCATAGATGTAGTATCCTGAGAGGACTGACGAGATACTCAAAGAACTCGACCAAATGTATCTGTGAGTGACGCTATATTCTCTCCTCCAAGAATCTGAGATCTAACATTTTCACACTCAGAACCAAGACATCCTAAGAATCCCATTACAGCCAATTGTTCCCTTTGACGTTGCATTTGTTGAACATCACTGAAATAGGGAGAACAAAGCATTCAACTCCTCATACAATCTCTTAAAGTCTGCAAAGCACTGAGTAATAGAGCGCCCCTTTCTTTCAAATCGATAAAACTCCTGCGATAGCTCATAAATCCGTGACAAATTATCTTGGCCAGAATACAGCACATTCAAATACTCCCATAGTTCTCTCACTGTATCAATATGAGTCACCATGTCAACTATATTACTCTCCATAGAATTCAGCATTTGACCAAGAATACGTGCATCAACACCACCCCAAGTAACATCATCTCTGGGCTTAAACTCAGTTAGGTGTCTATGTTGATTCACCTTTGTTAAAGTAAGCTTCACAATTTTCTTCCATTGGTGGAAGTTAGCACTACCTGCGAGCTTCTTATCAGTAATTCGATTAGATGAAGAAGAAATCACCTCAGTCATCACAGCATTGCTCTTCTCATCGCCCATTTTCCAAATAAGAATAAGCAAACTCTGACCTTAGCTTCCGTCAAATAACTCAGCCTCAATAATTCAATAACCCAATAATACCACTACCAAATAAAGTGACAGAAGCTATCAAAATAAAGTGATGTGAAGCTACCCCACAACTTTCAAATCATCAAATAAATAATTGCACTATACCCAAGCAGCAACTTGCTTCATCACAAGTCTCAAACAAATTAATCAGCCAAATCAGCAACTTTAAAGCAAACTATAACCCACAAAACCATCCCGAAATCAGCAACTTTCCTCCTCCTTCACAAACACCACCGGCATCCTCAGCTCCTCCTTCTTCACAGACCTCACGTACAAGAAGCAACACAGCTACACCACCAAATCCCACGAGCGCGGAAGTCGCGCGAGCAAGCCGAGTGAGGGCGAGCGCGCCCCACGAGCAGCACAATCAAGCCGTGCGGTCAGCATGGGCGGCACGAGCCCCAAGGGCGAGCCGCGCGAGCTGCGCGAGCACCGCGAGTGAGCTCCGCGAGAGAGAAGCCCTATTCCGGTGAACCGACGGCGGTCCGGCGAATCGACGGCGGCGAGCGGTTGCTCTAGGGTTAAGCCCTAGGCTCTGATACCATGTAAGGAAAACTTGCATTGTATTATTCAATAAAGTTTAATATATATACACCAAAAATAAACCCTAAAAGTGGTAAAGACTAATTTACCCTAAGACTAATTTACCCTTCTTACTCCTAACACTAACCACAAACTAAAGTGTCTGAAATGGTGCTATTTTATTGAATTGTACTCTGTTTAGAATAATGTTGGGTGAAAAAAATATTAGCATTGGCGAAATGAGGCATCTAATTTAATTGTACTTTTTTTAATCTCTTAATGAATGAGGGTTCAAAAGTTTCACAATAATTTGACTTTTTCTATGGCGTATATCAGAAGTTTCCTCTAGTTTCCTACTATCTTTTCAGACCTAATCACGTAGATTAGTACACAAGAGTAGTGTTCCCTTAAGGGTCTCTAGGTAGGAAACTCATGATAGATTGCTTTAAGGATGTTTGGTTTTATTTTCTAACAAATTGCCATTACTTTTTTCTTCTGTGAGAACTTTCTTCTACAAGGTTCAAACCAGTGTTTCAATTTTTCAGGTATAATGTGCTAGGCTTATCAACTACTCTTGGTGATGCATTTTTCAAATGTTCGGATATTCATTCTGTCGCTGTAGCACTGATGGAAAATATCCGATCCATGGAATTCCGACATATAAGGCTGCTTGTTCATTTAGTTGTAGTCCCATTGATTCAATCTTGTCCCATAGACTTGTGGGAAACCTAGCTAGAGACACTCCTCCAACCATTGTTCATCCACTCTCAACAAGCTCTTAGCAGCTCATGGTCCAGTCTGCCCCATGAAGGTAGAGTAAAGGTTCTGAATACTACTGGCATGGTTGCTAGTTCAGATTTGAAAGTTGAGGTTATGGAGGAGAAGTTACTTTGAGATTTAATTCGTGAAATATGTGCACTTCTCTCTACGATAGCTTCCCCGGCATTAAATACAGGGCTTCCTTCACTAGAACAATTGGGGCATGCCAACCGCATTGACACGTCTTCTCTGCAGGAGTTGGATGTCTACTCACAAAGCTCTATGGTTAGGTATAAATGATGAACAGATTTTTGTTATTCCTTGTTCTTTGTGTGAATTGGTATATTCATATTTGATTCTTTTCACTCTTCTAATCCATTTACAGTTTCCTTATGAAGCACAAAGGTCTGGCTCTTCCTGTATTACAAATGTGTTTAGAAGTTTTCACATGGACAAATGGCGATGCAGTGACCAAAGTTTCTTCTTTTTGTGCTACTGTGATTCTTCTAGCTATATCAATAAAAATTGTGGAACTTCATCAATTTGTCGCTAAAGATCTTTTTTCAGCTGTAATTTGTGGTTTGACTTTAGAATTTGATATGCTTGAATATGTGGACATTGGAGAGCAGAAACAGAGGGATGAAGCTTACAAAGTTGCCAAGAAGAAAACTGGAATCTATGATGACAAGTAAGCCAAATATTCTTATCCCTATTGGTATATGCATACACTCAACTTGTTATTAGCACTGTCACTTTTAGATTCAGTGATGACCCTGCATCGGAGAAGAAAACACTTCCACAATTTGACGATCTGGTTCAAGATGAGGTTAGTTTTTTTTTTCTTTCTCTTTTTTGATTATAAGTGTCATATCTAGCTATTGTGTTCCCACTTCTTTTGATGGTTTCAGGGGGTAACTCTTGACTTAAGTGGACGTTTGACCAATGAAGCTGAAAAGAAATTGGAAGAGGTAACTAGTTTTTCTGCATATTGTGGTTCAGCATTAGTTAGAATAGGAATGAGGTCTGCTTGGTCGTTCTAAAAAGGTTTCATGTACTCCATATACAACTAAGAAGGAGGCTGCAGGGTGTTTCTTGAAATAGTCATTATGAAGATCTCACCTCATCTACCAAGACCTCGTCTGATTAATACACTCAAGAAGAATTGCTTCGATTCAGAAAGCCCAAGAAAAAGAAATCTTTACGGAAGAAAGAGAAGTTGGACTTACATGCCCTTGAAGTGGAAGTAGTTTCAACAGGGTTGTGTCACGCCCCGATCCTCGAGCACGCACACATCCCTTAACTTGGTCGATTAATAGCGACGTTCCAGGACGCATCGCCGACCATTTTATTTTAATATGTGCATGCAGAAGCATATGAAATCACAGACAATAAAACAATGGGATAAGAAAGTAGGATTTCAAATTTCCATTTTAAAAGCAACCACACTTATATACAGTACCAATCATAGTGCAAATATATACAAGTCGAATTGTTAAGTCAGGTTTAAACTACCAGTTCCTAAAATAGATTTGCAAAATGGAATTGACTTCCATCAAAAGAGAATTGCCCTATGACTAACTAATCCAATAGGATCGTCAATTCTTCAGGCTTCCCCTTCTATACTTCAGGCCTCCCGTCCTTCACTAATGTAATCTAAGGACCTGAAAATGGTTATTTAATAACCGGTGAGATAATGTCTCAGCAAGTTCTAGTCCCTAAGACTCGATTAGTAGGCTAATACACTTTAGAGACTGCCTAAGCACAACATGGGTCAGAGAACTTATCTTGGCCTCATATTCCACCTGCAATTCAATACAGTTCAAATAGGCACCCAATCACTCACCACAGATCGAATCATTGATCAATCGACCTAGTCGATTACATGTCTATCAGACCATTCTCCGGTCATTTCATTCAATACTGTCCATTCTCCAAGATAACCTATTGAGCTACCAAGCCAGTATATTACACGATTCATTCTTTGAGATGACACACTAAGTCACCGAGTTGCTATAACATACTATTCATTCTCCAAGATAACCTATTGAGTTACCGAGCTAGTATATTATAATATTTGTTCTCCGAGATGACATATAGAGTTACTAAGTGTATTCATCATAATGTACATTCTCCAAGATGACATGTTGAGTCACCGAGCCATTATGGCATGTCGTCCATTCTCCAAGATGATTTATAGAATCACCGAGCCAACATTTCATACTGTCCATTCTCCAAGATGACCTATAGGGTCATCGAGCCGGTATACAAGCAATTCTTTCTCAAGATGACAAGAGAGTCATTGAACTATATTAGTATAACGTCCATTCTTCAGATGATATACGAATCATCGAGCCGTTATAGTATTTTTGTTTCGAAGACACTATCAATTTTACCATTTTAATCATTTTTGATAAAAGTACCCGTGTGTGGGCACACGGTCAACCTTAACCAAAATATAATAATTTCCTTTTTATTCACCCACTCCTTTCGGCAGTATAAGAACAGATTTTTGACGCTGTAGACCAATGCCCAGTAATTTTTCCCTTAATTACCAAAATTAATCAATTTAGGAATAAATCCTAAATTCACTAATAAATCAATTCAGCACAAACTAATGCTCAAATAAATAAACAGACTGCACCACAATAATCAACATAAAATTCCGGTCGTCGATTATCCCTGCCTAATTTTCGATTAATAAATAAATAAATAAATAATTCCAAAAATTATTAAATAAATACAATAAATCCAATTTAGGCTTGTAATGCCTAATTGGAAGTCGAGATGAGCTTGGAAAATTACCGAGACTCATTCAATAAATAATAGGACTTGTTTACTTGCTAAGTACACTAACTATTTACCTAACATGCATATGTAAATTCCTAATTTAATTATTCTAATCTAATCTATCAATCTAATTGCACTTAATTAAATCTAATCAACCCCTAAGCATCATTAGCAAACTAAGCAATGATTAGTGAGCAAAACTCACTTGTTTAATGAGCCGAGCGGTTCAAAACGTTGGGAATGCGATGGGGGCCGAATTTCTCCAAAGCGGGCTAGGTTTCGGGGTCAGGATCGACCTCAAAACAGGCCACAAAGCTGCTGGAATACCCACTCTATTCTGACCTATGTTTGGCTGGAAAAGAGATCCACAAGCTTGGTTATGGACGGAGATTGATCGAGGGAGGGTGTAGAGGCCAAACCGGGCCTAAGTGGAGGTTTGCCGGTGGAGGAACGGCGAAGGACAACTTTGGCTGAGCTCGGCCAAGGGTTAAGATGCACGACAGAGGTGGCTAGACGGCGTGAGGGAGGCGGACGTGCGCGGTTGGGCAGCGGGCGAGCGGTGTCTACTAGCGGCAACGGCGAGGCGTGCAACGACGATCCAGGCGGTCCGGCGACAAGTTGTGGTCCCTTGCGATTCCTTGGTCTGCTAGTGCGAAAATGGAGAGGAAAGAAGGAGGTTATGGAGTGCTTGGCCGGCTAAGGGAGAGAGAAAGGGAAGAGATAAGAGAAATGTGGGCCACCATGGCCAATTTTTCCAAGCTTGTTCTCCAAGATTCATCCTTGGCCAAGTGTTGGTCCTTGACTCACAATCCACCAACAATGCTCGCTTCTAAAAGTCCAAGACGGTCCAAATGTCGTGGGTGGTGGGGGCACACGAATTTCCAACAAATCTCTCTCAATTGGGCACTTAATCTTGCTAAATTCACTCTCATTTGACCTCAATAAATTCCATTAACAAGTCAATACTCAAATTAGCATTTTTTCTCATCATTCGAACCATCTTGTATCCCAATTAAGCGATCAAAACGATCCCCGCCCTTTTTCTGCACAAAAACGGTCCTATGCCGACTTTTTCCCAAAATGTCTCGGGTTTTAGAAAAATCTTCTGAGACTGAGTCGATACTCCTAGAATTTATTATAATGTGACAGGATCTTTAATTTCTGAAATCGGACTTGAATTCACAGTTAATTTCCATTTGACACGTTTTTAGTGTAAATATCGGGTAGTTTTTAGGAATTTTTAGTGCAAATGACCCGTTATCGATTTTTTTTGAGCCACAATGAATTCACTCGACACATTGGCGACTTTCGATTATCATGAAAATATCAATAATTCAAATAGGGACATAGGGTACCAAAACGACAGAAGAATCATTCTAGGGTCAGTCGATGAGAATTTTCCAATTTAGTGGTATCATCCACGATTAGCCACACATCTCAGTTGAGTCGACCTATCTCTGATCTCAAATCAATTTTATACGATGCCGTAATGGCCTCTAAAGATGGGCACAGTCGATAAGTCGATTCCTGGTCGAATTCTTAAATCTATTGCATTAAAATTCCTTAATGGTTTCCTTGGATAGTCTAGTTATTTTAAGAGTGGAGAGGAGGACACCTGGAGTGCCATAACTTGGCACGCCGGGACACTTAAGTGTCATAACTTTAAAATGGTACACTTAAGTGCCATCATCGGAGTAAAATGGGACACTTAAGTGCCAATCCGGCCAAATGGCTGACGTGACGACTTTCCGGCGAGCTCGGTCCAAAACGGCGTCGTTTTGCACGGCGACGTGGCGGAGAAAATGCAAAAACGACGCCGTTTCGCGTCTACGTGTAAATAATAATATATAAATTAATTAAATTAGATTTAAAATATTAAAAAAATTTAAAAAAATAAGAAAAATTTAAAAAATTTAAAAAAATTAAGAAAAATTTTAAAAATTAAGAAAATTTTAAAAATTTTAAAAATTAAGAAAAATTTAAAAATTTTTAAAAATAAGAAAATTTTAAAAAATTTTAAAAATTTTAAAAATAAGAAAATTTTAAAATTTTTTAAAAATTAAGACAAATTAAAAAAATTAAAATTATAAAAAATTATGAAAAGGGGGTGGGAGGCCGAACGGGGCGGCTCCCTTGCCGCCGCCGCCGGCTCCCTCACCGCCGCCACCTCCACCGCCGCCGCCTCCCCCTTTTTTTTTAATTTTTAAATTTTTTAAATTTTCTTATTTTTTTTAAATTTTTAAAATTTCTTATTTTTTAAAATTTTTTAATTTTTCAAAATTAAAATTTTTAAAATTTTCTTATTTTCTAAATTTTTTTAATTTTTTAAAAATTAAAATTTTTAAAATTTTCTTTTCTTTTAAATTTTTTATATTTTTTAAAATTAAAATTTTTAAAATTTTCTTATTTTTTAAAATTTTTTTAATTTTTAAAATTAAAATTTTTATAATTTTCTTATTTTTATAATTTTTTTTTAATTTTTTAAAATTAAAATTTTTAAAATTTTCTTATTTTTTAAATTTTTTTAATTTTTAAAATTAAAATTTTTAAAATTTTCTTATTTTTTTAAATTTTTTAATTTTTAAAATTAAAATTTTTAAAATTTTCTTTTTTTTGTAATTTTTAATTTTTTAAAATTAAAATTTTTAAAATTTTCTTATTTTTTAATTTTTTTTTTAAAATTTTTAAAATTAAAATTTTTAAAATTTTCTTTTTTATTAAATTTTTAAAATTTTTTAAAATTAATATTTTTAAAATTTTCTTATTTTTTAAAATTTTTTTAATTTTTAAAATTAAATTTTTAATATTTTTTTATATATATTTTAATTTTTATGCTGATTTGGAGCTTCGGCGAGCCACGTAGGCCAAAAATAATAATAAAATATTGCGACGTAGGATTTCCGCAAGGGTCGCCGGAGGTGGCACTTAAGTGTCCCACTCGAAAAAAAAAAAAAAAGTAGACTTAAGTGTCTAGTTTTGAAGTTATGGCACTTAAGTGTCCCGGCGTGCCAAGTTATGGCATTTGTGGTGGACTTTTGCCCTTAAGAGTGATAATCTCTGATACAACCCTATAGGCGCGTCAATGAAATGCCCGATTTATTCAGTAGAAAATGGGACTGAAAATTTGGGATGTCGCAACTCATCCCCTCTTATAAAAATTTCGTCATTGAAATTTAAACTTTACAAAATTTCATAAAAAAGGTGGGGGTACAACTGGCTCATTGAGTCTTTAGTCTTTTACGTTGCTCCTTCAATACTGTGGTGTTGTTAGACCACTTTAACCAATGGAATGGTCTTTATACGCAGAACTTGCTCTTTTCGATCCACTATATGAACTAGGTTTTTAACGTATGACATATGATCGTCCACGTCCAATTCCTCAAAATTGAGCACGTGGATCGGGTCAGGCTCATACTTCCTTAACATTGACACGTGAAAGACGTCATGCACTTGTGCCAATCTTGACAGCAACGGAAGATGATACGTTAGGCTATTTATTCTCTCAAGAATCTCAAACAGACCTACGTACCTTGTGTTGGGTTTTCATGAATCATGTATAAGAAATATTAACATAAAGTACGCAGCGGAAACAAATATATGTTTTACACATGATTCTCCTAAGGCGTTGTTCGTGCGTTTTAATCAAAAATCTAAACATAAAAGGGAGTTAAACGAAATACCTTTCGAAGCGCGCTTTAAACAAGTCGGTTCGGCTGTTCTACAGTTCGAGTCCCACAAGTGTCGGACCTCTAGTTCAGATACACCAACAACGAACGTCGAACGTAAGAGAGAATTTCGGATATTCACCACTTCGATCGTGCTAGCAATCACGTGGAAAGAATCTGTCGTATTCTTGATGTATAATAGTCACGGCCCGAACGAGAGAATTGTTTCTCTTCCTTGTGTCTCAAAGACATAAGAACACACGCACACTTTTCCAATTTTCCAGCAGCCCTTTTCTCTCGTCCCTCAATGGTTTTTATAGAAAAACCGACCAGCAACGGTTGCTGATCGATGGACGATCAACAACCGTTGCTGATCGTCCAAAGCACACGATCGTGCATGAGCAACCGCTCATGCACGATCTTGGCATGATGGTCAGCGGTTGCTGACCATCCATGCTTCGTGCATAATGGTCAGCAACTGCTGACCATTATGCTTCGTGCATGTGCACATATGCATGAAGCTTTAAATTTTTTTTTAATTAGTTAATTAATTTTAGGGCATACTTCTAACAATCTCCCACTTGCACTAAAGCCAACTTGTTTGGTATGTTAACATATATCCACTTTGGGCATGCGTGTGCATCATATGCAAGTAGGCTCGTGACTATAATACAAATTAAATTAAATCTCATTTAATTTAATTTCAAATCGACTCAATTCGATTGCAGTAATTGCAAACACATTTGCAATAATATTTCTCTCTTGTTCCACGTCATCCTAGTTGTTTATGGTGTGTGACATCCCTAGGTTCATCACTAAGCTGGTAGTAAGACTTTTACTAACACATTAGTACTTCCAAAAGAATTAATTGTCCCGATTAATCTTTTAGGTCCTACAAGCCACGATTGACATCTAGCAATATGTCATGGCTACCCAGATAGTGTGAATACTTTAAGAACATAATGAACCTGTCAGCTTTGGCTACAGTGTAATTCAATTCCTCTATCTTACTATGTCCCGATCAAATAAAGACCATGGAATATTTGTCAAGTCATTAATTCGATCATATGCACAAATCTAATTGACATGCATTTTATTTAAGACATAAACAATTTATTCTCGATTACAACCCCGGCCGAGGATTTCAATACAGTGTCACAATTAGATCGCATAGGACATCATTATCATACCTTGCATATAACAAGGAAACAGATTTCATATTGCGCACACGTGTAACTTCGTATATGAACAAACTATGACCATCAAGTATAAAGACGGATCGACGACCCGACATTATGTGCACCTGTGAACCATAGTTGTTCGATACACAAGTTAACACTGTGCCTCAGGTCTAAGGATTATTTACACAAGACCAAAACATGAACAATTAGACATTGACCATGCTAAAAGCTTCCATGTCGCTAATCGTTCCATATGCGTCACGTTTAGTGAATTTGTCTAATACAAACACCTGTGTTCTAACTCAGGTATCATAATACTCAATGACATGTGACTCATCATTCCCTTAAGTATCCAATACTTAATGGCGAAGTTAAGAACACACCGGTCTCAACAGGATTATTAATATCCACTTAATAATCCATCGACCGGGAATAATTTAAAGATTCAGTCTAACTATGAACCCGTCACATATATTCTTGACGTCTCAAGAATAGGTCTAGTTGCAACTGATCTCATGGAATTATTCATCAATATAAAATAATTGGACAAATGAATGAATACGTCATTGCCATTAATTAAATAATAATAATGAAAGTACAACTGAAATCCCTAATATGTAACTATTACATAGTAGCTTTAGGGCATACATCCAACAATTTCCCAGTTACACTAAAGCCAACTTGTATGGTACCTCAAACCCATTTTGTCAATATGTCTTTCAAAAGAAGACTGAGGTAAGGCCTTAGTGAAGGGATCTGCCACGTTTTCTGTTGAGGCAATTTTCTGCAAGGCGATATCACCTCTCCCAACAATTTCTCTGATGAGATGGAAGCGTCTCTCAATATGCTTGGACTTCTGGTGAGACCTTGGTTCCTTAGCTTGAGTTATCGCCCCATTGTTGTCACAAAACAATGTGATCGGTTGCTCAATTGAAGGAACGACTCCAAGTTCAGAAATAAACTTCTTCATCCAAGCGGCTTCCTTTGCTGCTTCAGAAGCAGCTACATACTCTGCCTCAGTGGTGGAATCGGCAGTTATGCTTTGTTTGGAACTTTTCCAACTAACTGCACCACCATTGAATGTAAAGACAAACCCAGATGTAGACTTATAATCATTAGGATCCGATTGAAAATCGGAATCAGTATAAGCTACAACTTTAAATTCTCCTTCTCCATATATCAAGAATAAATCTTTAGTCCTTCGCAAGTACTTAAGAATATTCTTGATTGCTATCCAGTGCTCTTCTCCTGGATCAGACTAATATCTGCTGGTAATACTTATAGCATGCGCAATATCAGGTCTAGTACATAGCATAGCATACATTATGCTTCCAATAGTGGATGCATATGGTATCTTTGCCATCCGCTCTCTTTCTTCAGGAGTGTTGGGACACATCTCCTTAGAAAGACGGATCCCTTGCCTAAAAGGCAATAATCCTCTCTTGGAACATTGCATGTTAAATCGTGTTAACACTTTGTCTATGTACGTAGATTGTGAGAGGCCAATCAATCGTCTTGATCTATCTCTATAGATCTTGATACCTAAAATGTAGGTTGCCTCTCCTAAATCTTTCATGGAGAATTTCTGTGACAAGAATAGTTTTATCGATGATATTATTGGTACATCATTTCCAATCAAAAGTATATCATCGACATACAAAACCAGAAATGCAATTGCACTCCCACGATCTTCTTATATACACAAGGTTCATCCGGATTTTTGATGAAGCCAAACGATTTGACTACCTCATCAAAACGGATGTTCCAACTTCTGGAGGCTTGTTTGAGTCCACAAATGGATCTCTTAAGCTTACACACCTTCTGTTTTTCACTATTGGATTAAAAACCCTGTGGCTGTTCCATATAGATGTCCTCATCGAGAAAACCATTTAGAAAAGCCGTTTTGACATCCATTTGAAATATCTCATAATCAAGGTGTGCAGCTATAGCCAACATAATCCGAATGGATTTTAGCATGGCCACAGGTGAGAAAGTTTCGTCATAATCAATTCCTTCTTTTTGATGATATCCTTTCGCCACCAGCCGTGCTTTGTAAATTCCAATTTGACCTTCAACATTCATTTTCCTCTTGAAGATCCATTTACAGCCAATTGGTACAATATCATCAGGCAGGTCAGTCAAGGTCCAAACCTCATTGGAATACATTGAATCCATTTCGGATTTCATGGCCTCTAGCCATTTACCAGAATTGATGTCCAACATCGCCTCCTCATAGGTTTTAGGATCACCGGGTTGATCACTATTATTCACAATGAATAATGGTTCAATATGATCAACCGAGTGTCTATAACGAGCAGGTGGGCGAGACGTTCTCGCACTTCTCCTAAGAGGTTGTGTATCGAAGCTCCCATCGAATCGAGATTGGTATCTCGAACTCGGTATTTTGGCACTTCATTATTTTCTTCTTGTAAGACTATTTTCCGCCAAAGCACCACTTTCTTGGATGAACCGATTCTCCAAAAAGAAGCGTGCTTGCATACCAAAATTCTTTGGTTTGAATGAAAATAGAAATAATATCCAAGAGTTTCCTTTGGATATCCAATGAAGCGACCTTGTTCAGATCTTGCCTCCAATTTTTCCATTTTTAGCTTTTTCACAAAAGTGGACAACCCCAAATCTTAATATGATTAAGACCGGGTTTCCTACTATGCCATATCTCATAGGGCGTAGTTGGAACAGATTTGGACGGCACTCTATTCAGTATATATACAGCTGTCTCAAGGGCATATCCCCAAAGGGATATTGACAAATCGGTGTAACTCATCATAGACCGTACCATATCTAATAAAGTACGATTTCTTTGTTCAGATACACCATTATGTTCTGGAGTTCCAGGAGGTGTCCATTGTGATAAAATGCCATTCTCTTTAAGAAAATTCAGGAATTCAGTACTAAGGTATTCACCTCCTCGATCTGATCGAAGAGCCTTAATACATTTTCCTGTTTGTTTCTCAACTTCAGCCTTGAATTCCTTGAACTTTTCAAAGGATTCAGATTTTTATACTTCATGAGGTATAAATAATCATACCGTGACTGATCATCGGTGAAGGTAATGAAGTAATTATAACCACCTCTAGCAGTTTCATTAATTGGTCCACATACATCGTATGTATTAATTCTAATATGTCAGCAGCTCGCGCACTTTGTCCCCAAAAGGCGCTTTGGTCATTTTTCCTAGAAGACATGCCTCACAAGTCGAGTATGACTCAAAATTCGAAGGATCAATGTATCCATCATTACTCAACTTGTTAATTCTATCTTCTCCAATATGACCTAATCGGAGATGCCAAACATACTTTTTATTTGGACCGTCTCTAGGGCGTTTATTAGTTATGGCATTTATATCAATTCTATTTTGCTTATTGACATTGGTAATCGCATTACGGACATTGCAATGGTATAAAGATTGTTGGTTAATAAGCTAGAACCAACACAAATTCTATTATGATAAATAGAACATACATCATCGGCAAAAGAAAATTCATAATTCTCTTTACCCAAACGAGGTACGAGATGATGTTCCTAATGAGTATTCTTATAATGCAAACAGTTCTTTAAAACCATTACATGTCCGGAAGGGAAACATAAACGAAAAGTCCCTATAGCTAATGCAGCAACTCTTGCTCCATTGGCAAACGTCGGACAATCTCATTTCGCCCTAGCATCTCGCTTATTTCAGATTCTGCAAAGACATACAAATATGTGAAGTTGCAGCAGAATCTAGAACCCATGAGCTGGATTCGGTACTAACCATAAGATTGGTTTCAATAAGCATAGACACCATACCTTCATAAGGTCGGTTCTTGGGCTTGACCTTCAAGCTCGCGAGGTACCTCTTACAGTTCCTCCTCCAGTGCCCTTTGACACTACAATAATGACATTTCCCTTTATCAATCATGGGTTTTGGTTGCACAACAGGTTTGGCAGGCCTCTTCCATTTATTCTTCTTTAAAACGGTCTTACCCTTTGAAGAAGAAGCCTTAGCCATAGCCACTACATTTGGCCTCGTGTTATGCATTTCCTTCTCATAAACTACCAACATGCTATGTAACTCAGCAAGAGTTTTCTCCATCTTATGCATGTGGAAGTTTTGGACAAAACCAGAGAAGGAATCGGGTAAAGATTGGAGGATCAAATCTACAGCTAACTCATTGTCCATAACAAGATTCAACCTAGCCAATTCTTCAATGTGCCAGATCATTTTCAAAGCATGATCATTAACAGATGATCCTTCAGCCATCCTCATACGGTACAATGCCTTAGATATCTCATATCTAGAGGTTCGACCATTCTCATCAAAGTATTCCTTTAAGTGCAAAATGATCGACCAAAGCATCTTCCATAGATTCATACTTCTTCGTAATTCATTATTCATAGAAGCAAGCATATATGACCTAACTTTTAAGTCATCATCACACCACTTATCATAAGTGACACGCTCCTCTTGGGTCCCACCCTCAGGAAAGGAGGTTGGCATCTTTTCATCAAGCACATACCCAATTTTTTCTGAATTGAGAACAATTCTCAAATTTCTCACCCAGTTAGTGAAATTGGGTCCAGTCAAACAACTGTTGTCAAGTATAGAAGCGAGTGGGTTTGTGGTCACCATTTTCAGAGTAATAATATATATGTTGCAGAAAATAAATTGTTAGCCGTTGTATCTTTCAAAGTAACTATTTCATTTTGGCCTTTAAATGAAATAGATCCTCCCACTAAATTTATATTCGAATCCCATACTCCTTAAGATGGGAAGCGGTAATCTTTGTTGGGTAAAGATTACTAGTGGGGATTGGAGTCCCACTAGCCCAAAGTTCACCTTACCTAACAGCTTATTGGTGTCCTATGAACTTAGTGAGTGAACCAGCTTGTTCAACGCATCATATGCGAGTCCCAATCATAACTTCGGCCTCTAGACCATGAAAGCCTCACCTAACAGTTATTGGCATCATGATCATAGTTAAGTCTAGCCCATCGTCTCATGCAAGTATTGAAAACACAAATGATTCCCTCACCTAACAGTTATTGGAAATCATTTGGCTCCAACCCCACAACATCATATGCATAATGGAGTGGTCCAATATTATAAATGGTAATTAACCCCTATGTATCCATAACCGGTTAGTTAACCACTATAATATTGGATCAAACCACGACGATGGAAGGCCACGAGTCCGAAACCCGTTTCGACTTAATATTCTTTGTAAGGAGATTTGGGTCGTTATTAACGGTCTCACTTTGCACATTAACTGGTTTAACATGCACGATATCATAAACACAATAAATAAATAGATATCACATAATATCTATCCTATGTGGTGATCATGGAATTATGGTTCAATGGGTCTCGAGCCAAAAAGACCCATTTAGCCATTTTAATGTTTTAATTATATGGACCTGCTCTTCACTTTTTCTTCAATCTTTGAACTCTTCAAAGACCGGGCCCAAAGAGCTCACCGGTTTAATGGCTCCTCCAATGGCTCCTCCTCTCTTGTAGTATTTACATCAACAATTGAAATACTAAACTATACTAAAAATTACATATCAAGAAAAATTAAAGTAAAATAAAAAGAAGGACGCAGCCTCCATTTAATAATTACATCCCCAAAAAGAATACCTGTCATCATTATACATTCATCCATACAACAATCACAACAATTAAGGATTTTTCCATGATCACCACCCTTCCTTACGAGCCATAAATTCAAAATTTAAAGCTCTGGAAGGCATGCATAAAATTCTGCATATCATTTGTAGAATATAAACACGAAGTACAACAAGTTATGGATTTTTGATTCAAAATTGATTTAGTTCTAATTTTTGCTTAATTGATTAAATTTATCACATAAATCAATCAACTTCTATAGGCCACATAAGAGCAAGAGAACCTATTCTCTTAACAAAAGTAAATTGGCCATTAGAACGCAAAAATATATTTGAACTATAAATCAATTAAACGCACGAAACGCCTAAGGTTGGCTCTGATACCACTGTTGGGTTTTCATGAATCATGTATAAGAAATATTAACATAAAGTACGCATCGGAAACAAATATATATTTTACACATGATTCTCCTAAGGCGTTGTTCGTGCGTTTTAATAAAAAATCTAAACATAAAAGGGAGTTAAACGAAATACCTTTCGAAGCGCGCTTTAAACAAGTCGGTTCGGATGTTCTACAGTTCGAGTCCCACAAGTGTCGGACCTCTAGTTCAGACACACCAACAACGAATGTCGAACGGAAGAGAGAATTTCAGATATTCACCACTTCGATCGTGCTAGCAATCACGTGGAAAGAATCCGTCGTATTCTTGATGTATAATAGTCACGGCCCGAACGAGAGAATTGTTTCTCTTCCTCGTGTCTCAAAGACATAAGAACACACGCACACTTTTCCAATTTTCCAGCAGCCCTTTTTCTCTCGTCCCTCAATGGTTTTTATAGAAAAACCGACCAGCAACGGTTGCTGATCGATGGACGATCAACAACCATTGCTGATCGTCCAAAGCACACGATCGTGCATGAGCAACCGCTCATGCACGATCTTGGCATGATGGTCGGCGGTTGCGACCATCCATGCTTCGTGCATAATGGTCGGCAACCACTAACCATTATGCTTCGTGCATGTGCACATATGCATGAAGCTTTTTTTTTTTTAATTAGTTAATTAATTTTAGGGCATACTTCTAACACGTTGGACTCAGTTTTCCTTTCTTACCAAAGCACGAAGTTCCCCTCATTGGTGACACCTTTAGAAAAACGTGATCACCAATTTGGAATTCCAAAGACCTCCAGTGCTTATCTGTGTAACTTTTCTATTTACTCTGAGCGGTCTTTAGTCTGCCTTTGATCACTACCACGGTTTTCACTGACTGTTGAACTAACTCTAGGCCTGTAATCTTTCTTTCTCCAACTTCATCCCAACACACAGGTGTTCTGCACACTCTGCCATACAACGCTTCGAAAGGAGCCATCTTAATGCTCTGCTGATAACTATTGTTGTAGGCAAATTCCACAAAGTGTAGCTGATCTTCCCAACTTCCTTTGAAGTCTAATACACAAGCTCTCAGCATGTCCTCGAGGGTTTGAATGGTCCTCTTGGACTGGTCATTCGTCTGAGGATGATATGATGTACTGTACTGAAGCTTGGTACTTAAGGCACTCTGTAGGCTCTTCCAAAAAGTGGCGGTAAATCTCGGGTCTCTATATGAAATTATCGTAACCGACAATCCATGCATACGAACCACCTGACGCACGTACAGATTTGCGTGCCAATCCAGACTAAGGTCTTTTTGCACTGGAATGAAATGAGCCGACTTTGTCGGTCTGTCGACTATCAGCCAAATCGAATCATTTCCTCTCTGACTCCTCGGTAGTTCGGTCACGAAGTCCATCGTGATATGCTCCCATTTCCATTCTAGGATCGCGAGAGGTTGCAGAAGTCCTCCCAACTTGCAATGTTAAGCTTTGACCTTTTGACATGTCAAACATTTGGCGACATACTTGGCGATGTCCGCCTTCATACCTGACCACCAATAGTGTTGACGCAGATTCTGATACATCTTGATACTTCCAAAATAAATGCTGTAATTGTTATGAAGTGCTTCAAATTGAATATCCTCTCTAAGCTCCACATCATCAGGTACAACTAAACGTCCTAAAGACCTTAGTGTTCTTTCATCAGAAATCTAAAAGTCAGCCTTTCTTTTCTCCGTATCCTCTTGGAATCTTTTTTCACATCTTGTTTTGTTGGTTGGAGTAGCTTGATTCTGACCTGGACGTTCGGTTCAATTCTGAAGGTGGCTATAAGGTTTGAAAGGTGGCCTACCTCAAACTTGAATACCGAATCTCGAGCTCTCTCGATTAGATTCCACTCTTTCATAAATATATGAGCAATTGAAGACTTTCAACTCAAAGCATCGGCAATCTTGTTCTCCTTTCCCGGGCGACATAGAATATCACAGTCGTAGTCCTTCAACAATTCCATCCATCGGCGCTATCTCATGTTCAACTCCTTCTGAGAGAACATGTACTTGAGACTTTGATGGTTCGTGAAGATCTGGAATTTTTCCCCGTATAAGTAGTGCCTCCAAATCTTCAATGCAAATATGATAGTTGCGAGTTCTAAGTAATTCGTTGGATAGTTCAGCTCATGAGATCTCAACTAACGAGAGGCGTATACAACAACTCTACCATATTGCATCAACACACAACCAAATCCCCTGAGTGACACATCACTATAAATTTCGAACCCTCTAGGACCAAATGGAATGGTTAGCATAGACGTGGTAGTCAGCTTTTCCTTAAGCTCTTAGAAACTACTTTCGCACTTGTCTGCCCATACACATTTTTCATCTTTCTTCAGGAGTCTTGTTAGAGGCGATGCTAAAGATGAGAACCCTTCCACAAACCGTCTGTAATAACCTGCCAAACCCAGAAAACTTATGATCTCTATCACTGTAGTCGTTCTTGGCCAGTTAATCACTACTTCTATCTTGCTTGGGTCAACCGAAATTCCTTAACCTAAGATCACATGCCCTAAGAAAGCAACACGAGTTAACCAAAACTCGCACTTGCTAAACTTGCGTACAACTGATGGACTCTCAGTGTTTGCAGCACTAATCTCATATGACTCTCATGCTCTTTATCACTCTTTGAATACACCAGAACATCATCGATGAATACGATCACGAACTGATCAAGATATTCTTTGAATATTCGGTTAATCAAATTCATGAAGGCAACAGGAGCATTCCTCAACCCAAATGGCATTGCTGTGAACTCATAGTGACCATATCGAGTACGAAATGCTGACTTAGGAACATCCTCTCTCTTAATTCTCAGCTGATGATATCCCGTCCTTAAGTCGATCTTTAAAAATATCGACACTCCTTACAGTTGATCAAACAAGTCATCAATCCTTGGCAGTAGATACTTGTTCTTGTTTGTTACTTGATTGAGTTGCCGATAGTCGATGCACAGACGCAATGAACCATCTTTCTTCTTTACAAACAGAATTAGTGCTCTCTAAGGTGATGCACTAGGACGAATAAATCCCTTATCCAATAATTCTTGCATCTTCACCTTAAGTTCTTTCAACTCAAATAACGCCATCCGGTAAGAAGCCTTAGAGATTGGCTTTGTCCCGGGTGCTAATTCAATCACAAATTCTATTTCTCTTTCTGGTAGTAGACCTAGCAATTTCTTTGGAAAGACATCCGGGAATTCTTGCACTATAGTAATGTCTTCCATTTTTAATTCCACAACTGTTGTATCCACGACAGTTGTTAGGTAACCTTGACACCCTTCGTCTAATAGACGAGTTGCCTCTAGCGACGAGATTAGGACAATTGAGGGTCCTCCTCGATTCCTGACAAACTCGAAGCTCTTACCCTCTAACGGGTCAAACTGAATCGCTTTACGATAGCAGTCCATTATAGCTCGTTTCTTAGTGAGCTAGTCCATGCCAATAATCAAATTAAAGTCATATATGTCTAGCATTAATAAGTCTATATTCCCCACTCGCTCACCAATCGCTAACTTGCAACTAGAACAACCCAAAGCAGCAATCACTTTATCTTTCAATGGTGTAGATATGCAAAATGCCGACTCCAACAATATAGGACTTAATCCTAATAAGTTAACATATTGCTTGACAATAAAGGAATGAGTTGTTCTAGAGTCGAATAAAGCGTAAATAGGTTGGTCGTTTAGCGAAACCATACCTATGATCACGTTAGGCGCAACTTCTGCCTGACCTTGTGTGATAGCGTAAATTGTGCCAAGAACTGGAGGTCTCAGCTGTCCTTCTTGTGGCACGTTTTGAGGGGTGTACCCTCTAATCTGTCCCATCTGCGGTGGTGGCGATAATTGTGGTTGTCCTCTTGGTCTTCTAGGACAATCTCTAGCCAGATGGCCCTGCTGACCACACTCATAACAAGTGCCCGCCCTTCGAAGGCACTGGTTTGGTCCATGTCGCCTTCCACAAGTGCGACACAAATCATTCCTAGTTGGCACTGGTTTGCCAACTCCACTTCTCCTAATTGGTGGAACATGGAACCTACCTCCAGGCATAGGTCTCTTTCCCTGAAGGATATTGTATGAAGACGGGGCCATCGGGAGTGTAACAAAGTACATCGAACCCCTTGGAGAATCCCCTAACCAAGTCCTGCAGAATGTGTTAGTAAATCAAATGCGTTATTAGTAGAAGACCGGTGATTAAAAGGTGAGTATAATTGCCGTCATAGTGGGTTATGCTTCATCTATAAATATTCCATCATTTATATATGGAAACTAAGGGTGCGCATGGCAACGCTTTTACTACAAGAACAGTTTTTTTTTTTTATTTTTTTTATTTCTACTCCGATGAACAATTTTTGAGTAAAATAATGTTTTTGATAAACATACAAAATTTCTATTCTTCAAATAGAAAAAGAATAGAAATATGTTTGGTACGATTTATAAATTTTTGTATTTATTCGTTTTTTCTTTTTGCTCGTGGATCGCCAACTGCCCCTAGCCGTCGCATGATCGCCGCCTACCATGGACTGGTGACCGTCGGCACCGATCGGCGCCCATAGCCCACTAACCGTCGTCCCTTCTTGTAGGTGGCGGCGGTCGTGCGGCAACTAGTTTGCTCTCACGTGGCGGTCATGCGAATGTCGTGTGGCAGTATGATTTAGAAATTTTTGTATTTATTCGTTTTTTCTTCTTGCTCACAGATCGCCAACTACCGTCGGCCGCCGCACGACCGCCGCTTGCCGCCATTGACCGCCGACCACCGACCGTCGTCACCGACCGGCACCCATAGCCATCGACCGCCGTCCCCTCTTGCCATTGGCAGCAGCAGGCGGCAGTGGTGCGACGATTAGGCAACTATCATGCGGCTGTCGTGCGATTGTCGTGCGGCAGTCGGGTGGTGATCGGTTGCAGCAAGTGGAATATATGATTCATACATCAAACGCTCTTAAAATAATCTCCACTATACGAGATATCAAAAGCCTTGCCAGTAGTAGCCAAAGACACCGTAAAAGGTCTGTGTCAAAGTAAGCAGAAGCAAAATGAAAGCATCAATTAAAGAAATGATTGACCATGGATTACAAAAGTACTTAAGCTCAAGAATGGCTATCCAACACTTCCACTTATTGCCGAAGTAAGTGTCCACATCATTAGAAAGATCAGAGATATAACCATGGCTGCCGACTAATACCACCTCCCTGCAAATCTGGTCAAAAGAGTCAGCGACCTCGGCATCGCTTCCGAGCTTGTGCCTCATGATCCCACAATCGTGGAGGTGCTTCACGTCTTTGGTGGAGTCAATCAAGTCGTCTGTGAACAATAGGTAGGTGGTGATGTCGTTGCTGCAATTAAAGTTACACTGCTCGAAGGTTACCAAGTTGAGGAAAAGTGACCTCGTTGTATCCAGGATCACAAGTCGGGGAATCTCGAGGGTCCCGTTCTTGAATTGGATCTTCTGAAAACTCTCCACCTCCCAATTTCTAAACTTGAACCCTTTTTTTCCGAAGCTCTGCCACGTAGTGGAGGAATTGTAGCCTAGTTTGTGATGACTGCTAGGTTGCTACTAGTTTCGGGCCTAGGTACAGGAGGTTCCGCCAGAACAATTCGAGGAAATGGAGCACACCCTTAAGGGGTAACGGGTCAAACTCCAACCTTGTCCTGGCGAGGAAATTAAGGGGGTAGTTTGTCGGCCGTAGAGAGGAGAAGAACCGGAGCGCCAACTTGCCCAAGACCTTGTGCTGGTTGGGTCGGCCATCGCACAATTGCTGCCTACTGTCGCCAGCTGACCGTCGTAATCGACCGGCGCCCATAGCCCACCGACCATTGTCATCTCCCGCGGTCGGCGGCGGCAAGCGGCGATCGTGCAGTGATCAGGTAGATATCGTGCGGCGGTTGTGCGACTGTCAGGCGACGGTATGATTTATAAATTTTTGTATTTATTGGTTTTTTTTTTCTTGCTCATGGATCGCCAGCTCCCGTCGGCCCTTGCACGACCGCCGCTTGTCGCCGTTGACAGCCGACAGTCGACCGCTAACTTTTGTCAACGACCGGCGCCTATAACCCACCGACCGCCATCCCTTCTCGTGGCCGGCGGCGGCACGCATCGGTCGTGCGGTGAGTTGGCAGCTGTCGTGTGGCAGTCGTGCGACTGCCGTGCGGCGGTCGTGCAACAATCGAGTGGCGATCGGTGGAGGCAATTAGAATTAATGATTCGTACACCAAACGCTCATAAGATAATCTGCACTCTATGAGAAATCAAGAGCCAGGCCTGTAGTGGCCGAAGACTCCCTATAAGGTCTGTGTCAAAGTAAGCAGAAGCAAATTGTAAGCAGCAATTAAGGAAATGATTGATTGGGGATTACTGAACTACTTAAGCTCCAGAATGGCTATCCAACCATTCCACTTGTTACCAGAGTATGTGTCAACATTCTTAGATAGATCAGAGAGATAATCGTGGCTGCCGACTAATACCACCTCCTTGCAAATCTGGTTAAGAAAGTTAGCGAGCTCGGCATCGCTTCTGAGCCCGTGCCACATGATCTTGCAATCGTGGAGGTGACTCACGTCCTCGGCGAAGTCAATCAAGTCATCCATGAAGAATAGGTACGTGGTGATGTTGTTGCCGCAATTGAAGTGACACTGCTCGAAGGCTACCAAGTTGAGGAAAAGTGACCTCGCCATATCCAGGCTCGTAAGCCGGGGAATCTTGAGGGTCCCATCCTTGAACTGGACGTTTTGGAAACTCTCCACCTCTCTATTTCTAAACTTGATCCATTTTTTTTTTCCGAAGTTTTGTCACGTAGTGGATGAACTGTAGCATAGTTTGTGACGACGTTAGGTTGCTGCCGACTTCGAGCCTAGGTATAGGAGGCTTCACCGGAACAACTCGAGGCAATGGAGCTCGCCCTTTAGGGGTAACGGGTCAAACTCCAGCCTTTTCTTGGCGAGGCATTTAAGGGGGTAGTCTGTCGACCGTAGAGAGGAGAAGAACTAGAGTGTCAGCTTGGCCAAGACCCCATGCAGGTTGGGTCGGCCGTTGCACGATCGTCACCTACCGTCGGCTGTCGACTGTCGTAACCGACCGGCGCACATAGCCCATCAACCGCCGTCCTCTCCCGCGGTCGGCGGCAGTAGGTGACGTTCATGCAGAGATCAGGCAGCTGTCGTGCAGTCAGTGGTCGTGCGACTGTCGTGCAGTGGTACGATTTGTAAATTGTTGTGTTTATTGATTTTTTCTTATTGCTCACGGATCATCGACTCCTGCCGGTCGTCACACGACCGTTACTTGCTGCCGTCGACAGCTGACCGCTAACCATCGTCATCGACCGGCGCCCATAGCCCACCGACCGCCGTCCCCTCTTGCGGTCGGCAGCAGCAGGTGGTGGTCGTGCGACAAGCGGGTGACTGTCGTGTGGCAGTTGTGCGACTGTCGTGCGGTGATCGTGCATCTGTCGTGCGGCGATCGAGCGGTGGTCGGTGGAGGCAAGTAGAGTTAATCATTCGTACACCAAACACTCATAAGATAATCTCTACTCTACAAGAAATCAAGAGCTAGGCCTGTAGTAGCCAAAGACTCCCTACAAGGTCCGTGTCAAAGTAAGCAGAAGCAAATTGAAAGCAGCAATTAAGGAAATGATTGACAAGGAATTATTGAAGTACTTAAGCTCCAAAATGGCTATAGAACCTTCCACTTGTTACCAGAGTAAGTGTCAACATTCTTAGATAGATCAGAGAGATAATCGTGGCTGCCGACTAATACCACCTCCTTGCAAATGGGTTAAGAAAGTTAGCGAGCTCGGCATCGCTTCGAGCCCGTGCCACATGATCTTGCAATCGTGGAGGTGACTCACGTCCTCGGCGAAGTCAATCAAGTCATCCATGAAGAATAGGTACGTGGTGATGTTGTTGCCGCAATTGAAGTGACACTGCTCGAAGGCTACCAAGTTGAGGAAAAGTGACCTCGCCATATCCAGGCTCACAAGCTGGGGAATCTCGAGGGTCCCGTTCTTGAACTGGACGTTCTAGAAACTCTCCACCTCTCTATTTCTAAACTTGATCCCTTTTTCCCGAAGTTTCATCACGTAGTGGACGAACTGTAGCCTAGTTTGTGACGACTGCTGGGTTGCTGCCGGCTTCGAGCCTGGGTACAGGAGACTTCGCCGGAACAACTCGAGGCAATGGAGCTCGCTCTTTAGGGGTAACGGGTCAAACTCCAGCCTTTTCCTGGCGAGGCATTTAAGGGGGCCGTCTGTCGACCGCAGAGAGGAGAAGAACTAGAGTGTCAGCTTGGCCAAGACCCCATGCGGGTCGGGTTGGCCGTTGCACGACCGTTGCCTACCGCCGACTGCCGACCGTCGTAACCAACCGGCGCACATAGCCCATCAACTGCCATCCTCTCCCGCGGCTGGTAGCGGTAGGCGGCGTTCATGCAGCGATCAGGCAGCTGTCGTGCAGTGGTCGTGCGACTATCATGCAGTGGTACGATTTGTAAATTGTTGTGTTTATTGATTTTTTCTTCTTGCTCATGGATCGTCGATTGCTCTCGGTCGTCGCACGACCATTGCTTGTTGCTGTCGATAGCTGACCGCTAACTATCGTCATCGACCGGCACCTATAGCCCACCAACCGCCGTCCCCTCTAGAGGTCGGCGGCGGTAGGTGGCGGTCGTGCGGCAAGCGGGCGACTATCGTGTGGCAATTGTGCAACTGTAGTGCGGCGATCGTGCAGCTGTCGTGCGGCGATCGAGCGGCGGTCGGTGGAGACAAGTAGAATTAATGATTCGTACACCAAACGCTCATAAGATAATCTCTACTCTACAAGAAATCAAGAGCTAGGCCTGTAGTAGCCAAAGACTCCCTACAAGGTTCGTGTCAAAGTAAGCAGAAGCAAATTGAAAGCAGCAATTAAGGAAATGATTGACCATGAATTATTGAAGTACTTAAGCTCTAGAATGGCTATCCAACCATTCCACTTATTGCTGGAGTAAGTGTCCACATCCTTAGACGGATTAGAGAGATAACTATGGCTGTCGACTAATACCACCTCCTTGCAAATTTGGTTGAGAAAGTCAGTGACCTCGGCATCGCTTCTGAGCCCGTGCCTCATGATCCCATAATCGTGGAGGTGCCTCACGTCCTTGGCAGAGTCAATCAAGTTGTCCATGAAGAACAGGTACGTGGTGATGTCATTGCTGCAATTGAAGTGACTGTTTGAAGGCTATCAAGTTGAGGAAAAGTGACCTCGCCGTATCCAGGATCACAAGCCGGGGAATCTCAAGGGTTTCGTCCTTGAACTGGACGTTCTGGAAACTCTCCACCTCATTATTTCCAAACTTGATCCATTTTTTCCGAAGCTTCGTCACGTAGTGAAGGAACTGTAGCCTAGTTTGTGACAACTGCTGGATTGCTGCCAACTTCGAGCCTGGATACAAGAGGCTCCGCCGGAACAATTTGTTGCAATAGAGCTCGCCCTTAAAGGGTAACGGGTCAAACTCCAGCCTTGTCCTGGCGAGGCAATAAAGGGGGCTGCTTGTCGACCACAGAGAGAAGAAGAATCGAAGCGCCAGCTTAGTTAAGATCACGTGCTGGTCAGGTTGGCCGCTACACGACCGTTGGCTGTCGACCATCGCCCATAGCCCAGTGACTGCCGTCCTCTCTCGCGGTCGGTGGTGGCAGGCGGCGGTCGTGTGGCGATCGAGTAGCTTTCGTGTGGCAGTCGTGCGACTGCCGTGTGGCGATACGATTTATAAATTTTTGTGTTTATTGATTTTCTCTTCTTGCTCACGGATCGTCAATTGCCGCCGGCCGTCGCATGACCGTCGTTTGCTGTTGCCGACAGCCGACCATCAACCGCCGACCATCATCATCAACTGGCGCCCATAGCCCACCGACCGACGTCCCCTCCCATAGTCGGTGTTAGCAAGCGGCGGTCGTGTGGCGAGCAGGCAGGTGTTGTGGGCTAGTCGTGCAGCGGTCGTGCGGCTGTCGCGCAGCGATTGGGCGGCGGTTGGTGGAGGCAAGCGAAATTAATTATTCGTACACCAAACGCTCATAAGATAATCTCCACTCTACGAGAAATCAAGAGTCAGGCCTATAGTAGCCAAAGACTCCCTACAAGGTCCGTGTCAAAGTAAAGTAGAAGCAAATTGAAAGTAGCAATTAAGGAAATGATTGACCAGGGATTGCTGAAGTACTTAAACTCCAGATGGCTATCCAACCATTCCACTTGTTGCCAGAGTAAGTGTCCACATCCTTAGATAGATCAAAGAGATAATTGTGATTGCTGACTAATACCACTTCCTTGCAAATTTGATGGAGAAAGTCAGCGACCTTGGCATCGCTTCTAAGCCCGTGCCTCATGATCCCGCAATCGTGGAGGTGCCTCACGTCCTTGGTGGAGTCAATCAAGTCGTCCATGAAGAACATGTGCGTGGTGATGTCGTTGCCACAATTGAAGTGACACTGCTCACAGGATAGCAAGTTGAGGAAAAGTGACATCGTCGTATCTAGGATCAGTAGCTAGGGAATCTCGAGGGTTCCGTCCTTGAATTGGACGTTCTGGAAACTCTCCACCTCTCTATTTCTAAACTTTATCCATTTTTTCCGAAGCTTCGTCACGTAGTAGAGGAACTGTAGCCCAATTTCAAACGACTGCTAGGTTGCTGCCGGCTTCGGGCTTGGGTACAGAAGGCTCCATCGGAACAATCCAAGGCAATGGAGCTCACTGCCCTTAAGGGGTAATGGGTTAAATTTCAGCCTTATCCTGGCAAGGCAATTAAGGGAGCAGTTTGTCCGCTGCAGAGAGGAGAAGAACTGGAGCGTTAGCTTGGCTAAAACCCCGTGCTGGTCGGGTCGACCGCCAACTACCGCCACCTGCCGACCATTATAACCGATCGGTGCTTATAGCCCATCGACGGCCATCCTCTCTCATGGCCGGCATTGGCAGGCGGTAGTCGTGTAGCGATCGGGCAGTTGTCATGCGGCGGTCATGCGACTGTCATGCGGCAGTACAATTTATAAATTTTTGTATTTATTGATTTTTTCTTCTTGCTCACGGATCGCCAACTATCGCCAGTCGTCGCACGACCGTCGCTTGCCATAGTTGATAGCCGACCGCCATTTGCCCACCGTCATCATCGACCGGCGCCCATAGCCCACCGACTGCTGTCCCCTCCTGCGGTCGGCGACGGTTGTACGGCAAGTGGGCAGCTGTCGTGTGGTAGTTGTGCGACTGCCGTGCAGCGGTTGTGCGGTGGTCGTGCGCCAATCGGGCGGCGGTTAGTGCAAGCAAACAAAATTAATGATTCGTATACCAAATGCTCATAAGATTGTCTCTAGTCTACGAGAAATCAAGAGCTAGGCCTGTAGTAGCCATAGACTCCCTACAAGGTCCGTGTTAAAGTAAGCAGAAGCAAATTGAAAGTAGCAATCAAGGAAATGATTGACCAGGGATTACTGAAGTACTTAAGCTCCAAAATGGCTATCCAACCAATCCATTTGTTTCCGGAGTGAGTGTCCACATGCTTAGACAAATCAGAGAGATAACCATGGCTGCCGACTAATACCATCTCCTTGCAAATCTGGTTGAGAAAGTCAGCGACCTCGGCATCGCTTTCGAGCCCATGCCTCATGATCCCTCAATCGTGGAGGTGCCTCACGTCCTTGGGGGAGTCAATCAAGTCGTCCATGTTGTTGCCGCAATTGAAGTGACACTGCTCGAAGGCTATCAAGTTGAGGAAAAGTGATATCGCGGTATTTAGGATCACAAGCCGGGGAATCTTGAGGGTCCCGTCCTTGAACTTGACATTTTGGAAACTCTCCATCTCCCAATTTCTAAACTTGATCCATTTTTTCCGAAGCTTTGTCACGTAGTGGAGGAACTGTAGCCCAGTTTGTAACGACTGCTGGGTTGCTGCCGACTTCGGGCCTGGGTACAGGAGGCTCTGCTGGAACAATTCGAGGCAATGGAGCTCGCCCTTAAGGGGTAACGGGTCAAACTCCAGCTTTATCCTGGTGAGGCAATTAAGGGGGCAGTCTGTCGACCTCAGAGAGGAGAAGAACTGGAGCGCCGACTTGGCCAAGACCCCGTGCTAGTCAAGTCGGCCGCGCTGAAGGCAGAACAACAGGTCGATAATGAAGAGTGGGATCTGATTCTCATGCAAGATCATGTCCTATAGGATAAATTGCGTTGAACTCCGCGACGAGGACAAGACAGGGTCATCGGGAGTGTAACCAAGTACATCAAACCCCTTGGAGTATCCCCTGACTAAATCCTACGGAATGTGTAAATCAAATGCGTTATTAGTAGAAGACTGGTGATTGAAAGGTTAGTGTAATTGCCGTGATAACACGTTATACTTCATCTATAAATATTGCATTCTTTATATATGGAAGTTAAGGGTGTGCATGACAACGCTTCTACTTTAGGGAATAGTTTTTTTTTTTTGATTTTTTCTATTTCTGCTCTGAGGAACAGTTTTTGAGTAAAATAATGTGTTTAGCAACGATATAAAATTTATATTATTGAAATAGAAAAAGAATAGAAATGCGTTTGGTACGTTTTATAAATTTTTGTACTTATTCGTTTTTTCTTCTTGCCGCTGCTGACCGTTGTCACCAATCGGCACCCATATCCCACCGACCGTTGTCCCCTCCTGTGGCTGGCGGCGACAGGCGGCAGTCGTGCGGCGATTGGGCAGCTGTCATGCGGTGATTGTGCGACTGTCGTGCGGCGGTCGTGCGACGGTCGTGCGGCGGTCGTGCGGCTGTCGGGCGACAGTCGGTGGCGAGAAGCAGAATATATGATTCGTACACGAAACGCTCATAAGATAATCTTAGCACAAGTAAAAACTCTTCATCTATTTTTACCTACTAAAGTAGTAGACACAAGTTCATTAAATTCTCTCTTACTAATGTCTTCACTTAGAATCAAATTGCAAACCTCAAGGTTATGTGCCTTTTCAAGATAGGATAAAGTCATATATAAGAGGGATATAAACTTGATAAAATTAGCCTATGGGGAGGTGGGATAAAAATTGGTAGGATTTTCGATATCCATTATAAGAAAGCTATTTTTCTCAAATAATAAATTTCTTAAATTAAAAAGATTAAAATTATATTTCAATATAAATAATATTTGAATTATATTATAAGAAATTCAAAATAACAAAAAATAAAAAACAATTTAGTTGTTTAATTTAATTTATTTTTATTTATATATTCAAATTTAGTTATATCTTATAATATAAATTCAATATATAAATATAAATATAAATATATATTTATATTGATTACATATTTTATGTATATTAGTACAGTTTAGTATTTAATAAATTTTTATTAGAGAATGGTGGAAGAGGAAAAAATAAAAAAAATAAATAAAAATGAAACAAGCAAGAGTGTTGCGAGAAATTTTTATAATTTTTGTCTATGTAACTTTTAGGTTCATTTATCGATATGCCATTTATATTAAATACTGGATATGATATGATGTGAATATATCCGAATTTATTACTACGATTTACCAAACAATGAATATAATATAACAAAATCCATGAATTTCATATTCTATCCTATTCGGTCCTATCTAAATCGGAAATTCATACGATCAAATGTAGGCTAAGCTTCTTGACCTATGGGAATTTTTTAGTAATAACAATAGCATTCAAACTATCAAATAAAGAGGATAATAGAAACAAAGCATATACCCAATGATCAAAGTCAATTTCAATAAACCTAGTTGACTAATGACCACATTGAATTCATTGATATGCTTAGGGTCTGTTTAGTAACGATTTTGTTCCAAAAATAAATTTTTTTTTCAGAAATAGTTTTTTTCTATTTCTATTGTCTAGAACAGTTTCTAAGCAAAGAACGTATTTGGTAATTATACCAAATTTCTATTCTTGAAATGGGAAAAGAATATAAATGTGTTTGGTATGATTCACAATTTTTTTTTTTTTTTTGTAATGTAGAATTTCTTTTAATTTTTTAATAATTTTTAAAGATTTTTTATTATTTTTATTTTTTTTCTCACACTTCTTTGCAGTATCGGTCGGTCGAGCAAAGAGAGGCGCGATTGCCAGCTGCCAATAGTAAGGAAGAAAAAAAAAAAAAAAAAATAATTTATTTCTAGAAATTGTTCTCGGGAATAAGAAATTATTTTATTCTATTTCTTATTTCCATTCCAAGTCTATTCCCGTGTCACTTTTTTTATTCGGAGGGTAGAAAAATTAGTTGACATTATCAAATGTATTATTGTTCTTTATTTCTTTTTCTTTTTATTTCGAGGAACAAAATAACAGAAAAATAAAGAAATTGGAACATTGCCAAACGAACCCCTAGCAACCATCATATCTTCGTCCGTTTTTAAGTAAAATAGATGCCGCATCAACTAGATTTGTTGATTGTAGAGGGATTCTTATTCATATTCAATAGGGCACCCATAAGTCTTGTAGTGGTCTTCTCTTTCATGATGTTAAATAAAACATACAAGCCAACGTCGACCAAATAACAGTTGGTGCGTATCTATTTTTCCCTAACAATTTCCTTTTTATATAGAGCTTTATTCTTGTGTGAGGTTGAACATTTTCATTGCAAAGAATACTTTCCCTTGCACTCTCCCTCTTTTGACTGCTTTTTAATTACCAAAATGTCCCTCCCTCCCTTTTCTCTTGCTTATTTCTTTATTCTAATTGTAATTCTCTTTTATTGAAGAAGTGCTCTACCTTAATATTAACACGATAGCGTACAAACACGTTTGCTAAAATAAATGTATGTCAAATTACATGTACTTGAGACAGAGAAAATAGTTGAAATATATTAGGTCAAAATATTAAATAAACTATTTTACAAAATAAGTTGCTCAAAATGATAATGTTTGGCTAATATCAAAATATTATGCTATTAGGCGATTAGCACATTACTGTGAAGTTTTCTTCATGCTTACTTGTTTATTAGCGTTAAGGCACATACATTAAGAGTAAAGAATAAGGTTTTTACGGATTAAGTGACTATTTAACCAAGTGGATATGGATTAGATGGTTATTAAAGATATGTAAATTGAGTGGTTAATTAAGAGAGCTGTTAACTTTTTGTGCAATGGTAATTTTAGAAAGCAAAAGTTAGGGCGCGTTTGGCAACGATTTTGTTCTCGGGAACTGATTCTGACAAGAAATGATTATTTTTTATTCTGTTCCCAGGAACTAATTTTGAGTAAAAGAACGTGTTTTAGAATGTCTAAAATTTCTGATTCTGAAATAGAACTACGTTTGATAACGTGTTTATTGATTTTGTTCCAAATTATTATTTTTTATTTTTAAATAATTTTTCTACTTTTTACTTTTTTTCCTTTTTACCTTTTTTCCTTTTCTTTTTCATTTTTTCCTTTTTCTCCTATTTTTCTTCTTCTTCTTGTGGCCGGCGATCTCGCCGAGCGTCGCCGGCCCTCGGCAAGGTTGGCCCTCGTCGGCCGAGCCTCGTCGGTGGACAGGCGAGGCTCACCGGGGTTGGGCGAGGCCCGCCTGGCCATCGGTCAGGCTAGGCGAGCCCGGCCGGTGGCTAGGCGGGCCTCGCCTCGCCGGTGGACAGGCGGGCCTCGCCGGGGCTGGGCGAGCCTTCGGCGAGCTCGCCGGACCGGCGGCGGGTGGTGGTGGGCGGCGACGGACGGCGGCGGGCGGCGGTGGGCGACGGTCGCGAGATGGCGGAAGAAAAAAAGAAGAGTTTTATTGTGTTGATTCTTTTTTGATTCTCGGACGCGAGAATCAACTTTTTTTTTTATTCTCAAATCTACTCCCAAACGATTATGGGAACAAATTTGTTCCCGAGAACAAAAATTTTACCAAATGCGATTCTTGTCCCAAACCGATTTCGGGAACAAAAATCGGGAATCGATCCTTTTTTGGCACGTTGCCAAACAGTGGTTTTTGGGTTCTTCACTAAGAAGCACGATTTGTGACACCAATCAAGGGCTGCCCTACTGTCTAACAGGTATACTATAAGCAAGTTGACGGGGTTGTGTTCCTTATTTTAGCGTATTGGTGCTTGCACTTTAGCCCCCAAATTTGGTACAATATATTTTTTGAGTTCTATACCTAACTCTACCCTCTAAGTGTTTTTACATCTAGAGTTGCCGAGGTTTGCACGAGATCCAAACTAATTATGGTATTGGCTCTAATATATAGGCAAATCATGTTCAATTTTAAATTTGTACATATACTCCGCGCAAAGCAATTGATTGCCTAAAAGATGACGAGAAAACAATAATGTCATATTATAAACAAAAATTAATCCAAGATAAATTTAATTTTATATATAGTAAAATAGGACATATAAATTATCTAGTTAGTGTAAACTTACGTTATATATCTCTCGTGATTTATATTGTTTTCACATGATTTCTTAGTTTCTTCATTGTCTCCATCACATATAGAAGATTGTCACTGCCGTAACTCCAAAAGTATTATATTCCCGTACGAGCGGAATGGACAAAATTAGAGAAGAGCTTTAGCAAATAAGTACAGATTTCTCGTAAAATAAGTACGTACGGTAGTATTTATACTGCTATATACAAACAAACATTTAAATTTTGTGTCCACCTACTAAATTATCCTTAATAAAAAATGACTCAATTAAGATTTTATTAAAGAATGTAAGGGCTCAAAGTAAAAAGTGGCCTGAGAAACAGTGAAAATAATAGCCTCTAAAAGAAAAAAAAAAGCTGGTCTATTAGTTTTATGCAAGAGCTTTCGTTAATCATGTTCTACAAGCTCGATTGGAATAGATTAAACGTTGTTCCATGCGCGATAATTTTTTAAATCATCCGCAACCTTCTTTAACCTAAACCCTATCTGATTAATCACTGGAGCGCGTTGGGTTCTAACTAATGTAAAAGCAATCGGGTTCGAGAGAGCTAGCCCAAGGCAATTATTGTTGCCTAAGACGGTTCATTTGCCCTTTGAGTCAATTGGGTTCGGGCAAGCTTTATAGTGGCCAAGCGGTCGCAACACTACTTAAAAATTCAAATTGAACTCAAGTGAACAAAAATAGGAGAAATTACGCAAATGGTTCAATTTTGATCACGTTATTTTATTTTTCAAAAAAATGGGACCTTATAATATTTTCCGACCATGATATTATGATGTATTTCAAGTGCCCATCTAGATGTAGATGAAATTTGTTGACTCGCCATGTTGACATGGAATAAAAAATGGAGAATCCATGACTCATGTCATGTTAGCACTTGAGGGGATGTCTTTTGAAAAAAAAATTAGTATTCAAGTCATTGATTGAAAGCGATATAAGAAAGTTATGACATTTGTAGTGTTTTTTTTTATTAATAATAATTTTTGGGACTTAATCGTCAATTCTCGTTAATATACAGCCGGAAAAAAATATATTAAAATAATCCTTAAATCAGGCCGTACCAAAGCCTGTGGCGATGTGCGGACCGCGCACGGATAATTTTGACAATTCCCTCCCCAGAAAAAGAAAAAGAAATACTTTCCAGAGAAAAGAAAATACAGAATTCGCAAGAAAACAAAACCGCCGCTGACGTCATCGAGGAAAAAACAACCCCCAAAGAAAAAAAGAAAAAGGAACGCGCACGCAACTTCGCTGGATCAGGACAAACCGCGCTGGGTCGGTCCGGATTTACGAAAATGCCCTCCGTGTCACCACCTCCCCACTTCTCTCCCCTCCCGTTAACCGGCGGGACATCACCCCTTCTTCGGCGAATCGCGGAAACTTCCTCCTTCCGCCGTCCTCCTCCGCCGTCCTCCTCCGTACCAATCGCCCTCCGCGGAAAGGCCGCCGCCTCTCCCCGCCGCGCACCGCCGGGCGCGGATAAGGCGGAATCGTGGGGCGCTCCGCCGCGAGCGGTCCCCGAGCGTCGGCGCGGCAACCGACCGACCGACGGACCGACGAGACGGGAGAGAGACCGAGCGCTAGGGAGGGCAGGGCGGGCCCCGCTTCGCTTCGGCAATCGGAGCTTGCCGCCGTGGATGCTCGCTTCTTCTTGGATGAACGCCAGGTCCTTCTCCGCGCCTCCTTCGACGATCGCTCCGTTCCGTTATTCTCCCGTACCTCCGAGCTTTTGCGGCTCTTCTTAGATCCGTACGTTCTTTTTTCCCGCGCGCGCGCCGAGCGTCGGCCGTCGTGCCGCCGCGTTAACCGCCGTCCGATTGATTGCGCGGAGTAGAGAGTTGGCCGCGGGTGTAAAGAGTGTTGTTTGGCGTTTTGACGTTTTGCTCCTCCGATTGATTGGTGGCAGAGTTCCGGAATGGAGTACCCGCTCGGTGGTCATGCTCCGGCCGTGCTGCAGCTCCAGAAATGGAGCCCTCCACGGGCCGAGCTCAACCTCTCGGAGTTTCGCGAGGCTTTCATATCCCCCACGCGGCAGCTGCTGCTGCTGCTCTCGTACCAGTGCGAAGCCGCGCTCCTTCCCCTGCTTAGAGGTATCTTGTCTATGTGCATCGCGAATTTGAGCTGGGATGAGATTTGGATATGCTTTTGTTCTTTGAGTGGATTGCTAACTATGATTCTTTTTGTTATTAGGGTTCTAGAGTTCTTTCTTCCAATACAAATTGGCCTTATTTTACATTGGTGTATGTTTGCTGCAGGGGACTTGAACATCGCAAATAATTCAGAGTGCTGCGGCAATGGGACTTCTCAGGATCACGGTTTGTCACCTTCGACAGATTATAATAGGTCAAACTTAGGGAATAATTTGCCATCCACATCGGGACCAGCAACAGAATGTGATGTCAAGTTTTCTTATCGTAGTAGCTTTCCTGGAGATCATAGTTATCCATTTATTTCAGATGTAAATTCACTGGCTTGGGGTGCATGTGGTGACACCTATAGTCATCACCAGGATACTCCATTCAAGGAATTTCTTTTTGTTTCCGGGAGACAGGGGGTGACGGTTCATGCTTTTCGTCAACATAATAATTCCAGTGAAGGAACTAAATTTGTGCCAGAGTCTGAATTTGGGGAAGGAAGGTGGATGGAATGGGGCCCTTGTGCTTCGACTGCTCAAACTACAGAGCCTTCTAGCTCATCACTGGAGGTCTCTGGAAATTGCACTGAGGTAATTGAAGAAATGACGGGTGATCACAAAGGCTCAGATAAGGATGAGTCATTAAGCAACATGCTTTCAAAGAGGTGGTTGCGGTCCTTCTTTACCAGAGTTGAAACTGTGGAATTTGATGGTAAAATATGGATCCAGTTTCCTTCGGGGCTGTCCTATCCTTACTCTGCTGAGGTTGTTTCTTTTACCATTTTTGACAATAATTTCTCATCTCCTGATGCTGTTTCCAATGGTCATTATGTTGGAGACGCCAAAGATATTCAACCTGAAACAGTTCTTGATCCACTTGATGATGCATCTGTAAATTCCAGCCCTAAATTTCAGTCGGATAGATTATCCAATTTTTTAGGTGTTGGCCTTGACTGTCACTATAGTTGTTCCAAAATTTTCTCCAGCAATTCACATTACTTGATTGGGTTTGTCTTAACATCAGAAGATTATAGTTCAATTAGCAGTAGTGGTGCCACTAAAAGATTGGGGAGCAGAACTTTCATTGTTGTTCTCAGAGTAGCTTCTTTGGGAATTGAGTGGGTTTCCTCAGTAAGGCTTGGGGAACATTTAACCTTGGACCTGCCAGGAGTGTGGACAGACTTTTGCTTTTCTGATAGTCTAGTTGTTTGCCTTGCTGCTTCCGGCTTGATATCTTTTTATGTGGCAATATCTGGTGAGTATGTGAGAAGCTTAGATATCATGCAAGCTTGCGGAGTAAGTTCTCAGTTGAGCTCCTTTCAGCAAGAAAATATCCACCTGGGCAGAAAACCACAGGTCAAACCAGTTGAGACTTTTGAAGAGTTGACCCATCAAAGCAGTCGTCTTAATGTCAAAAGGAAGTTTACAAGGCTAGTTGCTGCTTCTTACACATCTCTACTAGCTGCAGTTGATGAAAATGGTGTGACATATGTAGTATCTGCTGCCGATTTCTTACCAGCTGAACACTATTTGAGTGCACTGCTTCCGCCACTTATTCATGAGTTGGGGATACTAGTTGGGTGGGAGGTTGGTGGTTTTGATATAGGGCATTCGTTGGTTTATCCTGGTGTTTCAAGAATGCAACATGGAAACAAGGGAAGTAAGGAGCTTCAGAAATACCAGAACTGGTATTTGAGTGGGATGAGAAGTGAGCAGGACTCATCTTTGACTGGATCTGCCACTTCGATGAAAACATATGAGAGTTCTCAGGGCTTAAACTTAAAATCAAAGTGCAGGCGCACAGTCTTTCTTCCCACGGATGGTTTTAAAGCAGATGACTGCATATGTTTGTCTCCTCTGGGAATCACTAGGCTAGCTAAAAAGCACATGTTGAAGCAAGATGGTTGCCAAGTTATGCATTGTAATCTTCAAGTGGATTTTGCTGTTTGTAATGACCAGTGTATGAATACAAAGACCAAGCCCTTCAATCTCCAAGTGGGTGAAGGGGGTTTCTTTGGAGAAGCAGTTGGATGCACTTTCCAGGGATGCCTGTATTTGGTGACACAGCATGGACTTTCAGTAGTTCTTCCCTCAACTTCAGTTTCACCAAATAGGCTTCCTAAATCTATAGGATATAAGTTCAGAAGTAATGATGGAGGCGCTCTAGATGAAGCTGGTAATCACTTGGGAATTGAAGAAAGATACCGGCTTTGGTCACCTTGGAAACTTGACGTTTTAGATAGAGTCATTCTCTGTGAGGGCCCAAGAGTGGCGGATTGCTTATGCTTAGAGAATGGTGAGGTTCATATTCTTTCATGCTTTCTTTTAGCTTGAAGGACTACATTATGTTTCATTACTTCGTAGTGGTTGTGAGATCTACAATTGCTGGTTGTTCCTTGTAATTGCATCTGCAGTCTGGACATTGGCCAAGTTTTCTTCATTAGTTCTACTATTGATTTGGCAATCTGTCCTTTGGCTATTGTATTTGGATAAGCATCTTGATTGTGATTGGATATGTCAGAAGTGCTTCTTTTCTGTCATTTTGTTGACTGGTTAAACCCAACTTAGCAGGAGCTGTGAACATGAATGCTAGCTATGTTGTGGCAAATCTTTCTGAAGAAAATCTGTGACACCTGTTAAAATATTGCGAAAGAACGTAGCCAATGACAGTGAATATGACATGTATCAGCATTGTGGATCATTAGCTGTGCTAAAGCATGGAGATAAGGGAATAGCAATAGGTGCACAAGCTTATACACTAGCATCATTGTGCATGTGATCTAACTTCACATATACATTCCATAAGTACACACAAGAATCCTAATTATATATCTCTTAATCAATGTGGATGTGTTACCACTTCACACACTTTGATATGAACTATTAAGTTTTTAACTGGAATGGAAACTAGCTGGAATTAATACGAGATCTGAGTTTATTGGAGCACACTAGTAGGGGGGTCCTTTTGTTCTTAGTTGGCTGTTGATATATCAAATTGCCAATGCCATGAAAACCATGTTTTGGCATTTTATGCTCTGTCAGCAGTAGCCATTTCTTTGGGCCTTGAATTTATATACACCGTGTTTATTTGGACTTGAACATTAGTTGATCTGGTATTTCTATGTGGAGCATGTCTTCACAGCCTGAAATTGTTTGTCTCGAGAGGACTGTATGTAGACATGAAAGCTTGATATAATTACAATTGTAGAATAATCGAAGTAATTTACCTATGAAAAAATGTTTTGCACTGGGCTTCCGACTCTTTTATTCAAATATATTTGGCATTGATATTTTCATCCTATTGACAGTAGGCTGAAGCTGAACTTAATACTGTGAGAGGAATAGGCTGAGCTGGATGTGACCGTGTTATTGCTGCTTCTTTATCATCATTTACTTTCTTCTGAGGATCTTTTATCTTTATGTTTTATTTTCTTTTTGAGCTACACAATCGTCATCACGAGCACTAAGATTAATCAATGACCGAAGTCTGCCACTTCAGACAGAAGGTCCAATGGCTCTTTTTTTTTTTTTTTTTTTTTTGACTTCTGGATAGGAGTGGTATACTTAGGAGAAAAGCTCCTGGTTTTATAGTAGAAAATTTTAGCAAGTCATATTGGAAGGTCCATCGTTTTCCTTTTAGCTTTGGAGGCTGTTGTTTTCCCTCTTTTTTTGTCCCTGATGACTCTTTATCGTTCATATAAATTAAATGATTCCTGGTGACTTAGTTACCAGTGACAAAGAAAAGTTCTGTCAAGGATGCAAACCCCAGCCACCCCTTAAAAACACAAATAAAGTAAAGAAAGGAAAAATGACGCAGATCTGCCCGCCCGGGGGGTGGTTTGTGTTGGTGTTATATTGAATATTGCAGGAGATGTATTTTCAGATTGCAGTTGGTTTGAGGGGGTTTTTAGTGGCTTATTATTATGGCAGATGTGTAACATGGTTATCTTGTTAGTCAAGAATAAGATCCTGATATTCAAACTTTTAAGCAGTGAACTGGTTAAATCCAAGGACCTGGCCTGTCACAAGCTGTAAAAGCAATTCCAAATGAGCCAAATATATTTAAAATAATTGAAGTATATTGGAAGACGAATGATATTTCATGTTGAAGGAAGGGGTTTAGCTTAAAAGCATTAGATGAGTTGATAGATTTGATCAAATCTAGCATATTCTGTGTACTTTTAGTACTTTAATTTGATCAAATTTGGACTATTTGAAATTCCTGTTACCAAATGAAACTGAACATGTCTTGTATGAGTCGCAGTCTGAAAAAGAAAATGAAGATGAAAAATATTTGAAAGGTCAGTGCTTCTATATTTTTTAGTATGACATTTACATAATTATTTTAACCTTGATGTGATAAGAACAACTACATTCACATTCAAAAGGCTTATTTGTGAATATTATTTGAAATCTTTTGATGTTTAATTATGTGCTATAGTGTCATACAGATAGTAATAGAAAAAAATTCCTTATGTTTGGTTGACAAAATAGTGCTTGGATAGGAAATTAACAATACTCAAGACTTGTGCATCTCTTTGGCCTTCAACCTGTTTGTTATAAAGTGTGGTCCCTAATTTGCCAATTGTTGTTTGTTGGAAAATAATATATCATACACATGTTCTTTTGCCTTTTATGATCATATCATCTACTTCTTTGTAGTCATTTCACTATGATCAGTTGTTACTCCTTTCTTTTTTCTCAAGTATTTCGGATTCCTAGCGGTGAATGGTGCTTGTCTTGGCAGGATGGGACCTAAAAGTTTCTCGAATACGTCAATTACAACTAGCATTGGACTATTTGAAATTTGATGAAATAGAGAGGTAATATTCTGAAGTTTCTTTATGAAATTGTATGTCACTCCTTAATTTATGTCATGGTTTTGGTGTAGAAAATTTTGAATATTTTTCTACTTTGCTATGTTGTTTGCCTGTTTTAATTGGTGGAACGTGCTAGTGTTTTTTTAGCATGTATACTTTTAGTCTCACATCATGTTGACAATACGTATAATTTGTTCCATTGTTATTCATGTTGAGAAGAAGACTACATATACTTAACCATTGAGAACGACTGATTGACTTAAATGACGTGTCCTTTGGTTCCTCATTTCCCATCACCAAAATTAAGTGATCTTGCTTCTTTATAAATTATGGGTCTCACTATCTTTTTAACCACACATATTGATTGACATGCCTTCGAGCCTTTGTCATACTGCCAGCCTTAGCATGTAGTGTAGTAATGTATAATATACATGTCTTTCCTTTATCTAAGAACTTCAGCTTTTGGAACAAATGGTTCCATATTCAATTCCCTTTTGTTTGAGGGGTTTGGTCAGGTCAAACCTAGGAGATGATGGTTTAGTGTTCTTCAAATTAGACATTTGACCACATGGAGATAATTTGATGTCCAGTTGCGATGAATTGTACCAGAAACGACTGATCTTCTCTTAAGTTGAGGTGGGGCTGGGAATTTGCAAAGGCAGGCAGACACTCCATGATGTTTTTGGAATGGATGTCTTAGTAATGGAGTCTAACTGACTTATTTGTCATATCTATGTATTGTTTCTATGCATTGATTTTCTCTTTTCTTCAGGGATGTAATTGGCTTCATAGACATGGTAGATTCTCTTGTGAATGAGTTCTTATTTGATCTTTGAGCTCTTTGGAATGCCATCATTTAAGCACAGTTTGCAGTCCATCCTTATATTTATCCATCCCATATCTGTAGGGCAATGACTCCACTATTAGCCAGCAAGCCTTCATCATGGTGCCCTTTAATGACATTTATCTTTTTACTGATCAAAAGTAGAGTATACATTTGTCAATGGATTAGTCATTCATATCCCTCAAAATATTCGAATCTGTTTGTCATTACTGTTATTAGGGAATAGCTTTTGCTTTCTGCAAGTCCATAGAGATTATAAGAGCTAAATCAAGATGTTAATGGTCTTTATTGCCATTTTCAATATTTGGTCAATTCGAAAAATGTACTAGTTGGCTGCAGTTCATCGTTCTCTGTCATGAATGAATCAAGTGGATGGGTTATTACCGAAAATTATGTCAAATCCGGTTTATAAGAGTAAAAGATGTACTTGGAAACGTGATCACATAATTGCTACAAGTATGGGAAACTTGAATCAAAATTTAGATGTTTCTAGCATATAAACAAGCATGGAACATGAGCAGATAATACTGGCTGTTTTGTGTCACAGAAAGTCAGACTTCATCAGAACTCTTTTTTCCAAGTTAAAAAAAAACTATCTAAAAGTTGAATATTTTTAATGGTAGAGTTGACTCTACAGTTTTTGATTTACTCAATTTTGACAATGATATTTCTGTTTCCTTTTTCTGACTCTCTCTTATTTTTTGCTGGATGACTAGATCCCTAGATATGCTTGTGGGCGTCGATCTCTCGGAAGCAGGCATTTTGAGAATAATCTTCCAGGCTGCTTTTTTGATGTATGGAAAAGTTGGCAGTGATACTGATGTAGCTGTGGCATCAAAGTAAGACTTCATTTTCGGTTCATCTTTTCCATGGTTATACAATTACATAGAAACTACAATATTCCAGAATACCATTGTTAGAGGCCCTAATTTACTTCCTAATGGAAGTGCTGCAGTCATCTTATTTATGCATTTCTATTCTAGGTCATCACTTCTACAGACAATAATAAGTACAGTTTCACCTAACCTGCTGAAAGTTGATCAAGATTTCTGCATAAATCTATCAGAATATCCATATCATAATTAAACACCCGTCTCAAAAATTTGCTAGAGAATGGGTCATGTCAAGTGAAAGAACTTGAACTATAGGAACAGGAAGTTGTATCTTCTCCCTTATCCTGCCCAGAGCATGAGGAGAATGGCGGGGCCTTGCTTCTCTGCGAAACACAAAACTCATTGGCAGGTCCCACTTTAATGTATTTGGATGTAGCTTTCAAATGAACTTTGGCTGGTCTGTTAGTTGCTGCTACTGATGCTGTAAAGGACAAGGGAAAGAAGGAATTACATCTCATTGTTTGTCATAATGATCAAAATTCTTGCTGGGAGAATACTTCTGTTATACAGGATTAATAAATTCCCTAAAGCGGTATTACAGAACTGTTAACCCTTATATCAGTTTCAAGAATGTTGACCAATTTTGAAACCTTTTTTAAACCAAAAGCATAAGGACAGTATTGATCTTTCTTTAGTTTGTGGAATTTCCATATTTTCAGTGAGTGACCACATAGTAACAGGAAGGTCCAGAGTTTGCTAGCCATTAGAAAAGGGCATTTATAAGGGTTTTTTTTTTTTTTTTTTAAATAAAATAAATTTTGATAGATAAAGTTAAATTTTAGGGCAGTAAGGGGCCGCAAACCCATGTGCATAAGGAGTCCAAGAAAAGAAGGCTGAAGCCATTACAAAACAGCTCTGAAAACCAAAAGAGAGAGCTCAAATACAAGATTATCATCAACTATATTAACCAAGGCATTTACATCCACATGTAGGTTTCCTCTATACCAAAAGTGTGTTACTTTGAGCTAATTTTTAATAAAAATAGAGATGGAAGATTATGGTGCGTTTGGTAACTTTTCTGTTCAAATATTGTTCCAGGAAACACAAATAGAAAAAACTATTTCTGTTCCGGGGAATAATTTTTGAACAGAAGAACACGTTTAGTAAACTTGTATAATTTTTTTGTTTCTTTTAATTTTTTAATATTTTTATTTTATTTTTCTTTTTTTCTTTTTTCTTCCTTTTGGCCGGTTGCCAGCCTCGGCCATAGTCGGCGACTGGCTGACGAGGGCCAGCAGCCTCACCGGGCCACTGCCAGGTTGGTGTTGCATGGTGGTGGCTTGGCCAGGCTGAGCCTTGCTAGCCAGCATGAGGTTGGCCTCGCCGGGGGCCGGCGATGCTCCGGCGAGGTCGCTGGCCCTCGGCGGCCATGGCCGAGGCTAGCGATTGGCCAAGGAAAAAAGAAGAAAAGAAAGAGAAGGAAAAATAGGAGAGAGATTGTTTCTCGGAAGTGTTCCGGGAACAAAAATAGATTTTTTGTTCCCAATAACAAAAGTGTAAACAAACGTGTTTTTGTCTTTTTTTGTTCCCCGGAACAAAAGAGCAGAAATTGTGTTTCGGGGAACAAAAAAAGAACACAAACAAACAGACCCTTACTCTCCATCAAAAGTATCTTGTTCCACTCCTTCCAAATCAACCAAGAAGCAGAGAGAAGAATTGAGGCTTGAGGCGATCCTTCTTTTCTTCTGGTAATGAATAACGTGCCAAGCCTAATTTCTTGCTCGATGGAACCTCCAATAACAGAAGATAACCTGGTGCAAGTATGAGAAACTGTCCAAACCATTTTCTTCCAAATAACAATTAAGGACTTCACGACATTTAGGGTGTGTATGGTAACATTTCTGTTATTGGGAAAAATTTCTATTTAGAAATAGTTTTTTCTATTCTATTCCCTAGATGAGTTTTTGAGTAGAAGAATGCATTGGTATGAACCTAAAATTTCTATATTCGGAATAGAAAAAGAACAGAAATTTTGGTACGTCGCTAATTTTTTTTTTTTGTGACGTGGAATTTTTTTAATAATTTTCTGAGATTTTTCTTTTTTTTCTTTTGAATTTTTTCTTTTTCTTTTCTTTTCTTTTTCTTCCTTCTTCCTCCTCTAGCCAGTTGCTGGGCCTCAACGATGGCCAGCAAGGTCGACCTTGGGGCCTCGAGCAAGGCTTCACCTATGGTGGTTGGGCAAGGTTGAGCCTCATCGGTGCCTAGGCAAGGCTGAACTTGTTGCCCGTTGTCTTTGGTCAGTTGTTAGCCATCGCTGAGGCCCGACAACTAGCTAGAGGAGGAAGAAGAAGGAAGGAAAAAAAGAACAGAAAAAAAAAAGAAAAGGAAATGTGCTTGTTTCAGCAATTGTTCTTGATAACAAAAAAGTAGATTCTTTTTACTTCTTGTTTCTATTCCAAATCTATTTCGTGGCCACTTTTCTATTTTAGAAATAGAAAAATTAACTGACATACACGAAGGGATTTGTTTTTTTGAGGAAAAAAGAACCAAAAAAACAAAGAAATAGAAACATTACCAAAAACGCCTTTATTAGCTTCTCTCGTGAACAAGAAAACTACACTACGATGAAGCTGGACATATCTACATTGCTTTTTAATAAGCTTATACTGTTTGCCAAGCATGTTCCGAGGAATTTGGAGTCGTGATTGATTCATTTTGTTGAAAGAAAAGGGAAAATAGAATAAATCTATCCTGAACGTGGGATATGGTCGGCTTATTTGAAGGGACTAAAATTTGATTGTTTTCCTGTACTAGGACATGCCTATGGATATGCTTGATTTATCTGTAGAGGACTGCATCCTACTAAGAAACTTTTTATTTATTTTTTGTCGAAATATAGTAAAAAGTACGTAAAGGTACATGTTCATAGATGCATCACATGAAAGTATAATGGTTATATCCATTTAGAGACATTGAGCTAGAGGTTCTACTTCGAAATGTATCATATTAGTCTGATCGATTTCTAGGGGAAGGAGTGTGTGGTTTGGTATCCTGATAAACTTTGTCTTTCAGGGCACCATGTTATTTTTCTTAATGGTTATGCTGACCTATTGGCTACACTTTTTTTGTCTACCATATTGATTACTATCATGTGTCAAAATCAGTTTTAAGAATTGGATTTCTCATTTATGTACAGATGTCCCATCACATGGAGACTTCTTTCTTGGAAAAATATTTCAATTGTGCACATATGATGGAGCCCTTTACCTTTGATATGTTGATATGATCACTTAAATTGTCAATGGCATTCGAATTTCTGATACTTCCTTCTGGAAGAGATTCAATTGGTTGTGTTCCAAGTGAGGCAAGAACGTACTTCCAGATGGCTTGTGCTTATTTATTGAATTTCTCATTTATCAAGTTGTCATTTCAAGGGGAATCAATTGATTAAAGCAAAACTGGTAAAAATTGACTCAGCCAAAATATTCTCACTTGTAGGTGTAATGCATTATTAGCACACAAGAGACCTTTCAAGTTGCATTGCTGTGCATCATAGTGTGGTTATATCATTATCATGATTATTTTTCACCTTGATTTAAGCTTGGAAGAAAAAACTTATGCTTTTCTTTGGAAGGTCCTTTTTTTCAGATTATGCTTTTGATTGGTCAGACAATGTAAAGGGTTTATGCTGCAACTTGTATGTTTTCTTAAAGGCTTTCCTCATTTTGTCATTGTTTAGTGCATAATTGGGGCTGTCCTTATCTTGAATTTATGACAGGCTTCTTGCATTGGCTTCTTCCTTCGCTACCAAACTGATTCGAACATGTGGTTTGCCACAGCAGAAGAAACATGCTTACTTCTTTGAGGGCTGTGACAGTGAAGTACTTCCTCCCTCCCCTCTAGTGGAGGAAGTGCAAAGTGAAATAAAAAAAATGAAAAGGCTTAATGAAATGGCATATTTTCTGGAGATCATTCGGAATTTGCAAGGACAACTTGCTGCAAAATTTCAAAGGCCGGGCCAAGGATTGGTATGATATGCTTATGCTTGTTCTGATTTCTTTATATAGATGTTTGTGGCTAATAATTATGTCAATTTCTACAGGTGGATGTAGGGGAAGCATTGAGTTTGGTGGATGCAGAGCCATCTACTGATGAATCTGGACTTTCAGTTGCCCCAGCAAATTCGATGTCCCTTACAGCATCTAACCACCATGATGTTTCTCTACCGGTTAAAGTCCTGGGTTTTCGAAATAATGAGAATCTGGCTTTGACAGTGAACTCTTTGGATTCTGGAGTACTCACGAATTTAGATGACTCACATGATACATCTTCCATTGTACCCCGAGTGGTTGAGGGAAACATCCCTAGAAGGAATCTTCTTCCCTTGGAAAATCCCAATGAGATGGTGAGACGGTGGAAAATGGACAATCTTGATCTTAAGACTGTGGTCAGAGATGCTCTTTTTTCCGGCCGCCTCCCCTTAGCCGTTCTTCAGTTGCACCTCCATCAGTCAATAGATCTGATTGGTGAGAATGAGCATTATGATACTTTCAATGAAGTTCGTGAAGTTGGGAGGGCTATTGCATATGACTTGTTTCTTAAGGTAAGTAGGTAATGAATTTTCTCATAAGGTAAATATTTTTGTCATTGCATTACAATGAAACACGGTTAACAGGGTGAAACAAGACATGCTGTAGCAACGCTTCAAAAGCTTGGAGAAGACATAAAAACCTGTTTGAAGGAATTACTTTTTGGCACCGTGAGGAGATCTCTCCGAGTACAGATTGCGGAGGAGATGGACAGATGTGGTTATTTGCGAGGCAGTGAGTTGAAGATATTGGAAACTATAGCGTTAATTGAGGTATTAGGCATTTTTCATTCTGGAAATCCTTTATCTAAAGGCATTGCAGCATATATAATTTTGCTATTTTTTTTCTTTGCTCTAATATCTTTCTTTGTCTTGTGGCGGTCTGACAGAGGCTATATCCCAGCAGTTGTTTCTGGAAAACATTTCTTGGCCGGAGGGGCCAAATGGAGAGTGCAGCGGAGCAAATTAATATGCAATTGTTGCTCTCACCTATGTTCACTAATATTACCATTGAGTGCGGTGAGATTGATGGAGCTGTCATAGGTTCATGGGTAAATTTCGTTGGTAATTCTTTAGATCCTTTGGTTAATGAAGAGAGTGTTCATGGTGGATATTGGGCTGCTGCAGCTGCTTGGTCTAGCATCTGGGATCAGAAAACCATTGATCGGGTGAGTCATTTTTTTTTGGTTGTAAGTTTATGTTAGATGCATTGTCTTTTCTTTTTCTGTCATTGTCTTTATTCAAAACAGGGCATGTTAGTTGAATCAAAAGTTAAAAAAGGAATGCCACTTGGTGTGATATTTGGTTTTCTTGAGCATTCCCATTTTATATAAATAATCACAATGAATATTTCTTGATTTTTTTCCTGCTGTGCTTAAACTTAATTGCTTCCCCAAAATTTATAGTCTGCCTAGGAATTGTTTACTAGGCATAATGTTACTATCTTCATTCCTGACCTGGTAGGCTCAATTTTAATTCTTCACTTTTGCTCATTTTGTTTCTATAGTGAGATCTAATTGTTGGAAATATCTTTAAATATATGAGATTATCCTACATATCTCTGCCGTTGACTGTAGGTTTGATGTTGGTGTGGACTTTTTCTGTAGCAGAATGTTCTTATTCATTTCTTTCTTCTCTGATCTTTTTATGGTTAGCTGATGACATCATGCACTGTGGTCTGTCTTTTCAGCTTCTTCTGTCCCACTTTTGCTAAAATGTTCATATATCTTTCCATCAAGTGTTTTGAATAGCTGACTTACTACCATGAAAGCTCAAAGCCTCACTTCATGCCTTTGAGTTTCTTGTCTTGCTTGTAGTCTGTTACTAGAGCTGGCAAAGGCAAATTAATGCACTTATTCAAAAACTCTGGTCTTTTGTTTGTTATTTGATTTAGCTTTTATCATTGTGGGGATATTTATGTTTAATTTGATAAAAAACATACAGAAAATACAGATGCTATTCTCTATAGCTTGTGTTGCAAATTTACCTGGCTTCCATTCAAAATTTAATTCTGATAGCCTTTTCATCTCTTTTGTTCCAAGAGGCTTGCGAGTCAAATTGTCTCTCCATATGCCTTTGCTTTATTAGAGAATTTGAACTAATTTAATTCTTGGCTTTTTTCAGCAGTGATTTTCACTGGTAATGTGATTATAGTTGTCCTTCCACCACTGTCATTGCTTTAAAAAGGTTTCCTGTTATTCATACATGGAGATGATTGATCTTGTTTTTGATGGTTGACAAGGCTGATCGGATTCTGGATCAGTCCTTTCTCTTGGGTTTTCATGTATTGAAATTAAGTTCTGAGAACCATTTTGTTGCGTTTCTTTTGTTTCACTGCTTTAAAGGAGAACAGGAACTAATAGAGCTTTTGGGTTTCTTAGTTTGTGATTCTCATTGGACTTATGATGGTGATTTCCATCTCTATTATTGCTTTTATGTCGTTTCATAAGAACATAGTGGATCTTGTTTTGATGGTTGACATGGCTGATTAACATCTTGGATTTAGTATATTCAGTCTGAGGATGACTTTGTTACCCTTGTACAGATTGTACTTGATCAGCCTTTTGTGATGGGGGTTCATTGTCTTTGGGACTCGCAACTTGAGTACCACATCTCCCATAATGAATGGGAGGAGGTTGCCAGACTGTTGGACTTGATGCCTTCATCTGCAGTATGTGACGGAAGACTCCAAATCACTTCTCATGATTTGCAGCCTTGCACTACAGATGGATATAGCAAGCAAGTTTCTTACCACGTTGATGATTTATTCTCTCCCGATGAAATCGACGACCCCTACATCAATGTACCAGGTGTTAAGATTTTCAGGTTTTCAGCAGATATGATGTGTTCTATGTGGGTAAAAATGCTCCTTGAGCCTGAGCTTGCAAAAAGGTTTATTTTCTTAAGAGAGTACTGGGAAGACACATGTAACATAGTGTCTCTCCTGGCTCGTTCGAGCTTCATTACAAGAAAGTATCATGCCCCATTAGAGAGTGGACCATCAAATGTTAATGCCTCCAGTGCCGGAGAAACTTGTCTTACTGATTCTAGTCAAAATTTGCATAAGGTCATCGCACGTTATTGTGCTCAGTACAGCTTGCCGGATTTTCTGGACCTTTATCTTGATCATCACATGCTTGGTTTGGATAGTGAATCCCTCAATCCATTGCTGGAAGCTGTTGTAAGTTTTCTCACATCCAGTGAGTGCTACTGGTCCTCATTTTAATTTTCTTATTTACAAATAGACCCAGTCTGCATCTTTTGAAGTGCTTTTTTTGTTTTTTGTTTGCATGACTTAATAAATCTTTTCAACCAATTTGACATCGAATATAACTTTGTCAAAGAAACCTTGGACGGTTGCTTGTAATGAAGTATGATGTACTGGGTGATGGCACCTTAGTTACTGCTATAATCATGTCACTATCTGACGGAGAAGTATAATAGATCTGAGTCAATGTATTAGTTGCTAGGTCATCCCAGATCATGGTATATGCACTCGTTTTTACATTGACTAGATTTCTTTTGCACTTTTTTTGGGAGAGGACAAAGAGATAAGGAAAGGAAGATTTTGACAATTTGAATGATTTTGGAAAGAAAATTGATCCCTCCTTATGTGCAGAGACTGCAGAGATGAAATTGAGTCGAAATCTGAAAGGATTGTGGGAGAGAGTTTATCACTTAATAAGTAAGGAAAATTTGAAGAAGAAAATGCATGAAATTTCTATAATTACCATAGCTGTGACTTTCTTTTCATTGCATAACGAGTAGTTTTCAACTTACAAACTATTTGGATTTAATCTTCACTTTCTTTCTCTGTTTTCTTCTGTCCAAATCTTAAAAGGGAGAGTTATCTTCTATCCTGCTCGCTTTGTCATTTCTTCCCCTTCATTTAGTGTTCTCCTTATTCATGCTGTCAATTTGGATGTTGCCAGCCTTATTGCTTACTCTTCAGGGACTTATTAGAATTTATTTTTTAAATATTGTTGACAATAAGCCAAAAGAGGGAGATTATCATGTTGAGTTCTTGGATGCTTTCATTGGCTACCTCTGTTTTGTAGAAAGAATAGCTTATAGCTAGAGCGCACTTTGAAACTGTGTGCATGAATATAGTTTCATTAGAATAAATCTTCTATTATAATAGTTGACCAACTTAATTATAGATGGTTTGCCAAGTTTTGGTTTCAGCATTAGATGATGGGATGGTGAAGTCTTGACTGATTGTAGACGTCAAATAATCAGGTGAATTTGGCAGGCAAGCGGTATCATAACCTTCTAGAAGTGCTTCTAGTTTTTGTCTGCAATCAGAATAGCAACTCTCAAGCTAGACAAGCTCTTCTCTTTGTCATTTTGGTCTTCTGAGTTAACTGTCAGTTTGTTAGCTATTACCTTATAAATCATATAAATTCTTGAAGACTTTTCTGGAATTGGGTGAGATAGATGAGAGAAATTCTAGACATGGAGCTTAAGTGGGATGATAATATGATTGTTAAGTCCTGATTTATGAACACGATATGATCTAATCGATGTCTAGATTTCTGGTGATAACCTGCTTGTCAATCTTGTGACATTTTGGGTAACATAATTTGATTGAGAAGCCAGTAAGATAGCGAACTATATGAATTTGCATTATTGTAGTAATAAGAGGGTTACGATATCTTCATTGGATAAACTTTTCGTGCTTTTCATAGTGCTATTACTGCCGACTGATCTTTTTTGCCTTTCTGTTCTTATCTATCTGTCAGGAAAATCTGTTATGGAAGTTCATTTCTGAAAATATTGACGTAGATGCACCCAAAATCATTGGGAATCCCATGGAGTTTCAGAAAAAAAATGAGCATTTTAGACTCTCTTTACTTTCGTAACACTGAGATTTGGAACATCATGGATAATGCAGCAACTTAGTTTTAGCTATTACTCAATAAGATAAGGTTTAACTTATTTCTTGAGGAGAGACTCTGGTGCCTATATATGGCCCATGTTCCCTTTTCTTCTTTATAGCTCAAAATATTGCCAGAATAATTTGACTACTTAACTCTTGGGCATCCCTTGTTACGTTGTGGATCCTTACATGATCTACAGGGTTCAAGAGTTCTTAATGTCATGCTTTAGTTGTAGGGTCACTCTTATATTATACATCTCTTTCCTTTATAATGTTCTTGGGTTACTTACTTTTTGTGAGAAGTGAAGAGAAATCCATGATGAGGCAAAAAGGAGGTTTTTTTTTCTTTCTTTCGGCTACTTATACTAGAGATCAATTAGTTATTGCCGCTGTTGCCAATCCTTCTGAGATAGTGACCTGTTATACCATCCGTTCTTGTAGGGCGATTGTCAATGGGCGAGGTGGTTGCTCTTTGCTAGAGTTAAGGGGTGTGAATATGAAGCATCATTTTCTAATTCTCGTGCAATAGTAGCTCCTGGTTTATCTCCTGGTAGTAATCTGAATGTGTTGGAGACGCACTCTGTCATACGCACAGTGGATGAGATTGCAGAAGGAGGGGGAGAATTGGCTGCTATTGCAACTCTTATGTATGCCCCTATCCCCATTCAAGACTGCTTGAGCACAGGCAGTGTTAAAAGGCAGAGTACTTCCTCACAATGCACATTGGAGAACCTTCGACCTGCCTTGCAACAATTTCCAACTTTGTGGCGCACCCTTGTAGGGGCATGTTTAGGGCAAGATGGGAATTGCAATCTTCCTGGAAGTAAAGTAAGAAATGGTTAGTTTGTGAAACCCTTTCCTTTGATTTTCTTTGATGAGAGGTCTGCCATGTAATGGTACACTTGATTATTTTTTCTTCTGCTTTGCAATTCACAGTGTTTGGATCTTCAGCTTTATCAGACTACTTAAGTTGGCGTGAGCATATATTTTTCTCCACTGGCCGTGATACTTCACTCATTCAAATGTTACCTTGCTGGTTTCCCAAGGTCGTGAGGAGACTCGTACAGCTATACATACAGGTTGCATATGTTTTATTTCAGTTCCCACTGCTGCTACACCATCTCTCTCTAGCATTTTTGGTTAATACATATTTTGTGTGTGGATTGCATTATTGCTTCTAGTGTAGATGCTGTTAGGGGTGAGCGGTTCTGGGTTCCTTATAGGTTCTGCCTAGAACCTAGAATCTACCATTGTTTATCATTTTTTGGAACTTGGAACCTACTCGTTAGAACCTGGAACTTGGAACCTATCCTATCACAAGTTCCAGGCTCAGTTCCAAAGTCCCAACATTTTTTTTTTTTCATTTTTAGTTAAACAAAACGAAACTGAACGCAATAATAATAGACAAGCTTGTCATTCATAAAAAAGAATACAAAATGAACAAAATTATCAATAGAAGAAAAGGAATTCTTGGCAAGGAATTTAACTAGATAGAAGTAGGGATGAGCGAATCTAAGTTTCGTACCAAGTACTTGGTACGTGAAACCTACCCATTGAAATAGGTTCCTCATTTTTTTGAAACTTGAAACCTACCTTACATACTCTAGAACTTGGAACCTATCTCGTCATAGGTTCCAAGGTCTTCTCAAGTCCCACTTATATTATTGTATGAACGGTTAAAATTCATTAATCATAACTTATATATAGATACACAAAAAAATATGAAAATTATTAAAGTAAAAATCTTAGACATAAAAGGGAAATTCGAACTAATGCTTTCAGATTATATACTCATCATCGAACAACATAGAATATCGAAAGATTGTACGGAGACATGGATCAAGAAAAATATTAAAACTTGTTTTAGGTTGTAGGTTACAAGTTCCTCCAACTAAGAACTTGGAACTTACCCGTTGAAATGGGTTTCTTATTTTTTGGAACTTGGAACCTACCTTGTATACCTTAGAACCTGGAACCTACAAGTTCCCATTGGTCCAGTTCTCAGGTTCTAGGTTCTATCCTGAAACCATGCTCACCCCTAGATGCCGTCTGATTTATGATTTATGTGACTTTCTCTATTAATCACATTCTCGGCATTTAATTGCAGGGTCCTCTTGGATGGCAGTCATTGACAATGCCATCCACTTCTGAGTATTTACTACACAGAGATGATCTTTTCATAAATGGTAATGAACTTGCTCAGGTTAGTGCTATCAGTTGGGAAGCAACCATTGAAAAGCACATTAAAGAGGAACTCTATGATTCTTCACTTAAGGTATGCTCAATTGCTCTTTCCATGTCTGTTCTCAAATAAAGAACCAAAAACAAAATGAGAATCTTCACACTACTTTTTTCAGTTTATTTCCTCTATGAGAAATTGAGACATTGAATTATTTGGAAGATTTTTTTCAACTTTTATGAAATTTGTTTTAAACTTCATTACATATTGCATGGGTTTGCCTTTGCAAATCAGTTCTAGCTAGTAGTGGTGGTTGGTGACAAAGTGGATAAATGCTGATGTCATTTTATGATATTGGCCTTCGTAAGAGATAGTCAGCAGTGAGGAAGATGGTAAGGGTCTTTACTTATTTTGAATGAACATTCAGAAGTTGTGGGGATACAGCAATCGAGCCTCACAGTAACTGGGGTCGGCTACATGAGTCCTGTGATGCTATTATGCTTGATTCTTAATTAGATTCTCTCTGAGCTCTAGATGTTTCATATCTTTCTTTATCATCTCCTTTCATGTCTTTTTAGGCCTTCCCCAACCCTGTTCAAGCAATGTAGCCAATCCTTGTTCACACCTCATTGTTGGGACATTTATATGCCTTCGTTCAACATGACCAAACCATCTCAGATGGTCTAAACTCATCTTATTCTCAATTGGGGCAATGCCTTTTTTTTCCCTGATAGCTTCATTCTTAATCTTCTCTCTTCTTGTGTGCCACTGCATCCAACTAAGCATTTGCTGAGCTCTTTTTGTGCACATGTTATTGCTTAATCTCCAGCACTCCGTGTCATCAAGCATTGTTGGCCTAACTTGCCGTCCTATAGTTATTTGGAATTCTTTGTTTTCTCTTCATTTGTTGTAATGGATGTGACGGCTCCATCACACATATACTTTGTCGCTTGTATATAGGCAACATGTTGCCCTACTCTTTCTGTGAACCCTCCAAAGGTTTTCCCTTGGTTCTCTATCATATGCTTTTTCCATATCTATAAACAGCAAATGCACATTTTGCTGTTTATCCTATACTTTTCAATCAATTTTTGTAATAGGTAAATAGCCTCAATAGTTGATCTACCTGGCATAAAAGCAAATTATTTGACTGAGATACGAGGCTTACCTTAATCTGTGCTTGATTACCTTTCCTTAGCTTCATGGCATTACTCATTAGCTTTGTCCCTTTGTAGTTGGCACAATTTTGAATGTCTCCATTGTTCTTGGAGATAGGCACCAAGGTCTTTTTTTCTCTATTCATTGGCATTTTGTTGGATCTTAAGGTTCTGTTTAAAAGGGTTGTCAGCCAAGAGACTGCAGTCTTTCCCCTAACCTTCCACACTTCTTCAAAGCTCTAAACACTGTCCCTGTCCTTAGATGTTGGCGAAAAAAGTAGGGTCCTTTTGTGTATATGAGGTTATATGCTTTATACTATTTCTATCTCAGGTCCATTTGTTTTGCATTAAATTTTTCATAAGGAAACATATTTCTTTATTTTTGTAGAAAGAAAAGAAATTCTAAGTTCGCTCTGCTCTATATATCTTTGTGTTGAGATAAATTCCTGAAAATATTGGTTGCTAGGGTGGCGTGGGTGTTGGCACACAACTCTAATGTGGATTTACTGGCGTACCGGAGTTGGTGACATTGTCAGCATTGGTGGTGATTGGTGGCTAATTAGTGATTATGGGGGCATATTTTTAAGGTCAATTTATGGGTGCTAAGATGTGTTGGTTGGACAATAAGAAGTGAGTTTGAGAGAACAGATAATGCTAATAAGTAGATAGGATTGTCTTTTGTAATTTACAATGTGGAAAATGTTGAAAATATCCCTTATCTACTTATTCTGCAAATAAAATGGACTCTCAGCTCCCTTCTCTCTCTTGTTTTGGGGGATGGGGGAGTGTTTAATCTCACCTGCTTTGCTATCTGGATTAACTCTGCTACTCCAAAGTTGCTCCAACATATTTGTTATATCCTGAGGACTCACATTGAATTCAGGAAACTGGACTTAGCCTTGAGCACCACTTACATCGTGGCCGTCCATTGGCTGCATTTAACCACCTTCTTGGTGTTAGAGTCCAGAAGTTGAAGTTGGAAAGACGAGTGCATGTACAAGGCAATGTTCAGTCAGATATTCAGACACTGCTTGGCCCCGTTACTCAGAATGAAGAGTTGCTTCTTGCATCTGTAAGGGACCCTTTTCAAGGAATTTATGTGCAATTTGTTTCAATGGGTGTTTGGTCCACATAGCAAACTACTGATAACCAGTTGATCCCAGGGCACCATGTTTCTTTGACTCAATTGATTTTGGGGTCTTGAACTTCTTTATGCCTGCACTGTTTTCTAATCAGACTTTGACATTGAGATATCGAGCATTAGACAGAACATAAGAAATTATCAATATCTATATTTGCTTATTTGAGTTTCGCACAATAGAGAAGCTAGTGAAGGTGCCAAAGAGGGCATGTAAGATTTGACTCCACTAATTTTATCTTCTAAATATGAATTGGCTGTGGAGTTGGAGAGGTGGTGGTTTTATCCTATGGCTGATTTTAGCAGTTTGAGTCCATTTTTCTCCAACTCTAATATTTTATTTTATATATATTTTTCAATTTTTTTAAATATGGTGCATATGTACTGCCACTTTTGAGAGTAACATTTTCCCGCTGTCATCATTATATTTTTAAAATTTTCTTATGTTTTAATCCACAAATATTTTCATAATTACTGAGGTGATCATTGTTGTTGATTATTGTCTTATTTTGTTTTCTATATACTTATTACTATTTTATCAATGACGTTAAGAAATTTCACTATTCATTAGTTTTCTTCCTTTTAATACACAATTATTTGTGTAACAGTCATAAAATCCTAGATCAATCCATTCAATTAATTTTTTCTTCAACCTCCTGGTTATTCTTCTTTACTTTGCCTATCTATATTATGGACAATGACAAAGAACTATAAGCAAGCGTAATCTCTACTTATGTGGTCAATTTCAACATGCATGGTTGTGCAATTATCTCCAAGTTGAATGGGCTATATATGAGGAATTATTTCCTGCAAGGGTAAACATCCACCTAAGATAGTGAATGCACTAACTCTACACCAACAATGCTCTTTATCTTGGGTTTTTTCCTGTTCTTTGTAACATTTTTTAAATGAAAACATGTTATAGCAATTTTGGGTTTTATGCCCAATGTGATGGACTCAACTTTAAAGTACTTGATTAAAACGAAGAAATACTCATAACTTTAGCGAGAAAAGCATCAATTGGTATTTATTGGCGGACTCTTTCTTAGCATTTAATGTTGTTGTGTTACCTCATATGATTATAATTTATTGAGGTAGTCATTATTCATTCATAAAGAAATGCCAGGACCTAAGAAATTGCAATAGTGATCAGCAACACGTCCTTAAGTGCCATATTAAACCCAAATTAAGTATCAAATATCAATCAAATGGTCTAAAAAGATACTGCATACTTAGGCTTATTGTTCTGCTGGCATATTACTGTTACCAATTGTTGCTAAAAAATTGGAAGAAGCATTGGAAATGGAAGAAAGGGGAAAGTGCGGAAGAAACAGATGTAGAAATAGAAACAACTTTTGAAACAAAGGGACTAAACTGGAAAAAAAGGCATCGTCTTTACTGCGACAAACTTGCTTAAAAAGTCTCTAGTTAAAGAGATGAAGAGTAAGTACATTTTCTGAAAAGAGTAAGAGTAAGTACATTTTATATTACTTACCAAAAAAAAAAAGAGTAAGTACATTTTCTGAAACCTTCAATTGACTTTGATTTTTAGTGAGGGCGTTTTGAGAAATGAGCAGCACAATAACTGATGATAGCAATTGAAACTGATGTACATAAGCAGATTGTTTACGTCATTAATTCTCATTACATTCTCTCTTGATTTGTTGCCAGACAAAGACTGAATGTCAGTAAGTTTGTGAATGAACATATCGACATCTCACCGTGAATTAAACAATTATTACACTCGTTTTGTCAAGATGAAATTTTAGATAACTTAACAGACAATCATGGGGAAAATTGAAATTGCAGAAAATAAATCATTTGAACTGGCGAAAATACAAAAGACAGTGTGATGCCCTGGTGGGTCTTTGTTTCAACTTTGCATATTGAAAATTAAACATGTGGCATTCCCACTTGAACCAAACTTATCTTTCGCATTCATATATAGTTGTGCATGAGCACAGATGCTAGGAACCATGTTGATGTTTTTGTTCTTACTTCAAACAATGCCCATTATAATTTGCATACTTGATAGGGAGGATTGATTTCATACATGTCAGATTAGATACACTGTATTCTAAACATTTAGATGAGTACTCATAGCTTAGCTTCATAAATAAGTTTTTTGTTAAGTGAAAACTTTTAAGCTCTTATACCTTTACCGATCTATTGATATTAGAAGTAATTTTTTTTTTTTTTTTTTGCTTTTTTATTTTGAGATTGAGACATTGGAGTTTTAATATCCATTTTCGTTTCTATTCTTATCATTTTGTCCTTTGTTTCCCTTTATGAAAAGAATCTTTGGTTGATGTTGAATGATGAATTTTTGCGTTTGTTTAGGAAAGTATCAGTTGCGCTGTTATTTATAGTTCAGTGACTTACTCCACTATATTTCCCAAATCGAATTATAAATTACTCAACATTCTTCACATTAATATTTATATGCTTTTTTTATTTTTTATTTTTTTATTTTTAAATAGTGGCCTGGATCAAAGAAGTTTGAACTTTGCTCATAAAATTACCTTCTGCTGCGAAGCATATGGGCATATGCCTAGTGTAGGGTGTGATAAGTTAGTCCAATTACTGATAATTATAGTTGCTGTGGAATTCAAGTTATAATATGGTCTGCTATTTCTTGTGGGAATTTGTTTAGGTGATGCCACTTGCTATTATGCATTTTGAGGATCCTATGTTGGTTGCTTCCTGTGCATTTTGCTTGGAGCTTTGTGGTTTATCTGCTAGTATGCTCCGAGTTGACATTGCTGCTTTGAGAAGAATATCTTCCTATTACAAGTCTAGCGAGAATTATGAGAACTATAGACAGTTGTCTCCCAAAGGCTCGGCTTTTCATGTAACATCACAAGGAGCAGAATTAACAGAATCACTCGCTCAAGCACTGGCAGATGATTATCTGCACAATGATTGCGCAAGTTCCAGTAAACAGAAGGACGTTGCGGATTTGGTTAATGGTAAGAGACAATCACGACCTCTCATGCTCGTCTTAAAGCATCTGGAAAAGGCTAGTCTCCCACCGATGGTAGATGGAAGGACATGTGGGTTTTGGCTCAGAAGTGGTGAAGGTGACGGAGCTGACTTAAGATCAGAACAAAAAGCTGCCAGCCAATGCTGGAATCTAGTCACAGCTTTCTGCCAGATGCATCAACTTCCATTGAGCACAAGATACCTTGCACTGTTGGCAAGAGATAATGATTGGGTATTCCCTGATTGTCATTTATTTTTCAATTGTGTGATATAAACTCTTTGTTCACTTTGAATCTTACAGTGTTCTTGTCATCATCAAAGGTTGGGTTCTTGTCTGAAGCTCAGGTTGGAGCATACCCCTTTGATGTAGTAGTTCAAGTTGTAAGTGAAGCCTATACTTAATCACCTTATTTCTTTAAATCACTAAAATACATACAACGTCCACTTCCAGCTCAACACTTTTTGTCTTTATCAGGCATTGAAGGAGTTTAGTGACCCTCGGCTCAAGCTTCATATATTAACTGTGATGAAAAACATGCAGTCAAGAAAAAAAGCTGGCTTGTCATCACATTCTGATACTGAAGAAAAGGGGAGCAAAATATCTTGTTTGGATGAAAACACATATATTCATGTAGAACTGTTCAGGATCCTTGCGGATTGTGAAAAGCAGAAGAAACCTGGAGAGGCTCTTTTGGTCAAAGCAAAAGAGTTGTCATGGTCTATATTGGCGACAATAGCCTCTTGCTTCCCAGACGTGACTCCATTTTCCTGCCTAAGAGTTTGGCTGGAAATTACTGCAGCAAGGTTATTCTGCATCCTCTAGATATTTCTCAGTGCATGCATGCTGGTCTTCATTCAAATTTCTGCTTATTTCTGTGATATGCAATGCAATATATCTGTTGCTTCCAACCAATATGATATTTCTCAGGGTCTATCTACATTCACGATAATAACATATTATACTTAAGCAGCCCTTTTTTTGTTTGCAGGGAAACTTCATTGGTCAAGGTCAGCAACATGACTTTGCACATTGCAAATAATGTTGCAGCAGCTGTGAAATCTTCTAATTCCCAGCCAACAGAAGATAGAGCTCTTACATTTCATTACAATAGAAGCAATCCCAAGCGTAGGCGGGTCATGGAACCTAAACCTGTTGATCTATCAGCCCCAGATGGTGAATCATCAAATGTTTTCTCCAAGGAAATGGCATTTATTGATCAGGGCATTAGTCCTATGGGCGAAAGGAAAGGTGAAGTAGTCACAGACAGAGTTTCTAGCATATGTGATGAAGGACCTACTTCTTTGTCAAAGATGGTCGCCATGCTTTGTGAGCAAGGACTGTTCTTGCCTTTGCTAAGGGCATTTGAAATGTTCCTTCCTTCGTGCTCTTTATTACCTTTTATCCGCGCTCTGCAGGTATGAGAATTTTAGTATCTTCTTGTCCTTTCCAAGTTTTATTATGTTACTACTGGTTGTTTCTTAAATAAATTGCAGTTGATGCAGGGATGTGAATTTTAATTACTATCTTTTGTCCCTAGAGTTCTATAGGTTTCTGCCTTATGGTCTGACATCGTTTTGTATTTTCTATCCGTTAGATCTAGTATGGGCCTTTTTTTTTCTCCACAGAAATTTGCAATCTGCTGAGAACTTTTTAGTGACTCCTTCGTCTCTCAATTATGAAAATGCAAGATGAGAGAACATGCTTTATTTATTTATTTATTGCATTTTTGGTCTGGACATGCCAAAAAATGTGCACCACATTTTACACTAAGTAGTTATTAAAACTAGTACGAGCAGCAGGAAAGATCTACCCTGAAATTGTTTGGTAAAGATAATGTGCTTAGGATTTTATGTAGATGGAAGAGTCTGGGAACGAAGTGCTTTTTCCAGAAGAGATGATGGTTATCATGGAGCTTAAAAATGTCCATCATAACGATTATCAACAATTCAAATTTGTTGGTGCTATAGCTTTCAGATGCACAGGATTATTTTTGCCATTGGTTTTTGCCTTTTGACTGGTGCATGTTTTCTGTGAAAGGGCTGTTTAGTGTTTGCTTTCCTTTCTTAGGGTAAGTCAAGGGCTAGAATATCTAACATGGGAATGAAAGGAATGCGTCTTCTGCCAATCCTCTCCTGATAGAAGATACTATATAGCACGTGTTTCTTTTTAAGTGAGTCTACAGAATATGTGCATAACTAGCTCAACTGATTTTAGGCATTAGATTTTGAGGGTTTTCCCCCCCTTGATTGATACTTTTGGTCTTGGATTAGTATCTCTGCAATAACTAAGTATTTGCAAAGACTGCATCTGGGACTTTATCCAGGAACAGATTAAGCAATCAAGAGGGAAAAATAGCAGCAGATGTTTCCTCCTAACAATAATAAATTTGGGTCACATGTTCATATTATCTAATTTTGTGCTCTAGAATGATAAAAGTGGCATTTTATTGGATGAATTCTTATAGGTCTAGGAAGCTGTATCCTTCCATAGGTATGCAACTGTTTTACATGACATGCAGCCCTGATGACTCATGTTCTACACACCATGTTTTTGTCAGGCATTCTCTCAGATGCGCTTATCTGAAGCTTCAGCGCATTTGGGTTCCTTTTCTACCCGAGTTAAGGAAGAACCAACGACCTTACAGACTAGTATGAAAAAAGAAGAGAATATACCAAGCTCATGGATAAGTTCTACTGCTGTAACAGCTGCGAATGCCGTTCTTTCTACTTGTCCATCTCCATATGAAAAGAGATGCTTACTGAAACTTCTTACATCAACTGACTTTGGTGATGGAGGATCTGCTGCAGCATACTATCGACGGCTTCACTGGAAAATCAACTTAGCTGAGCCCTTACTGCGGAAAGACGACGTCTTGCAGCTTGGTAATGAGACTCTAGATGATGCTTCTCTTTTGGCAGCGCTAGAAAAGAACGGTTACTGGGACCAAGCACGAAATTGGGCCAGACAGTTGGATGCCAGTGGGGGACCTTGGAAATCTTCTGTTCACCATGTTACTGAAACTCAGGTACAACTTTTTCCAGTTTTTCTGTTTTCATTTTTCTGATTGCCAAGAAGTCTTGTCAAGCCTTTATAGGAATTCCCAAATCAACCTATACAAGGGTAAGATACTTAACAAATGTTAATCTTCTACCACTATTTAGCATCTTAGACTGTCTAGTAGTTTATCCAGCTGAATACGTGATGTCACTAGGAGTCCGAGATTGCCTCCTGTTTTTTTGGCTTGTTCCCGTTTTAGAGCACAAACTTTCTGACCTCACAGTTCAGCAGATTCTTATTATCTTTTAAATACATCATACAACCATGGTGATGAAAGTAATGTGGATTAATCAAAGTACTTTGATTTGGAGGAGCATTTGGTTTTTTCTTTTGACAAGTCCTACTTGTATTTGTTCTAGAGAAGAATTGGTTAAATGCCTAAAGTTAAGACGGAAATGTCCATGGATACACAAGTTGATCACAGAAGGCTAACAGTACATAAGCTGCTGCTCTTGTGTTGCTGATTGATGAAAAGTAGACCCTTAATGGTATTTAGATGTGATAAATGGTGGGAGTAACTTGATTTGGCTGACTGTGACATATTCTAGCGTCTCGATGTCCTCATGGCCCAGGCCAGACCATATTCTCTTTTGTACGACTGTGAGAGATAAATGTTGAGACCAAGTTGGATAGAAATTTAAAGGTGTAGAGTCCTAGAGAAGGTTTACCAATCACAGTGAGAATCCATAGGCATCTGCCATGGGGCTTCTCAAACATCACACTTGAAAATTGTATTAACATTATTCCTGAATAAAGCAGCTTTTGTAAGTAAACTTTCTTGAACATCTAGACAGAAATTAGGGCCTCATATTTATAGAATTCGCTAGCAATGCAATTCCAAGTAGCGCAGGTACTGAAATGGAAACTAACTTGACAAAGAAACCAGTCAATTAACTAACGGTATTGCTAACCGTGTTAATTGTGATTCTACAGCAAATCCTTCAATGAAGATGATTAGTGAGACTAGTCATAGGGTCCTGGAAGGGTCTTGTCATCAGAGACGTAATAAATTCTGATGACATTACATTTTATGAAGATAATAGAAAAGAATATTTATGGCATTATATTTATAAATTTCTTGCATGCAAAAATTGGTATAGTTGAAGAAAATTGGTGAATGATATTATGTTGCTGGTGAATTTTCAACTCCTAATTGCATTTGATCCAAAAATAAAAAATAAAAATACCCTTTTAAAATCGGAAGGCATTGCTAATACCTGATGATAGTTGTTGTCATGGACCGCTCCTGGATGTTTGATCACCCTTTGCTACTTACCCATTTCAGATGTCTTAAAGAAGAATTTCTTCTTTAAACATACTAAATGCTGGAAACTGTTGTTTTGATTATTATTTTTCATGAGAAAACATTTTTAAGCGTGGAAAACAGATCTGATTAAACTAAAAGTATTTCTAGTTGCTGAAAATTAAATGTTGAATGTGATTAGATTCTTTTATAATGTGGTTTTGTTAATATTAGATTATAGCAATTCAATTGACAACATCCTGAATGTCACTAAGGATACCCCTTAAATGTATCAAGAAGCTCGTTCCTTTATTCAGACTTAAGTATAATGTGCACTTATTTTAATCAATTAAGTCAAAACTTGTTTGTTTTTACCATGCAAACTTAATCTCTTTGAGTGCTAACTGGTTTAATTTTGGGCTCTCAACTGAATTATGAAGAAGACCTAAATATATTAAAGTTTATGCAATTGTTTGCTTTTGAATTCTATTATATAATTTCTTCTCAATGTGGTGCATAAAAAAGCCTTAGATATGCTGCTTAAAGAAGCTTTAGGTGCAAATGCAATGCCCAAGGACTTCACTCTTCTCTGTTGATATTATTGTATTCTGCAAGTTCCTTTCAAATTTTTCAATCCAAATGGGGCTTATTCTTTGATCTACCTAGACATGCTTGAAATATTCCTGGTACGGCATGTAACCATGTTAGCTTTAGAGCTCACTCTTCAAGCTTCTTCAGGCTGAATCTATGGTGGCGGAGTGGAAAGAGTTCCTTTGGGATGTTCCTGAAGAAAGATTAGCTTTGTGGGGTCACTGCCAAACGCTGTTCATCAGACATTCTTTTCCACCTTTACAGGTTGAATCATCTTATATGTATTTTTGTCAAGGAACTCTGCTTTAAAATGCTGTTTTATATCGCTGATTTGAGGTTGCTTGCAGGCTGGATTGTTCTTCCTTAAACATGCAGAAACTTTGGAGAAAGATCTTCCAGCTAAGGAGCTTCATGAGCTGTTGCTGCTTTCTCTCCAGTGGTTGAGTGGGATGATGACCCTTTCCCATCCGTAAGCATACTCTGTTCATAAAGCATCTAAAATTTTCCAGGGATATGGTTTCTTTTCTGACCTGTAACTTGATATCATCAGGGTTTATCCATTGCATCTTATAAGAGAAATTGAAACCAGAGTATGGCTGCTGGCAGTAGAATCAGAAGCTCAAGTAAAAAGTGAAGGTGAGTCGAGTCCATTTAGTCCAAGCCACAATCCTGGGATGGATTGTGGTCCCAGCATGGTTGACCAGACTGCAAGCATCATATCGAAAATGGATAATCATATGAATAATATGAGAAGTAGAACTGTTGAGAAGCATGACACAAAGGAAGGCGGGGGTTCAAATCTTAAACACCAAGGACTGGACTCTGGCCTCTCGTACTTCGCAGGTGGCACTGCAAAGACAAAAAGGAGGCCAAAAAGCTCTGCACCATTCAAACGTGCTGTAGTGGATACCATGGACAACATGGTTGATTCTGAAGATGGTATCAGTTGTCTGAATGCTAGGAATGACCTGCAATTACATGATGAGAACTCAAAAATGGAGCTTCCACTTTCAAAGTGGGAGGAAAGAGTAGGACAAGAAGAGCTGGAGAGGGCTGTTCTGCAGTTATTAGAGTTTGGGCAAATTAGTGCTGCGAAGCAACTTCAACTTAAGCTGTCACCAGGGCACGTACCTTCAGAATTTTTGCTAGTTGATACAGCTCTAAAACTGGCAGCTGTCTCAACACCTCGTAGTGAAATACCAGTGTACATGATCGATGATGAAGTGATTTCGGTGATTCGATCATGCAATATTTTGGCTGACCAGCAGTCTCTCAACTTGCTTCAGGTAATATTCTAACCCTTAATTAATTGCCTTCTTTAACATGCTTATAAATTTACATATTAGTAGATTTTAAAAAATATACCAAGTGTTGTTCATCCACTGTAGTATATGCATTGCGTCCTCTTTTTCCTGATTAAGCATATTATTTTAGCCTTGTGATGAAGTATATGCGGAATCTGAATTCTGTTTCATATGTTATGTAGGCCTTGGAGAGTTTAACAACCATATTTCCTGAAGGTAGAGGACGGGGACTTTGTAGAAGGATAGTAGCAGTTGTGAAATCTGCTAATGTGCTAGGTCTTTCATTTTTGGAAGCTTTTGAGAAGCAGCCAATTGAGGTCCTACAGCTACTTTCTCTAAAAGCCCAAGAATCATTTGACGAAGCAAAGCTCCTGGTCCATACTCATTTCATGCCAGCTGCTAGTATAGCCCAAATTCTTGCTGAATCATTTCTAAAGGTAAATTTTTTCTGTTTTTTCTGTACTGCTATCTCCATGATGTTATAGTTGACTGAATGAAAAAAGTTAAGTGAGTGGACAGCCGAAACAGTGCTAGCTTCCTCTTATAGAATAAATTAGTGGGCATATAACAACAATTGTGTCCTTGTAGATTTTAGAAATTATATTACAGTCAGTAGTAAATAACAGATGAAACACATTCAACTGTCTATGAGAAATCTCACAGAGGTCCTTGAGGAAAGAGAACTAAGTAAGATAACCACATTATATTCACTGTTCTTTCCCTGGGGATTTAGCTGGAATCTATGTGTCCATATTCGACGTGACAGTAGTCCCAGTATCAATTGGTGAAGTTCCTGTATCTATGTTCCACAGTAATTCCAAAACTTCGTCCTCCTCTCCTATATGCATTTGTTTTACATCATAAAACAAGAATAAGAAGAAGAAGATGAGGATGACATGTCACTGGTATGATGACAAGCCATGGGAACTGCACCATCCCTATAAACTTTTGGTACCCAACTTCTAGTTCCAACTAGTGTCTCCACCTAGATGTTGGTATTTTACATTCAGCTAATCCATTTTGCTTCGGAGTATGTGAACGTGAGACCGAGACCAATGTATAATGCCAACCATGGAATAGTTAAAAGTGACAAAAAATATTTGAAGGAAATATTACCATATGGTAACAATATTTTAACTTCCTCTATACTTTAAGGGATATGCTAACAGACCATCTGTGAGCAATCTTATGAATGAAGATGCAATTCTGGGATGACCAACGAGTTTATCTTCTTCTTGTTCGTGATAACTTGGTCAGTTCCAATTCAGAGACTTACCCCAACTATCTTTCCATGTTATGAATGTCAAAATCATCTTCATGTTCACCCACTTGTGATTTGCGGTTTTGTAGGCTTCCTGATGGTATTAGGTTTTCTTTACTAATTTTATTAATGTCAAAACTAGCTGTTTGGTTTATTCCTATGTTTTTGAGCCTGCATTGCTTTCTTGTACTTCAGGGGTTATTGGCTGCACATCGGGGTGGATATATGGAGTCTCAAAAGGAGGAAGGACCATCTCCTTTATTGTGGAGAATTTCTGATTTTCTTACGTGGGCTGAACTATGTCCTTCTGAATCTGAAATTGGACATGCGCTGATGCGCCTGGTTATAACTGGGCAAGAAATACCACATGCGTGTGAGGTAAATGTGTAACACTGTATTTAATGGAGATTGCTAGTCATTGTAGCCTCATGATTAATGGCAAAATGTTGTTTGTGTATGTTAGATTACATCACTGAAAAGTTTTGATTTTGTGAGTTTTAAGTGATTATTTATATCTGTTTTAACAAAAAGATAGAATTGAGCTGGCTCTCTCTATCTAGCTGTGCTCATTCTGTGTAAGCATGATCTTGTTCAATGTTCTTTGCAAAGGCAAACTGAAGCTTGTTTGATGACAGTCGTGTCATTCATAAGAAAGAAAATGAACTGAAATGGATTAATTTTTAATTGGTTTTATTGTTTACCCAATAATGAGGTTCAAGGACTAGGTTGTTCTAGTTGAGGTCGAGAGGCTTTCTTTAATGTTAAATCAGAGATGATGTGCATATATCATGATGTCTACTGTTGTGTGCTGTCTTTTCATGACACTAGTAATTATAGCATAAAGATGTCATATGATAGATCTACAGATGCTATAGCATAGCTTGATATTTATAGCGGAACATATGAATTAGATACTGGTAATTACAATTTGGAGCTAATGCAATATTTGGGGTACTCCTATGACTCAGAGATGGTATAAATGGAATTGAACCCCCAAGTGTATACCCAATGCTATGCTTTCCAACGGGCATGCTATTTGTTTATTTCTTCCTAGGTTCACATTAAACAATCATGGGAGCATTTTGTAAATGTTAAGAGGGCTTACAGGAGCAGATAACATATACATGATCTCATCAAGCACTTAGAATTGAATGAGGCATGTATTTTTCTTTACAGGTGGAGCTTCTTATTTTGTCTCATCACTTCTACAAATCATCAGCATGCCTGGATGGAGTTGATGTTCTTGTAGCCCTTGCTGCTACCAGGGTTGATTCTTATGTGTCTGAGGGTGATTTTTCGTGTTTGGCTCGCCTAATGACTGGAGTTGGAAACTTCCATGCCCTTAATTTTATCCTCGGCATTCTCATTGAGAATGGTCAACTGGATCTTCTTCTTCAGAAGTTTTCAGCTGCTATAGATGCAAGTTCTGGTACTGCTGCAGCTAATAATGCTAAAGTTATCAGAGGATTCAGAATGGCTGTGTTGACATCATTGAAGCAGTTCAACCCAAACGACATTGATGCTTTTGCCATGGTTAGTGTTTTTCAATGCTTGTCATGAGGATTCGGATTTTCTTTTGGGCCCCCCCAGGGGGGCAGGGGGGGGTGTTTTGTGTGTGTTAGGTTAGAGGAAAATTATTAGGGCAGTTTGTTCAAGTTTTTCATTAGTTCTTGGAGAGTTTCATCACAAGAATGCTTACGTCACGTTATCTTTTGCCCTGACTAATCTGCGCACCGGCTGAAACACGTGGATTTGAGCATTATTTAAATGATAGGCTTCATGGGAGGTGCTCATCACTTTACTCTGGGAGGGTGGTGCTCGGTTTGGCTTAGTGACACTATTTTAAATCTATTTGCAGGTCTATAATCACTTCGACATGAGGCATGAAACGGCTGCACTTTTGGAGGCACGAGCAGAGCAGTCTTCTCAACTGTGGTTCCAACGTCATGACAAAGACCAGAATGAAGATTTACTAGATTCCATGCGCTACTTCATTGAAGCTGCAGAAGTTCTTGCCACAGTTGATGCTGGGAATAAAACATTCAAGGCATGTGCTCAGGCTTGCCTTGTTTCCCTCCAAATCAGAATGCCCGATTTCCAGTGGCTTAACTGCAATCCGACGAATGCAAGGCGTGCAATGGCTGAGCAGTCTCGTTTCCAAGAAACTTTAATAGTTGCAGAAGCTTACGGTCTCAACCATCCGAGCGAGTGGGCGCCAGTGCTCTGGAGCAAGATGCTAAACCCGGAACTGATGGAAGAATTTGTGGCCGAATTTGTGGCCGTGCTTCCGCTTCACCCATCGATGCTTATTGAGATAGCAAGATACTTCAGGGTAGAAATGGCTGCTAGAGTTGATCAGAATCAATTCGCGATCTGGATTAGCGGTGGCGGTTTACCGGCCGAATGGGCCAAGTACTTGGCGAGGTCGTTTAGATGCTTGTTGAAGAGGACAAGGGACTTGCGGCTACGCATGCAGATGGCTACCATTGCAACAGGGTTTGGGGACGTTATTGACGCGTGCACGATGGCAGTGGATAAGGTACCTGAAAACGCGGGCCCGCTCGTGTTGAAAAGAGGGCACGGCGGCGCCTATCTTCCCCTAATGTGAACAAAACCGCCATATCTACACCTCAAGTTGGGTTTTGCTCCCGAGAAAAGGCCGTGAGCTTGGGAAGCGGAGGAAAACAGCAGGCTCGGCGAACGCTCTCGGACAGACATGACTCAGGAAGAGACAGAGGTGGCTAAGAAAACATTCTTTGATATTCTTTTTTTCAAATACATTGGTGAGAGGAAATGTATTAGGTTTAGATTAGGTCGATTGATCCTTGTAAATTGATTTTGGCTTGCTATTTCCCTTTTGCCTGTATTTTTTTTTTTTTTGCAATTGCTGCCATTGATTTTTTTTTTTACCCCCTCTCTGGCGCTTGGGCATATGGTGTTATACGCCTTGTATGAATTTTTTTTGTAAAGGGTGTATCGCCATTTCTTGGTTACATCAACAGAGGATAGTGTAAAGGTATTTGAGACCCCCAAAAGGGTTTGAAGATAGAGACTTCGCTTCTTCTTCGTCTTCTTTTTTATTATTTTTATTATTATATAGCTGAAGTTGAGAAATGTATAACATGCGAGTTGTTATTGATTAATTACTATCTAGATGTTTGGGGAAAAAAAAGGGTAAAAAATACATGTTTTTATCGAAACAGTCAGCCGAAACATGAATCGGCGTATGCTGAGCTTTTACATTGTGTTTTTTCAGCTCTCTTTTTGGGTTTTTCCTTGGCGCCCAAGTCGTGTTATGGCAAAAAGCCCTTTACAGCAACGAGAAGAGCGAAATCAATCCTGCGAGGAGGCTGGCGCCCAATGCCGAGCCCAGCCTGTCTCCAGCGCTCAAGATCTGCACCGGGAACAGGCAGCTCCCTTTCGAGAAGTTGCGGGTCACGATCTCGGCGAAGCCGTTGAAGGTGCACGACTCGACGTCTTGATCCCGTACCTGGAAGTACATGTTGAAGGCGTATGAGACGTTGCCGTTGGCATCGAGGTTGTTGCAACTGGCGCCGTAACCCAAGATCGAGCAGTCAGCGTTCGCACAAGCGTAGCTTAGTTCATTCACCACCGCGTCCTTGTCAGTGTTGTTCCCGTTGAACACGCACCACTGCGAGGGCAAGTATTGGACCCCCTTGGCCGCGACCGGCATCTTGTCGTTGCCTTTCCCGGTGAAGTCGACGGGGAACTTCGGCTGCCCATCATACCGGAAGATGCCCCAGTGCCTCTCGAACATCCCGGGCTCGATGCTCTTCGTGTCCTCATCGAGGAGACCGAAGAGGTACACGTCCAGATGCCCGGGCCTCAATGGGGTTCCCTTGTTCGCAGCCATCTTCTTCATGAAACCGTCGTAGAACCTCTGGGCCAATTTCGCGTCGGCATTCTTGCCGCCGTCCGTGGGCCACCCGACTTCCCCGACGATGATCTTCAAGTCGGGGGCTCCGGCTTTCTTCAATGCCCAGACGAGGGTGTCGTAATTCGCGTCGAACACGTTCGTGTACTCAGTGCCCTTGTCATGTATCGACTTCGCATTGCCATCGCAGAAGGCGAAATCGAACGGGAAATCGCTGTTCAAATAGAGACTGAGGAAGGGATATATGTTGACCATGAACGGGGCCTTGTTGTCGCGGAGGAACTTGACCATATCTATCATGATACCTCTGATGTCCTTACGGAAAACGGCATCGGAAGGCTTGTTCGAAGGGGATTCATAGACATCGGCATTGTTCGGCACCGTCGCCTTGATCTTGTCCCCAAGGCCGGCTGCGTCGAGCGCCTTCTGGATGTTCTCCAGCGCCGGGAGTGTCGTCTTCGTATTGCTGCCGTTGTAGCTCTTCAAGAATGGTTCATTTCCAACCGCCACATATCTGTTCAAATGATAACATACAAGTACCAATTCAGCATTAAACTTTGTCGAGCAAGATCATACAAGAATTCCCAAAAACGAAGGCAGGCTAAATTCGATTCTTGATCAATGACCTTATGTCAACACCGCCGTCGTAGAGATGCTTGGTGACATTCTCTTTCACCCAATCTTTGGCATGATCGTAACTATCCGCCAGCTTCTTGAGCTGATCGTTGGGAATGCCCACGATGACCTCCATGTTCGTCCCGGCCAATGCGCTGACCGTCCACGAGTCCGCGTCGAAGAGCTTGACCTTATTGATATGGTTGTCCTTGAGCATGCCGACCACGATGCTCGGCGACAGAGGATGGGACATCATCGCCCCCCAGTTCACGCCAATGCCATGGGCAACGCTGGACAGGGCGACGAACACGCAGCAGGCCCCGACCAGGAACTCGGTTTGGCGGGCCATCTCGGTCGAGCCAGTTTCGCCTCTGGGAGATAAATGACCGGAAGAAAGGCCCCAATATGAAGCAGCTTGGTTTCCTTCCTAAGGGGTGAAAAATGGAAGAAAAACAGTTGCAAGGTATATTGGTTGATAACAACTGAAAAGTTTGAATGGCTGTACGGAAGAATAGAGCGAGGAAGAGAGCTAGGAGTTTTTTAATGCATCATCTTTGGGTGAAGACAGCCTCCCATTTGCGGCTGAAGCATTGGTCGGTATTGTCGATTCCATACTATATTTAGTTGGCATGGAGACAAGCGATTGTTGTTCATTACTGTTGCCTTTTAACAACATGGTTTCATCCGGGACAGTCCTATTGTCCAAATTAAGGTTCCCTTGATAAATTCCAATTCTAGCCAGCCCTGTTTATTATTATTATTTTTTTTTTGGTAAAAGAAATAATAATTAAGGAAAGCCAGACCTGTTAATATGGCCAAAAACACAAATTAGCCTGACTAAATTCTTTTGTCTTTTAGCCTTTACAACAAGCTCCTATTGTCTTAGCACTAGGGTTTTTTTGTATGTTTTTTCAAAGATCGATAAGGAATCGGAACCGGTATGCTCCCTCCCTTTTTGGTAATGTAACTTGTATAGCTAAAGTAGTGTAGAAGTATTCTCATTCGAAAAGTTAAGGAAATTGAGACAGTCAAGAAGGAGAAATCAATCGATTGAAGTTCGATAAAAATTATTGGTCAAAATCTCATGACCCTTTTTCATTTAATTAACTTACATGATCAAGTGACTTGTCATCCATTTATTAAGAAATTTATTATTATGTTCATTAACGTAAACATATACTCTTAAATATGGAGAAGTGAAAAAAAAGTTTTAAACTTATTTCTTTGGTGCTAATATAGTTCTAAATCTTTTAATGATGCTAATTTAGTTCTAAACATTTTAACTTAGTGCAAATTTAGTCATTTTGGTTAATTTTGGCCGAATATTGCTAACAACGGTGCCAGTCAACTTACGTGATACGACCGATATTAATATTGACAACTTTTAATTATATCTTAATATTTTGAATTTAATTTTTCCTTCCTCTTCCTCCAATCGCTCGCTAGCAGCAACTAGCTAGAGGTAAGAATGGGCGAGGGACCTCATTGGCCACGAGCAAGGTCATGACTCACCTAGCCCCCGGCGAGGCTCGCCCTTGCGACCGCGAGGCCATCCCTACAACCTTTGGTGAGGGCTCAAGCCTCGTTAGAACTTAGCAACTTGGCCCTCGCATTTGGCCAGTCACCAAGTTTTGGTGACCGGCTGGAGGAAGACGAAGGAAAAAAAATAGGAAAAAGAAATGAAATGAAAAACTTAAAAATAAATAAATAATTATTAAAATAATATTAAATATTGTTCTACAATCTTCAATGGAATTGAGATTTCTACAAAATCTATTTAATAGTTGATTTATAGTAATTCCTAACATTTTCATGATGGAGGTTCAACAAATGTTCTTTTATCTTGGGTAAAATAAAAAAGACTAGTATTTTAAGGCATGTTTAGTAACGTTTGTTCTCGGTAATAGTTTCTTTTTAGAAACATTTTTTTTCTATTTTTGTTCGGAGGAACTGTTTTTGAATATTTTAAAGTATTTGATAATTATATAAAATTTTTGTCTTTGGAACGAAAATACGTTTGGTAAGACCACAAATATTTTTTTGACTTGGAATTTCTTTAATTTATTAATAAATTTATTTTATATTTATTTTTCCTTTTTCTTTTCCTTCCTTAAACCGGTCGTTGGCGTTGGTCATGGCCGATCGACGCAGCCACATGAGGGTTGGGGGAACCTAGCTAGCCACTAGCGAGGTCCCACCAAGCCTCACCTTGGCATGTTAAGGCTCAGTTTCTCCTTGGCTAGGCAAGGCGACCTCACCCAAAGCCAGCAACGCTAAGCCCCAGCCTCGCTCAGTTGCTTGGCCTCGCCAAATCTAGGCTAGGTCAAGCCTCGCCCTGCCACGACGAGGCTCAAGGGGGCTTTGTTGGGGGCTAGTGAGGCGCTGGTGAGATTGTCAAGCCTCGTTTAGCCGGTCGCCGGCCATCGTCGAGGCCGGCAACCGATTGGGGGAAGAAGAAAGGAAGAGAAAAAGAAAGAAAAGAAATGGAGCAAAGGAAGAGAAAAGAAAATTTTGTTCTTAAGTTGTTCTTGGTAAGTTGTTCTTGGGAATAAGAAATAATTTTATTTTTGTTTCTTGTTTCTATTCTAAATTTGTTTTTGTGAACAAAAAAATTAAATAATTATGTTTTTTTTTCTTGTTTATGTTTCAAATTTATTTCCTGAAATAAAAAAAAATTATCAAATGCGTTTCTATTCTATTTTTGTTCTAGAAAATAAAAGAACAAGTTTTCCGAAGCGTTATCAAACAACCTGGCTGTAAAAACATAGATTAGTTTATTACAACTTTAGTATATTCATTTCATAGAATGATGGCTTTCTAAAATCCAATTAACACCTGGATTTGAATTTGTTCAATCTTGTAGTCTTGAATATTTTTTTGACGCGAAATTACATCTTTGGTCTACGTAATTTAAGGGAGTTCACTTTTCGTTCATACATTGTCTAATTACAATTCTGAGGCTCATTCTATATGAAAATTTATATCTTTTAATAAAGTTCCCACAAAATTTGTTAAATATTATTGAGTTAGCACTTGTTAAATAGTTTTGAGTCAGCACCTGACTATTGACACGTGACTCTCACGTGCACAAGCCTTTAAAGTAATCACACTTTGGGTCCATGCTTTTTTGGATCTGTTTTTTTTTTTTTTTTTACTAACTCCTATACTAATTTCAAAAAAATGAATTAATTACATTTCATATATATATATATGGAATTAAGATAAGTATACAGAATTGTCTGTTAAACAAAGTCCTATTGAATTTCAATTTTGGTACGTTGAAAAAGAAAAGGTTCTTTTCTCCACCTTGATATGTATGACCCGGGAAGGCAATGAGGATTTATTTGTAAAAATTGATTCTACAGTATTATATGACCTCAAAGCATTTAATATATCCAAATCCACATATCTTACCACAGACCTATTAATTCTATTCAACAATATGATAATGTTGTAGAAGGCTTTCTGATACAGCTTCAGCTGTCTTTCTACAACTTCGGCTTGTCCACTTGAATCACACAATGCAAGCTCGAACCTTCCGGTATCCCGAGCGGAGGATCAAGACATGAGCAGTTGTCGACGGCATAGAGCTCCCAATCTTTTATTCCACAGTTCTCGAGCGCCGACGCTAGCCGACCATCATCCGTCTCCTTCGGATACTGCCCATCTGGACTCACAAGCACTGCACCAGTATAGGACTGCCCTGCGACTCGTGCTGCACCACTGTAGTGAAACAAACCCCAGCTGAGATCATCAGACACATCGACAATAGTCCAGAACTCGTTCGAAACCACTCCATTGTCCAAAACACTGAAGTAAAACGTCCCTGGGATCTTGCCTCTCTTGACCCGGTACCTGCGCCTCCTCCAAACCATCTTTCCCTCCAGAGTTCTCACCTGAAAAACTGGCTCATACCAAAAGGACCCCTTCGCTTTTCCTCTGTAAAATAGCTGGTACTGGCACGGGAATTGATCATAAGCTGGGTTTTGACCAGCTACAACACGCCAACTCCAATCAAGATTACCTAACCATCCCACGAAGAGATCTTCTGCAGATTCGTGGCAGATGTTCTCGCCTCGAAACTTAACCATGGGAGGGATGTATGGTTTTTCAGGGATTGCAGCATCCAACTCGAGACAATTATTCTTCTGCAGAACACACAAAGAAAATGCTTCCAAATTCGGGCTCTCATATGATGCAATACATCTGTAGTTGCAAACCTGATCCACAGGACTACATTGGTTCAAGCACTGAAGAGCCTTTCTACAATTGGGATCCAGGAGGCAGTTCAATATCTGAGGCCCGCAGTTCTTCACCATGCAGTTCAATGTAGAAAAACCCTTTGACCTCAGGTTTTTTAGAATTGGAACTGGCCTTATGTAAGCATTGATTACAATCAACAAACAGAACCTTATATCATCAGAATTGCGACGCATCCAGGCCTCCGATATTGTTTCAATCACATCACTGGTCTCTTTGGTTTGCTTTGATTCAAATGTTCCCACCAGTTTCCCAAAAATGGTCCCTTTTGTTTCAGTTTGAACAACTGATCCACCTAGCTTGTTACTTAAACCTGGGGATGAATCGAAGCTAATTATGTTCTGGATATTTTTGCTGTTTCTCTCAATCCACTTGACTGATTCCTGACTTGTTACCGCAATGATAACCAAAATGTCCGCATGTCTCAGTTCCTCCTGAAGTTTTGCAGATGCCTGATCCTTAAATTGGCAGAAATTATCTGTAAACACATGCATTTCAAATCCATCATCAACCCATTTCAGTCTCTTTGCCTGGTCACAAAGAGAATGAAAATGAAATTATATTTCAAAGAATTCAGATAATGCATTACCTACATAGTGAAATATACACATTGCTAAGAAATGTGAGGATCCGGGGCGATGCTCAGAAGAGTCGAGTAGATTTCTCAGCTTTCAACTAGGATTTACCAAAGAACTGACAATTCAAGGAAGGTGTCCTCAACCAAAAAAAAAGGAAAGGAAAGAAAAGAAAACTCTTCATATGCTTCTATGTGTTGGACTATTAGCCAAATCAGGATGAAGGGAATCTCTTTACAAGATGAGTGCAGTTGGTATCCTCACTAGCTTGGACCCTGATGCCATCCGGAGGAAGGACCCAAGATTGATTGACTCATGATTGTTCAATCTTTGGAATATAATCATAATGAAAGTAGATTCAGCAAAAGCAAACACAAAATTTCTCATCAGAAACCATCTATAAATCAATTTACTCAAATGACGTGATCATTGCATTAGAAGCCTAAAAACCTTATGCCCGAAGTGCATCTGAATCCTAAAACATGCTTTTATGCACTCAAATTTTTCTTCTCTTTAGCAAATGCCAATCAAGCCCTTTAATTAATTCCATCAACTAAACTCAACCCACAATCTTACACGGCATCGGCCAAAAAATTTACTCTAATTATCCTTTCGATGATAGTAAGAACAACTTTCTGAGCATTCATTCTAATCAAAGTCACCATCTTTATCTCTCAGATTGAGTTTCCTCCATAGCCTGAATCACTAAAACAGTCGTTTTCTCCACTAAAACCATCACGAAAGCAGAGACTTGGCTACGGCCCATCTCGATAACTTACAGTGTGCAGCATGACCTCGCTCCACGTCGCGCCCTTGAGGGGGCTCGACGCGCCTTCTCCGACGACGGCGACGATCCTCACCGGCGGCGGGCTAGGGGCGGCCTCCGTCGCCGCGCGCTCTTTCGTCTCCACGACCGCCCTCGCGGCTCGCGCCGCCGGGGAAGGAGCTCCGGCGCGACGGAGGCTCGGGCTGCAGGAATTGGGAGCTCCACGGCGGCGGAACGTCGGCGGCGGCGACGGAGCGGCGGCGGGGCAGGCCGGGAGGCGGCGGAGACCGGCTCTCAAGCTGGCAATTTCGAGAGACATCTTGCGTTGTCCGGAGAAGAACGAAAGAACGTGGCGCGATTATACTAACCAACGGCTTGAACTACTTTTTTTAATGGTGATATTTAATGGTTGTAAAATATTTCCTCATTAATTATTTGATAAGAATATATATATTTTTAATAAAATCATAATTTTACTTTTAAAAAAAATGAGTATCGAAATCCCTTGTCGTGACTAAATTTTGGGTTAATATTGGCAAAAAAAAAAAAAAAAAAAAAAAAAACTAAATGAATTCCTATTGCGACATCAATACCTTAAGTTTTGTGTTTTTTTCGTCGAGTACACTAAATTATGTCAACCGTCACCAAAACGTCTAAATTAGACCCACCCTGAAGCTATTACCCATATTTTTGCCACGTTATTACAAGTTTTGGATATTCGTGATACTAAAAATAGAAGTTTGGGCATACGTGTTAGGGTGGATGAAGTTGAAGATTTCTAGCGGTTGATGAAAATATTTTTGTCACATTGTAGGAATTTTGGGATTTTGAGCGAGAAAAAATGTTTGGAGTATTGATATCACAGTCGATAATCCAGGGTTTTTAACAGTATCTTTGCCTAATTTCTTTTTTCATCTTACTGGTGTGGGTTTCAAAGATTGTTTCACATTGGCTTATTTGAGGGTCTTTTCAAATCTGAAAATCTATATACAATTTCTTTAGTATTAGACAACACTCAATTGATAATGTTAGGTCTCACTAAAAAGCCTACCTGGGATATCGAGACCCACCCATTTGAGTAGATCTGGTGATACCATATGTAGTAGATTTTTCTTTTCTTTTTTTCTTTTTTTTCTTTTTTCCATAAGAAAGGAGAAAGATGGAAAAATAAATATATCATTTGTACTCTTAACTTCGATGAAAAACTGTTCAAAAAAAAAAAAACTTCGATGAAAATCTCAACTATATCCGATGTATCAATTTAAGCTGAGATGGGTGGTGTCATCTCAGACATGTCTAGACCGTTCCAGGCACTTGTAGGGTTTTCAATATAAAATAAAGTCCAACCTTGGCTCTACCGTACGGTATTATTATTGAATTAATCTTTTTATATAGATATTCCCTTAAATTAGTAATGTTCTTCATGAGCAAAATTAAAATGAGTGTACCATTCGGCGATCTAAGGCAAATTTCCTTGCCTTTATTCGTTTGTTGGATCAAGTTCATCACAGCCGGACCATTTATGCAATTCACCTTTATCAATCGTGTAAAACGGCATTGCAAAAGCCAATTTTTTTTATCGTATGTGCCGGAAAAGGGAATCCCAGATTCCTGCCAATTTCAGGTCGTGGAATATCCGTTGGAAAGTATCAAATTGCGTCGATGAGTGTCAGTTTATCAACCCTATTGCAATTCCCCAATCCCTTTCACACCCCTTTTTAGCTGTTGACACCATTTGATGGAGCTATGCATGAACTACCCTATCATCCATCATTCTTCGACAATCTTAACATATTGCACTCTAGGATGAAGAACAGTTCAGCAGAAATTTCCTGATATTTTTAAACAGTGTCAACTATCAACAAGGAAAAGAAAAAGGGATCGAAGACGAGCTAACAATTATTTCCATTACATAGGTTCTCATTGTTTCAAGGGCAGAAGATGATATTTCAGGATCTGGAACTGGTTTCATGTGGGTTCATTGCTTTACCACAACCAATCCAAGTTCCCAGTTGCCTTTGACTGGTTCAGCTTTAGTGAGCTTACAGAGACAATACGTGCAGCTAAATGGGAAAGTTTTCCAAGGAGTCACGGGGATAAAGACTTTATAATTTATTTAACATTAGATACACTAGAGCTGTAACAACTATCTTCAACCAAGAGGTTGAGTTCAATCATCCACAGGGTGCATGTTCACTAGCGAGCTAATTTTAACATAAAATTCAGTTTGCTTTTTCTGCATAACTTACATCTCTGCAGCAAAGGATTTGCCGCAACCGCATGTTTGGGTAGCATTTGGATTTGTAAATGAAAAGCCTCCACCAATCAGAGCGTCGCTGTAGTCCAACTGCATTCCATACAAGAAGAGAAGGCTCTTTGGATCACAAACTGCAGAGGCAACAGGGAATCATAAGTGGCCAGCAGATGATTTTAGGAGATAGATAGTATCATAACTCTCGTAAAATCAAAGCAATGTATTTGAAAGTGATTTCTACTTTCTCTGCCATGTGTAAGCCAGAGATCACATATGCAGGAAATCGTACTCAAATTCAATGACTACCCATTGGACTGCAGAAACTAAGCAGGCAGCATACTTCATCGTCTTGGGTTTTAAAATTAATTTGTGTACTATCTGGTCTTTGCTAGAATAAAATTTTGGATGTTTAGGGCTAATCCTCTCAATACACTCAACAATCTGATATAGCCAAATCAAGTTGCTGATACCATATAATTGTCACCTAAACAGCAGGGAGGCAATAGATTTATCTTTCTTGCAAGTCATCAATCAGCAGGGAGAATTTGAGTGGGTTGTTCCACCAAAAAGAGAAGAGTTGGGTAGTTCATTAAAAAGAAAGACATCAATGATGTCAAATTCAAGAAACAAAAAAAAAAAAAAAAAAAAAAATGTCTGTTTTGGGGAAAAGCTTCAACAAAAAATATGGCTTAAGGGAAGATCTGCTCTAACGTGAAAGGAAGTCCTTTCAGGCAATTTACTGGAATAGAAAAGATGAGATGTTGAAGTGCCATTCAACTGTAAGGCATGCTGCAGCACAATGGATGACGCGTGGGGTCTTCTAACCATCCATCACAGACCCAAAGGTAGAACTTGAAAGCACTACAGAGTACAGACACATCCTTGCAGCTCAATTTTCACTAGCAGGACAATTAAGTACATTCTTTCTCCTTCCCACTTGAATACTTTCAGAATAAAGGAATTAAAAAGGTTCATCACAGGCTCCATCAAACACAAACTCTTGATCCATGATACTTTCAGTCCGATTGATGAGAATAATCATGTTTAATATAATTTCTAAAAAAATTTTCCAGAATATACAAGGCTGTACTAAAATGAATTTAATTAGTTGATAGAAAATGCAGATATTCTGAGTAATCTACTCTATCAGAAGCCATAGACAACAAATCTGTATTAGAAGCCATTAAGGCACATCACCACTCAAAATAGCTAGCTGAGCAGCAAAAAACTAATCCTCAGCTGGCAGCGTCAAGTACTTAAAGTCTGTCATCTATAGCACTCTTAACTATCTACAACGTTTTGCTGGAAAATGACAGGCAACCTATTGCCTACGAAAATCTAAAACCAAAAAAGGAAAGATCTGAAATCTAAAGTAAATGTCAAAGATGATGATGATGGACAATAACAACAAGAAGTACAGTGATAATGACATTAGATAGATAAAGAAGAAAGAAGACCTAAATGGTAATGCCCAATTCAAGAAAATAAAAGGATAACTCCAAAAGACCAGGTTCCATTATAACCTTAAATAATGGTTACCTTCAATGGGTCAAAATTAGGAACCCCCAAATATTTGAAGATCCTCTATAACTTCTATGATTTCTACTTTTTTGCAAAATACATCTGTCATCTGCACCATCTACGAATAACAAAATATAGCATCCACAGGACTTGTGATAAAACCAAGGTTGCAGTACCAATGGCTATTTTCTTACTAAAGAGATAATAGGAAAACAACTAATCAATAAAAAGTGCAGAGCTCTACCTATAACAAAACCGTTATATTCAATTATGGAGTCATCAGGCCTTGCATTTTCCCTGTTCTCAAAGTCCATTGTGTAAGACATGCCAGAGCATCCACCTTGTCTGACACCAATTCTGAGACATAAATCTTCACTGCGCTCAGATCTCATCCTGTTCAAGTGCTTCAGAGCATTGTCTGTGAGGGAGATGGCAGGCTTCAGCTGTTCAGAAGCTGGCGCAGCTGTAACAAGAAGGACAATGCGCAAATTGGATTATGATCCTAGAGGAACCAAGAACATAATAGCCAAAAGACAAAAATGCAATTTGCACACTTCAGCATCATGGAAAACATCGGATTTGCAATAATTCAACCAAATCTTTAAGGCAACCAGAGCTCACACAACCAGAAAATGATTTTCCTCGTCTCCCCCTTTCCCTTCAACGTTGCACTAATCATCGAAAAGCGGTAGACCCCAGTGTCTATCCCTGCCACATCACTGAAAAGCTCGACTAGAAGTAGTATCTTTGATCCAGCAAATCATGTTTTCGACACCATTTGCAACCAATCTGTCACCAAAACATCTTCAAAATTTGTTTGAAACAAGTTTAAAGATACAGACTTTCCTGACTCGCGCAATTCCTATTGCCAACCATCTATCATCGACAGCTTCTCTAGGTGCCATACAGTAACGAATAACTGAAAATTAGCCTCATCGATTTGCGAGCTGAAAACTGAAGACCCAACCACTTCACGAAGAGGATGGTAAGACCGTCCTAAGACTCTCCTTCCTCTTCACGTTCTAAAACGATCGATTCCTCCGCATCAAAATAATCACCACTCTTCACCAAACCGCCATTTCCACAACAACAACGACAAGCCACGGCGCGCCGTCGCCATCGCCGCCGCCGTCGCCATCGCCAGCCGTGCACGCGCGCGACGATCTCGCGACGGCGCCACCGCAACTAACGGGAAGAACCGAGCGGGGGAGATCGTAGTTACCCGAAACGGAAGCCGATCGAATCGGGGCGCTCCTCCTCCGGCCGGCGCCGGAGCTGCGCAATCGGAGGGAAACCGGACCGCCAGGGAAGGACACCGCCGTCGCCGTCGCCGTCGCCGCCGCCGCCGTCGAGCAACCGGGCGCGGCGCGGAGAGGAGGGCGGCAGCTGATGGCTGCTGCGGAAAACGCCATTGGCGAGCGAGCGAGCGAGAGCTAGAGAGAGAGAGAGAGAGAGAGAGGGAGGAGAGAGAAGTTCGTCACCTAACGGAACTCTATTCCCCATTTTTATTTATTTCCGTCTGATATTTTTTCTTTTTTCTTTTTTCTTTTTGGGTGAAAATGATATTTTTCGTTTGTATTGGAGGGAAAATTTTTGTGAATTCCTCCATTTTTTGAGGCCACCAAAATTTTATTCATGTCCCTCTCTTCGGAATTAGGAAAATATTTTTCGATTTTTAGTTTCTTAAATTTACGAAAACATATATAATAATGCCCTCTTCGGAATTAGAAAAATATTTTCCAACTTTTCAATTTCTTAAATTTACGAAAACTTGTAAAATGAAGATGGAAATTTAAATTTTGTTTCATTGTGTCTTCGCAATCCTCTTGATACTCAAATTATTTCCCAAAATTAAATTGATTTTCTTTTTTATGATTGGCTAGATTTTTATCAGTGGAATGAAAATACAATAGGTGTTATCAATTTAGCGAAGAGATATAGCAAAGGGAATATCGAAAGTAAAGTCAAATGTTTGAAAGGACACATTAATTTTTGTTGAAATTGAAGCATCTAATTTTGTTAATCGTAAATAATTATTTTTTCATTGAACAAAATTGTTTCCCTACTCTACTTTTCTTTAAATGGCAAAAGAGAAAGCATCTTTTCCTCTTCTATATCTAACACCTATAGCATTTTTGCCCGGAAAAATTTCAATTAGGCCCCCGGACCGAGAAAGTTTATGCAAAATATCCCTCACACTTGATCTTGTCTCAAACGATCCCCTACATTTGGCATGTTTGTGCAAATCAAGCCCAAAAGCCAAATGTCGTTGACAAAGAGGCTGCCTCACGTGCGCCTCACATGTGTAATTAAGAAAATGCTATTACAAATCTCAAACTATGTCCGTTGCGACATATTTGTTTTTAATTTTATTTTAATTTTTTTGTGATATAAAAAATTTCAAAGTATTATCTTGACACATTTACCTAAAATTTTCCTCATGATATAAAAAAATCCAAAATTTATATTTATGTGGCACATTTATCTTCTATCAGATGATTTTTCAGTCAAAATAACATCGTTTTTACTTCACTTAAACTATGTGGATGCCTTGTTACCAAAATTTTCTTTCTGGCATTCGTATAAACAAATTTTTAACATTGATAAAATTTTGAGAGAGGGCAAATATATTACACAAATATGAATTTGAGATTTTATGGTGCCTTAGAGGAAAGTTTAGGATTTTGGGGGTTTTTTCCCCTAATTAAATGGCGATTTTTTTTCACCGGAGTTCCATTAAGGGGTATATTGACACAGATGCATTAAGAGGTAAGAGGTAATTCAAGTCAAGTATGGGGTAGTATGCGAAAATGCTCCAAATTTGAGGGTTAATTAGGCCTTGTTTAGTAATGTTTTTATTTCTCTATTTTTCTTTTTTTTTGCTATCGAATTAAAAAAAAAGAATAAAAATCCGTTTAATAACATCAACTAATTTTTCTATTCCCGAAACAAATCATTGGTTAGAGAATATATTTAGAATAGAAACAAAAGTAGAAAAAACTTACTTCTTTGTTGCGGAGAATGAAAAAAGAAATCATTTTATAAATGCCAGCTCAACATAATTTAATGATTATCTTTACACAATTGACACAAGGTCCAATCTCCTAATCCAATATAAATCCCCATTTTGGGATTAAAAAATAAAAATTTATTAATAAATAAATAATTCAAAGATTTAGGAAAAAGTTTACAAATTAGACTTTGAATAGTTTTACTAGATTTTAATCTTAATTCTAGTTTAGACTTAGTTTAGCATAAAAAATGTGAATATTTTGATGATAATTAGATTCAAAATTGAATAAGTTTTTAGGGATTTACTATGTTGACTTTTAAATGCCATTTTTTTCTTTTAAATAAAATGTTAGGTCACAAAAGCTTATATTGTGAGTTATAAACTAATGAGTGACTCCAAGTAAGGTTTGCTCTTCTTCTCAAAAATATATTTAACTGTTTATTATAATACCCGAAGATTTACTATCAATTTTCTTATATTGTGAGTTATAAACTAGTGAGACTTTTTATTACCATTTCCAGCCATTCATCTTCGACTAATTATTATGTTGGATTTTCTTAGGTCATTTTAGAATATCTTGATAAATTAAATCATTACAAAACTCTAGTTTTATTGAAACATAAAATGTTAAGTCTCTCTATAATTAAATAAAAAAATTGGGAATAAAATTTTTAGGGTTGAACTAAATGCATTTTTGTTTGTCTTCTATTTCAAGAATGGAAATTTTATATAATTACCAAACATTTTTTTTACTCAAAAACTAATTTGAAAAATCAAAAATCAAAAAAATTATTTTTGAACATAAGTTATTCTTGGAATGGAAATATTAGCAAACGCATCCTTAGAGAATGATCTCTCTCATCTGATGAAATCTCAAACCTCGGATTTCTACTTGTCGGAATACTAGGAAGTCCGAAACACCTACGAAGATTAGTTGATGAAACCCATCATCGGTCGAGCGACACTGGCGCTAGCGCTGCTCTCTCCTTCGAAATTCAAGCAATCCAACCTCGCATTTCGCTCCAATCCTCGCAAGCGTTTCATCGATCCGCCAGAAGCTTACTCCACAAATGCCACTCCCCCAGCCGGTCCCGGGATCGACCCGCCGTCGCGTGCCCTCCACCTGTTCGACGAATTGTCCGACTGGGACGTCGTCTCGGCTTCGGCCCTGCTCGGACGCTGCGCTCGTGGCCACCGCCACGACGAGGTGATCCGTCTCTTCTCCAGGGTGCTCGCTTCGAGTATCAGGCCCAATGAGTTCACGTTCGGCACCGCGGTTCACTCATCGGTTGTGCTCGGAGACGTTCGCGTGGGGAAGCAGCTCCACGCTTGCGCGATGAAGATGGGCCTCCACTCGATCGTGTTCGTGGGCAGTGCGGTCTTGGATGCGTATGCCAAGTTGAGCACTCTCGATGAGGCTCGCAGGGCTTTCGAAGATACCAGGGAGCCCAATGTGGTATCCTACACGACTTTGATAAGTGGGTACCTGAAGAAGGGTAGCTTTGGTGATGCTCTAGCTCTTTTCGAGAATATGCCGGAGAAAAATGTGGTCTCTTGGAACGCGGTGATTTGTGGCCATAGCCAAGCTGGTCACAGCGAGGAGGCTGTCAATCTATTCATCAGGATGCTGAGGGAAGGGTTTATGCCCAATGAATCCACTTTCCCATGTGCGCTAACGGCATCTGCCAATATTGCAGCTCTTGGGATAGGCAGAAGCTTCCATGGCTTTGCAATTAAGTGCTTGGGTAAGTTTGGCGTGTTCGTGGCCAACTCATTAATTAGTTTCTATGCCAAATGTGGAAGCATGGAAGATAGTCTTTTGGTTTTCGATAAGCAAGTGGGGAAAAATCGTGTTTCATGCAATGCTGTGATATGTGGTTTTGCACAGAATGGGGAGGCAAAGGAAGCTATTAACTTCTTCGAGACAATGCGGACCACGGGATTCGAGCCTAATGGTGTTTCCTATCTTGGTTTGTTGTGGGCTTGTAATCATGCAGGACTTGTCGATGAGGGCTACTCCTACTTCAATAAGGGAAGATTAGAGAACCCCACCATGCTAAAATCAGAGCACTATGCCTGTATGGTTGATTTATTTTCTCGCTGCGGGCGTTTCAAAGAAGCAGAAGATTTTCTTAAAGATTTGCCTTTTGATCCAGGAATTGGATTTTGGAAGGCATTGCTAGGAGGCTGCCAAATTCATTCTAATTTTGAATTGGGGGAACTGGCAGCTCAAAGGATTCTGGCTTTAGATCCTAAAGATGTATCATCCTACGTAATGATGTCTAATGCCCATTCTGTTGCTGGTAGATGGCAGAGTGTCTCGACTTTAAGAAAGGACATGAGAGAGAAAGGGATGATGAGAGTCCCTGGTTGCAGCTGGATTGAAATAAAAAATAAAAATCATGTATTTGTAACTGGGGATAGGAATCATATCCAAGAGGTTGATATCTACATGGTTTTGAGAATTTTTATCGAGCATCTGAAGGAGATGGAAGCTTTGAGTCTTGAGAATGAATTTCTTTCATAGGTGACAGGACCACCTTATCAACTGTTGATGGTGAAACTAGACGATGGGAGTGGCGACACTGGAAAATGAACTTCAACCTTTGAGAGACTAGTACCTCTGGAAAAATCTCATGAGGAGCTTCTCTTTGCAACGGTACCTATTTCCTCTTTCTTTTGTACTTAAATTGATGGCTAAGATAGATTCAAGAGTTGATCATACATCAAACATATCACTATGTGACTTCTTGTTGAAAATGGGATAAGGAAATTGGATCTCTGATATCATCAGGAAATTCTCAATCAGAAGGATTGAAAAGGATTTGGTCCTCCTTAAGCTTTTCCTTTCAAAAGTGAGAGTCCTTTAGATTGATATCTGTTACTTGCTTTCATTGACATCCTTAATACATTCATTTCAATCCTTGTGATATTTCTGCTCATATATTTATCATAATCTTGCTTCAAATGTATTATAAAATCTTCAGGATTGACATAGTTGGTATTCAAAGTGCTCCTCCTCCCAGTTATCTACAGTGGAAGTGGTGATGAATGATGATTATAGAATATTTTTGCCTCTACCATATTTTTATCATTCTACATCCCTTAGAGTGATTTGGCATCCGCCCTTGTAAACTATTAGTGAGTAACATGGCAGAGAAGATGATGATAAAGGATTCTAGAACTGAGTTAGGCATAATCATTCACCGATCCCGTAGGATAAGTCCTTACATTACTGTTGTGTTTCATTCATCTACCTGACATGTTGGAAGTCCATAGGTGAGTCAATGCAGAGTGGAAGGAATCTCTTAATGCTGCAAGGGCAGAAGGAAGCCAAAAACAAAATTATGACAGAAAAGTGGGGCAAACCTCCTTGGGATAGTAAAGCTCAACTGTGATGCATGGAAGAATGGTAAGATGTTCTTGCTTTCTCAGCTAAAGATGATGAGGCAAGTGGATGCAGGCGTATGGAGAAATGAAGGGTAGATGTTTTGATGCAGCTCCTGAGAGACTGAAGCTTTGTTGCTGGCTTTCCAGGGGATGGATGATATGCCTTGGTACCAGCTATTATAGAAGGAGATTGTAAAGTGCTGATAGATGCGAAGGCAACATTTTCAAACACAAGATAGCGATAAAGAATGTATCTGGTGAATGTAAGTATTAGTGTAGAAACCTTAGGACCATTTATTTTAGCATAAGTCGTTAATGCATCATAAAAGAAGCTTTCTCCCCAAATCACTGATTGCTATGGAAACATTATATTTGGTATCTCAGACTGGGGATGCTGGTGTTTTTCTTGCTTCATGGAAATGCTTTGGCATTTCACTAGAAGATTAGCCGTGAAAGAAAAATGCATGGCCATTAGGGAAGCTGTCTAGTGTCTTGTGGTGTAATTCCATAAAACTGGCAACGCAATCATTTAAACATAGTCTCTAAGTGCTCAAAGTGTGATTGGAGGCCTCGTAAATCTTCATCGACAGTTGCAAATTGGACAAAAGTGTGAAGCAGTGTTAGATCGTTACAGCTTCACTTCTATTCAAAGAAGATGCAATATAGTTGCAAAGAGAGATGTCCAGCATGCTAGGAATATGATCCTTGCACTAGCTTGGAGATATGATCAAACTACAGAATAAGCATGTTTAATTTGGAGGTGATATGACTCAGACCCACAGACATACATGCAGTATCTTTCTTTTATTCCTTGAGAATAATGAATTTCATGGTTGAAGCAGTCTGAGACTACTTTTGAGAATTGAATTACATTATTCCCCAAAAACGAATGCTTGTGCAAGCCACTCGATGTGGTTGGGGCACCTGCCTCTTTCCAACACTCGGCATGTCAAAATAATAACAATAATAATAATTTGCGTAGAACATTGTGAAAGAATCAAAGTAAGACTGTGCAAATCTTTAGAAAGCGAACTTCAGCAAGCACAGCCGCCTCTTGGCTCGACTTCGGAAACTGTTTCTGAGATGCCCTGGAAGTAACTGCACATAGAACTTATCCGTGACCCTCTCATCAAGTAAAATAGTACATGCATCTATAGGGAAAATGGGGATAAATATAGGCGATGTGATTGGTAGGTTGTAACCAAGTAAAGAACTAAAGGGGTTTCTGTTTTCTTTCTCTTGCACAGATCATGTAATTGTATTTTTCACACAAGATCTGAGCTAAATGATGAAGGCCAGTCATGTGGTTTTTGCTTAAAGATCATATACCCTTATAAGTTGTGGGAAGATGCTTCTCATTTAGGTGCATTTCTGTAATGCAATAATCATCCTGGGTTAAAAACAACACTGTCAAATCCAAGCCTAATGGAAGCTTGAATTGAAAGAATCGGTTTCTGCAAAAGAATCACTGCAAATAGCTCCTATTCACTTTATATAGAGAAGGTATAGAATAATAGGTTGAGTGTGCTTCTTTAGATGGAACTTACATGTCTTGTTGGTGTTCACTCGCCAGCGCAGCTTGCGCAACGCAGAAAAACGCTTCATCCACATTGTAATCTTCTTTTGCTGAGGTCTCGAAGTACGGAATGTTTCCCCGGGAAGCACACCACTCCTTTGCTCTTTTTTCAGAAACCTGCAAGAGATATAACCGTTCGCACTATGATTCATTAAAGAAATTTCTGTAAAGCCAAGTTTTGCATTTTGCGTGTGCTAATTACCACACGACTGTGCCCGCCGTCTACATCTATTTTGTTCCCGAGCAATACGAAGGGAAACGCCTCCGGATCTGCTGGATCTGCCTGGCCAGAGTAAGACAATATGCTTGATTAATTAAGAAATTGCATTTAAGATAACTGAAGAAGATTCAATACATCTCCCATGTGCTTTTCAAATGATCATTCAGAGGTGCATTCGTGCCATTGCCAACTTGAAGTTTAACCTCAGCAGGAACTTTCCAAACGTCAAGTCGAATATCATTGAAGATGTCATATGAACTTAATAAGCTGCTGACCTGTTTAAGGAACTCCTCGCGCCAGTTGCTAAGTGATTCAAAGGTTTTACCGACGTTGACATCGTATACAAGGACACAGCAATCTGCACCTCTGTAAAATGCGGCTCCGAGGCTGTGAAACCGTTCCTGCCCTGCCGTGTCCCAGACCTGCCAAACAGCAAACGCATGTGATTTATGAATATTTTCACAAGCAGATTGAAATGGATCTAAGAAGACAAAGAAGACACAAAGTTGAATCACCCACTTGTAGGGTGACCAGTTTGTCATCAATCTGCAGTTCCTTAGTGACAAAATCAGCTCCGATCGTAGCCTTATATTGTTGGCTGAACTTTTTGTACACGTATCTAAATAACCAGTCAAGGGTTCAAGCAGATTACTAGCAAAAAGCATCCAAAGTATGTATTTAGATTAAACCAGTGTGCAGAAGCTCAAGTGAGTATCACTTGGTATGGTACAATTACAAACACATCTTTTCTAAGCTTTCCGCTCGCTGTAGTAATTGTTGCAAGCATTGTGTAGACAAACTACCTTCTGGGTAATTGTCTAAAAGAAATAGGGTAACACAAATAAGAAAGTGTTTCATATGACGGATATGCCACACTTCACTAATAAGAACACTGATATTTTAAGATTATCTATTTGAGAACAGATTCTCTCAACCTAGAATTGCTTTGCTGAAATGGTGATCGGCTTGCTCCTTGGCGCCAGAGCTGCAACCCATTGAATTGCGGGAGTTAAATCATTTGCAACAACTTATGCAACAGAGAGAATGTAAATTCAATCATATCTGGTTTGATGGATGATGAGTGTACTACTTATCTGCTGCAGACACGTGAGTGATGGTTGTGAAATAAAAACATGATATTGCTGTGAAGGATACTGGTTCATCAAGGAGGTCTTTCCCACTCTGGAAAAACTCAACCATATTAGAAATTTCATCACATTCTCAATATCATCAGCTTTATCCAAAAGAAATGTCATGTGAAAAATTCTACCCAGAGAGAGAGAGAGAGAGAGAGAGAGAGAGAGAGAGAGAGAGTGTACCCACTGTCACCAAGAACTATGACCTTGAGCAAGGTTCTTCTCCTCAAAGGATCCATGAAGACCCAGCTCAGATTTTAACGTATGTATATTCTCCCTTCCACAAAGCAGGCCAAGAGAGGCAGAGGAAAGTGACTGCAACACTCCCCACAGCACAAGCCTATTTTCCAATTGCTCTTTCCTGTTCTCCTCGTGGGTATGAGCTCCAAAAGATGAAACACCTAATGATCTCTCTCTTCCAGAGACCACTTTCCACAGGAACGTTTCTGGCAATTCTTCTTCCTTCCCCTTCTTCCAGAGCTTGCTGTGATCCGTGGAGCCAAGCTTAGAATTATTAATTTACTTGTGGGTTTGTTCGGTGTGATAAATCAATGATGTGAAGGGGACCAAGGGGCCATGTGAGGCTCGCCAACTAAGGAAACGAGAAATGGGCACCTGCCAGCGAAGAAGCTCTTTTATCCCATTAAGAAAAGACGGAATCAAGTCAAATCAAACCCAATCAAAGCTAAGAACTTTCTCCTTTTCTCTTCTTCTTCTCCTCTGTTCCTCTCGTGGACTCCTCCTCCTGGCTCTTCTGTCGTGACTGCCTCTTTCTCCTCCATCTTTGTCTTCTTCCATGATTTTAGCCCGACTGTTTTGGCCGTTGTGTCCCCAGGACATGCTTCAGACCTCTAGTATGTTGTTCCAGGTTGGTCACGGACGTGCTTGAGACCACCGTCTTAGTACGTGTGCTCTCCTCGTCAGCAGCTTCGTGCACCTTTGTCCTAACACATCAGAAAATTACAACACAGCTAGAACAAACAAAATCTTTAAAACCCACAAATAATCTCAAAATTATAGAAAAAAACAAAAAAAGATAGCAGATGAAGGATTGGGTGGGCGGTCCAGAGGGCAGCGGCGGTGCCGCCCATGCTGCCGTCTTCTTATTTTATTTTTAGTTTTCTTTTTGTATTTTTCGGATTTTTATTTTTTATTTTTTTAATAGTTTTTCCTAATTGTGTTTCTTTATAATTTTAATATGGTGCCAGAGAGATGTTTTGGTAGCAAGCACTCCCTCACCACATTAATGGCAACATAAGATGGAAAATGCGAAGAAAAAAAATCACTTGGTGTTTTCTATCCACAGATAATGGAAGGATTTGAGTGTATAAAGTTGTCCAATTTTAGAATTTAAATGCACGAAATTAATAATTTTTATGACTTGTACCCTAATTTTCCTCACATGATTTTAAGTTGCAACGTCCTAAAAGTTGAGGCAAGACAGAATCTCAAAAGTTGCCTGAAACTTATGCAGTTGCAAAGTGTTTGTCCAATATTTTATAGAAGCCACACCACTTTTTATCATAGCTAAAAAGAATACTGAAAGATTCTATCCAACAACACTCCCAAGATCTAGATACGGGTTTTGTTTCGCTAGTGCCCACATGGACATTCGGTTTTCGATCGAAATCGAGAGGTTGACATGTGTGAAAATTTGATCGAGATACCATCTAATTATGACCCGCATCACAAAACATAGCCAGCGACACAGCAAATTAGGCGCCATAAAAACTAAAAGGAGCCAAAGCACACCCCCAAAATGGCTGGCTCAACAGTCTATGAACTTAGCCCTATGTTCTTTAATGCATCTCGCTCCTCTTCCGAGGTAGAAATTAGGACATTCCTCCAGTTTTTCAACCTTAAAATAACGTTCGACAGCTCAGAAAACTTTGGAGGCAAGGGATGACCAGTACCGGGTCTTTGTTTGATATGATATGCCATTATTAAGACATGATGAGCAAGCACCGCTGGCTTTTTCAGGTATCGTTTGTTTGAGATTTTTGTTCATGTTCTCCCCAACGATAATGCACTAAATAAGTGTTTTCTTCTCTCTCTCTCTCTCTCTTTTTTTTTTCTAGCATGTTTATTCAGCTTTTGACTCAATTAATCTTTATGAATATGCATAAACCATCATATCCACGTGCATCAAGTAAGGTTGAACTCATAGTGTGATGTGCGTGGGACTCTTTCATTGCCCTTGTGCATGCACCAACTTTGAAATGTTTTTTTATGAAATAATATTTGTAGTCTAGAAAAAGGCGAAAATAAATGATATGGAATCTCCCAAACATCACTATATGAATTTCACACCTATAACAAAACATTCCGTTTGAGCCATATTCCATCCCTTTCTATTAAATGCATGCCATATTAGTACTTTATTACAGATTTAAATAATTCTATTATAGATGGCATTCAGATAAAAAATGTGTGCCGCATTCAAGACAACATGTTCAAACCAAACTTTTTGTAGATTTGGACGCAAACTGAAAATTCAATAAGCTATCCTGCCTTACCAAACGGAAAAAAAAAAGTAAGAAATAATTCAATAGTTGGAGGTGGGTTGGATGCGTCTTCTGCCACAGCTAAATTGCTATGACTCAATGATCAGTATCATGGCAAATTGTATGATGTTTTTTACTCTTGAGCATATTATTCTGAGGTCAAAATGTCGTGCAATGGCAAAAGCTAACCGACTGCACAGATTAAGGCTTCATTTGGTTTAGCATTCCCAAGAGACTTTGAGCCTCCAAAGTCCTTTGAGAAAAATATTAAGTGTTTGGTTAAGCTTTTTGAGGCCTCATTGGCCAAATGCTAGCATTTGAAATGATGGGGGATGGTTGGGCAAGAGTTGGGTCTTGGCCCTTGCCCAAATTTGGTCAAGGGCCGCACTAGTGGGGGTCAACTGCAAGGCGAGTGGCAGCCCTTGACTAGATCTAGGGGAGGGCCAATGACTCGCGCTTGATTTGGGTGAGGGCCTGAGGTCGGCCATCCCCCACTTTTCTCGATGATGGTGGGGTGACGACGGCTGCAGCCCATGCCATCTTCCCTTCCCCTTCCCCTTTATTTTTAAATTTATTTTTTTCATCCAATATATAAAAAAAAAAAAAAAAGGAAAAGAAGGAAGAAAATTCAAAAAAGTAAAAGACTAAAATGCATTTATCAGCCGGTGAGTTAGGCCTTATTTAAGAATGATATGACAACTTTATATTTTTATTTGAAATAATATTCATTTCAAGCTCTTATCTAAGAAAGTGAGGGCATTTAAATTTGAAAAAATAAAGACACTTCTGGTCCTTATTTAGAATTTTCTCTAAAACCAAAACTGAATTCCCACGTATTTCAGTATTTTCTCTTCAAAACACATATGACACCCTTATGTGTGTTTTGACTCCAAGTCAAACTTTCCAATTTTTTGCATCTACCGGATTAAGCCAGCAAGTCCAATACGGACTAGGACTTCACATTCAATTTTTCACGCAAGACCCAACTGAATTCCCACGTATTTCAGTGTCCGTATCGAATTTTGCATACCAGTTCAAATTCGAGAGGTGATTTATTGAAAATGTTACCAGAACCCATGATTTGAATGGATCGGGTCCAACTACAGGTACAATATGAATGCTCCAATTGTATTCGTAAATCTTCTAAATTTATTTAAAATTGCTAGCAGAATGATTCTCAATTGTCATTATAACTAGGGATGAAATATTTCTGCTCAAGAGTGATTCCCACATGTAAATTTAGATTGTTGGCATTCAAATTCGTGCAGAAGTTTAGCATTTGAACTTGATCCACTAGCAAAAAGCTGAAAGTCCTTTCCTCTCTCTCCTCTTTTCATCTCTCTCCTTTTTTCATTGTCTTCTTCAACCTTCAACCATGGGAGGGTTTGAGCTAGTCTCACCCTCCCCTCCATATGTTTTGATTTTCTTTGAATTTTTTTCTTTCTTTCTATACTTTTCCTCTTTTTTCTCTCTCGATCTAGATCAGGAAGTTGTGCTATGCTGATCTAGTTCTAAATCGAGAGTTTGAACTCTCCAAATTTAGTTCTAGACCTAGGAGTTCTTATCTCCTAATTTAGATCTAGAAGTTTAATAATATTTTTGGGGATTCGATACCGTCATACTTTGCATGCGTATAGGTTTTCTGCCTCCAATTTCAATGATGATCGTAGAAACTTGTCTTGCTAAACTATAAAGATTTGCTCTTTCAAAGGTTAAATATTTGTTTATTCAACCTATTTTGATTGTCTCTATACGGTGATGGTGTAGAGAAAGCTAAACCTAGGCGTGTATCGACAAATTGCAATGCTATAATTATTGGAGAATGAATTTTTGGCATTTGCTCATCACTAATGATGATACAAGAACCTATGATTGGTTGCCAATTATTTTGCTTGATAGATTTTTTTCTCTTGAAATGAGTGTGTGCTTAATCTGCTGGTGCTTTATTGATCCTCATTGTTTTCAGGATTTGGCTTTATTTTGTAGTGTTCTGGCTTGTGCATTGCTTCAATTTACTTTACTATGAAAGTCTATGTACTTCTTATGTATCCTTTTGAGCCATGAATACAAATTTTTGTCGACAAAAAAAAAAAGTGATCTACTAGCTAGTCATACCAATATAGTTTGACAAAAAATAAACAATATATAAACCGAACTGTATTGCATAGATGAACTGAACTCTGATTATTGTCTTTTTTAGGGAAATTATCCAATCAATCATAAACTTATTGTGTGGATATCAATTTAATCATAAATATCCAATTTTCTCAATTTAGTTTAGAACCTTTGCGTAAAATTATAATATAGTTATTCTGGTCAATTTTTGCTAAAAATCATTGACAAGACGATGTGTCATGCAGGACAGTTAGTGATAATTGGACCGCCATATCAGCGATTTTTGTGAAAATTGATCAAAAGAGTGCATTGTAATTTCGTCAAAAGATTTAAGATTAAACTGATAAAATTAAAAAGTTTATAAATGAATTTACATGCATACAACAGTTATTCAATAGTTATTAAATTGAAAAATTGATTGTGACTCTCCACCAGTCACTAAATGAAATGCCCCTAGTGTCCAAAAGAATCGTGTCAATCCCATGCTTGGATTCCAATGATATCAGCTCATGTTGGTATGTATCCATGAGAAGCTCGCCGCTTCTCACGAGGCCATGAAATCTCGACGCTCCTTCATTGAGATCTAAGGTGTGCAACTTAGTCCAAGACTCGGGCACGCCATATTACCTCATAACTCAAACATAACACATATCGTTGAATTGACCTCTCGAGTCCACATGATTAATCAACAGCACCTATGAGCTATTCAAAATTGTCAGATAGGCATGATGGTACGTGACTCTAACAAGATACTCTTTGACAGCACTATCTCGTTGAAGACCTCATTCGCTACCTCGAATGTCATTATTGATCCATAACAACAAAAACGGTCTTCATCGGCAACGATCAATATCCAATGCAAATTTCCAGTGAAAGAGACTGTCAAAGAGGTTGCTCAGCTCACACCCATTTTCAACTGCGACCGGCCGCCGCGTATTTGTAATCAGGCTATAAACTTCAACTTCACATTCTAATCCGCCCTAGTATCCCTCATATTCATCATGAAAATAAGTAATCCTAACCACCTTATAGTCATTAATTCTGTCACCATACCCAAATCCTAAAATCATTCGAGCGTCGACAAAATCTGGACGCGAACTTTGAACTACCTCGTGCTTTCTAATGAATACATTCCATAAAAATATTGTTTGACTGCCATATTTGGTATTAGCCTTAGTAGTACAAATCAATCCATCCCATGAACCCACCGCACTATGATTGCCTATAGGGCTAATGAATGGAACTTTGATTTCTGGCTAGAAGCCACAGTAAGAGACTTATTTGGATACAAAGAACTCATCTGATCACAAGAAAAGTACCAATCCAAGAGACTAACGTACCAATTCGTGCCACTAAGAATAGAGTGCTTATATCCAGATAATACACACTGTTTGTTGTAATGGCCAATGTAAAGAAACGATAACAGCTATATAATATTCTTCTTTTTATGTAAACTTACAACTCATCTGATCAAGAAAATCAATCCAAGAGACTGTTGCCACTAAGAAAATTATATCCAGATAATACACACTGTTTGTTGTAATCAGAACATCAATGTAAAGAAGACGATAACAGCTATATAATATTATTCTTTTTATGTAAACTCACAACTCTTGGAAAAGAAAAAATAAGATATAACATAAAAATGGAGGTGGGGTACGGATATCCAAATCTCCTTAAGGCGATTAGTTCCTGCCAAAGATGCTCCGCAATTCACGAACTATGCCTCCCAAGATATAACACCTCGAACTTGTTTGGATTAGTACTATGCAAACATGACTCAGTCAAACCGTTCAATTGAACCAGCACACTCAGAAAAATCAGAAGAGTAGAAAAGTATATCAAAGCCTTTGTGGAATCCAGTCGGAAAAACCAAAACCAAAAACCAACACTTTTTTGAATCTCTATGCTCATATCTATTTATAGAACTTTTTAGTTCATGTACATAAGAGATACATGAATTAAATAGACGCATGTATCCACGAGATTCATGAATAAATAGATACGTGAATCCAAGAGATTCATGAATCCAAAAACACGTGAATTCAAGATATTCATGAACTCAATAAATACATGAACTAAAAGATATATGAATCTAGGGAATTCATGAATTCAATAGATATGTGAACATAAAAGTTGAGGAAATTCATGAATCCAAAAAGATACGTGAATAGAAAAAATGTATCTTAATTTATTGGTTTTCGTTGATCCATTAACCATAATTACAACAATCCCCCACATTAATGGATCAACAAAACATTTTTTACTCGAAGGAATCTGAGCATGCCTGTTGAAATACACCGCATCAAGATAGGTAGCTTTCACTTTGAACATTCTTTAGTGAAAGCCTATCGGACTTGCTTAACTAGTAGATGGACTAAGTCTTGAATCGCTAGTTGTTTGTATAAGCTTAGACAATAAACCTCACACGGAGTATTTCCAATTCAAGATTGGTTCTCGGTTGTGTTCGTTCTTTTGGCCTTGAACCTCTCGAGATTCATGCATGCTTTAGAAAATCTAGCCTTTAAAGATTTTCATAGAGTTGGCCAGCTCCACGCATATAGGTGCATTTCTATTAAAGATATCCTATCATATCTTACTTGGATGTTATATTCCAAGTTATAGAAATCATTAAACGCATAGCGTACCCTTAATAACGTTGTAGGAAAGCACTGTTGCATCATAGGAATGGGAGACAATGCTTACACTAGAATTTCCAAAATTTGCATTGTCCTATTGAACCTAGACCGTGGGATCTCCAATCGCATAGGTTAGGTTTCCACCCTGGAATCTCTTTATTGGGTTAAGGCTTTTAAACCCATTTCCCTCGATGCACAGTTTATTTGCTCTTTTGACAAACCTTTTGTCAGCGGATTCGCAATATTTTCTTTTAACTTTACAAAGTCTAAAGAAATGATTCAATTTGAGAGCAACTGCCTTACGGTATTATGTCTACGACGAATGTGTCTAGACTTACTGTTATAAATCACATTATACACCCCCACACTTTAAGAAAATTGTAGGATGATAACTTTTCATTCCATAACTCGTATGGAGTTTTACCTAGCCTTTTGTGGGGTATTTTATTAAGAATAAAATTTGCAGTTAAAACCGCCTCCCTTCACAAGTTCTGAGGTAAACCTGAACTCAAAAGCATGACGTTAGCCATCTCCTTTAATGTTTTGTTCAATCATTTAGCAACTCTATTTTGTTGTGGAGTATAAGGTGTGGTCGTTTGGAGAATTATTCCAAAACTAGCACAAAACTCTTTGAAATTGATTGAACTGTATTCTCCTTCTCTTTTAGACCTAGCACTTTGATTCGTTTATCAAGTTGGTTTTTCAATTTTATTTTTATACTTGACAAACATGCCCATAGTCTCATCTTTGCTAGTTAGTAAATAAACATAGCAAAATCTAATACAATCATCCACAAATGTGATGAAATACTTCTTTCCACCTCTACTTTCTACAAACTTTAAATTACATAGATCACTATGGATTAATTGTAGAGGTTCACTTGTTCTTTCAATGGATTTGAAAGGTTTCTTGACAAACTTGGTCTCAACACAAAGTCTTACACTTGTAACGGGCATCCAACCCCAAGTTTGCTATTCTCTTCATTATACCATAGTTTATATGTCCTAATCTACCATGCCATAGATAAGGAGACACAACAATGTAAACTGAAGACTTTTCTTTATTAATAGTCTTTGGGTACACATACTTTGAGTTTACATCAATGACAGCCACATTGGCCTTAAATAGGTGATTACACAAGTACCATTTCCCCACATACATCCCTCATTTCGATAGTACAAATTTGTCGGATTCAAATACAACTTTGAAACCCTTATTGACAAGTATGGGGCCAAAAATTAGATTTTTTTTCGAATCTCTGGTACATACAGCACATTCAACAAGGCGACCTTGCCAAATGTAACCTTTAGGATCACATTTCCTCTTCCGGCAATCTTTGCAGATGTAGAGTTAGCCATATAAATCTTCTCATCTTCTTCAGCCTTCTCATAAGATGAGAACATGTGTTTATCTACACAGATGTGATTCGTGGCACCTATATCTAGCCACCAGCCATTAGTGTTCGACACTAGAGATGCTTTGGACATCACCACAGTAGACAATCTCTCATTAGCTGTAACTAGAGGTGTTGCAATCACAGTAGGCAAGGTTCGTTGAACCGTCCCTCCAGAAACAAAGCCAAAAGCCATTTGGCCTATACTGTTATGAAAAATAGTCCCGGGCATACCAGTCGTATGACTTATACCGGCACCACCAAAATTGATGTTAGCCCAAGGGCCCGTAGCATTGGCTGCTACAAATTTAGACCCTAAGGGTTGAACATCTTCCATAGCAATGGTTGAATCACCATAAGAACGTCTCCTGAAACATTTGGGACATTAAAAAGGCACTTGATTGTTTTTAGCCATCTCAATAATCTGACAAGAACAACAAACAGTGAATGATAATTGCCTTAAGATTGTTAGAAATTATATCCAAAGAATACACAATGTTTGTTGTAATCAGAACATCAATGTAAAGAAGATGATAACAGCTATATAATATTCTTCTTTTTATGTAAACTTACAACTCTTTGAGAAGAAGAAAATAAGATATAACATAAAAATGGAGGTGAGGTATGGATATCCGAATCTCCTTAAGGCAATTAGTTCCTGCCAAAGGCGCTCCACAGTTCACGAACTATGCCTCCCAAGATACAACACCTCGAACCTATTTGGATTAGCTCTATGCAAACAGGACTTAGTCGAACCGTTCAATTGAATCAGCATACTCAGAAAAATCAAAGGAGTAAAAGTATATCAAAGCTTTTATGGAATCGAGTCGGAAAAACCAAAATCAAAACCAACACTTTTTTGAAGCTCTATGCTCATATCTATTTATAGAGTTTTTAGTTCATGTATAGAAGAGATACATGAATTAAATAGACGCATGTATCCACGAGATTCATGAATAAAGAGATACACGAATCCAAGAGATTCATGAGTCCAAAAACACGTGAATTCAAGAGATTCATGAACTAAATAAATACATGAACTAAAAGATACATGAATCTAGGGAATTCATGAATTCAATAGATACGTGAACATAAAAGTTGAGGAAATTCATGAATCCAAAAGAGATACGTGAATAGAAAAAACGTATCTTAATTTATTGGTTTTCGTTGATCCATTAACCATAATTATAACCATAATTACAACATAATCATGCACCATCATGATTTGGACACGCATTTGAATCTCATAAGAGGCTTCACTAGCAACCACTTGAGAATTTGGAGGATTATATCATGAGGGAGGTTCTTGTTCAGCCTCATTGTCAATGAAGCAAGGCCAATTGAGGCAAAAACCCAAGGTTGGTTCTAATTAAATTTAGAGTAATTTTGTGAGATCTGAATATTACGGTGTTAGGGAAGAGGATGAAAAGTTGCTCATTGTACTTAGGCCTCGTTTAATTTATCCAAAGTCCCTTGGGGAAAATATTTGCGTTTGGGAGTCATTTTTGAAAGCTCATTGGGCAAATATCAGCATTCCCAATGTTGAAAGCCCAATGCAAGTCTTGAGGTGCTTTGAGCATTCGGTATTTCCAAAATGCAAGTTCCACTGTTCATGTATTATTATTGTTCATCTTCTTCCCCATTCGTTTTTGTCTTTCCCGCCTGAGAGTTACGCTTCTCCGGCAACCGCCACCGCCGCCGCCGCCTCCGCCGTCAACACCTTCCTCTTCTGTGGCAGATCCATCCCCTTTGATGAGTGCGAGCAGCACCGCATCGACTCCTTGCTTTTGCGTTTTGACTCCTTCGACTCATGCGAACTAGGCCTCAGGCCGCCAAATCTGGCCTTGACCACCCCCCTCGACCAACCTGACGGCCCTCCCACCCTGCCGCTCTAGGATGCCCCTGACTTTGAGTTCTCCGCCGGCCCCATTGCCGCCTTCGCCTCCACCGTCGACACCTTCCTCTTCTGCGGCAAATCCATCCCCTTCGACGAGCACAAGTAGCACCGCATTGACTCCCTGCTTCTGTGCTCCAACTCCTTTGGCTCGCGCGAACCAGGCCTCAATCCGCCAAATTTAACTTTCAAATTAAAAAAGAAGAAGAAGCAAAAGCCCATTACAAATGTGAGTTTTGCTAAACGATATTTATGCTGAGTAACTTTTTAATGTTACAATTTATCAAACGGTGTAACATTTCGAAAAACCTCAATAGCATTTCCTCAAAGCCAAACCAAACGGGCCCTTAGCCTTCGTGTTGTCCATCAAGTCCAATTTTGTATTACTAGATTTCCAATGTAGTGGTCTTAAGATGGAAAGAAATCTTAATGTCATAAGAGAACATAGTATTTTTTTTTTTTCCATTCCAAAAAATATAGTGATGTTAGAATTACCGTGAAATCAAACCTATTCATTCCCTTTCCATATCGTGGGTATCTGAGGCCCACTCAAATGCCAATTTTTGATTGATCACACCAGTGATTCGCATCGTCTTCAATTGTGAGTGCCAGTCTTCAACAGTGAGTGCTACGACGGCGATCTAAATTGGCCCAGTGGCCCCCAACGGAAATGAGTGCAAATGGACCCCTATTGTCGACAACCGCCATGTTATTAACTTTAATTTGTGGTATTAATATGAAATTCTGCCATTCGGATTGATTCAGTTCCCCAGATTGGCAATGAAATCGCTAGAGTTCTCGATAGGACTCATTGGGTAATTCTCGAAATTCTTTTTTTGGCTGTTGTTTTGAATAATTATCAGAAGAAGATAAGCACAAACTACAACCACAGGGAGAGGCCTTAACTATACACAAATCGTGATCATTGAGTAAGCCTTTGGGTCGGGCCTGGAAATTGGATCTAATCTGCTGTCCAAGTGCTCTGATCCGGGTCGGGCTTTGTTTATAACTCAATGCCCTTTATCAAGTATCCGGCCTAAGCGTCCCATTAGGGCTCCATGCCCAAGATCCATTCTATTATTATTATTATTATTATTATTATTATTATTATTATTTTGGGGATCAAAACCGACAAATGGGTATCATGAGGACACTATTTCTTGGCTTGAATGTGAAATTGTCACTCTGTCAAACAATTTCATGATCAATTTCATGTCAATGTGAACAGCTATATGTGTTTGACTCATGATGCTAAACTTACATCAATGCATTGGGCCTCCATCTGATAAGCTGTCGGCTGTTGGACAACATCGATCGACATAGAAGTCAACAAATTGATGAATCTCAACTGTTGAACACACCAACCAAAAAAAAAAAAAAAAAAAACTGTTGGACACCAATAGCATATGCGTGTATGCTGTACCTTAAAAAAAAAATTCTGTGAATTTTTGCCATTATCTGCTCATATCCATATCTATCATAAGTAGTTATAAGATGAGCATGTCATATGGGGAAAATTTTCCAATTAGCTATGGATCTATTGTACATACATCAATTCATTCATAAACTTTCCAACTCCGCCAATTGTGTCCTAAACTTTTGAGCAAAAATCTAATGTAGTCATTATGATCAATTTCTGTTGGAAATCGCTAACATGACATCCATAAGTGGCATACCACCACATTACTTTAAGACTCCCCGTCACACTTAATTAGGTCATTTCTACTCAGTACTAAGTGTGAAAATTTAATTGGGAAGGCAAATGGGGCATGGAATGATTCGCACTCAAGACTTCTAGTTCTGATATCATGTGAGATTTTGTGAGACTACTACTAACTATTTTAAAAGTTTAAGCTATTAGATAAATAAGTTGTTTAATATTTAATTACTCTAACAATATATGGAATTTTGCTCAAGGGTCTAGAACTCAAATTGACGAAATTGGAAACTTTATGGTTGAATTTACATCTATATAATAAATTTAAGATTGATTAAATAATTTATCCATATCACGTGGGTTGAAATGAATGTCAATCATCGAATCAATTGAGATTCGCATGCTTTGGTCAAGTTCATCCGAAGCTTCGCTCCTCCTTCCTATCAATAATTGATGCCAGGAAAATCGAAAAGCAAAGGAGGACTTTTGGAGATGGATGGTCAAAGATAAATGTCATCACATGAGACATTTCCTTGCACCTTCTCTCTCGCTTTTCATACCCCATCTGTACCCCATCTCTCAACCATGTCTTTGTCCCCCTCGTGTCAAAATCGCACCAAGACGGCCGAGTCAGCAATCTTGGTTGTCCTATTTTCTTCATCTTTCCCCTTGTTGAGAGAGAAATTTGTGCAATTAATCTCATTTCACACCTCAATTTTGAATTTTATAATCGGACGGGTTTTCTTTTTTAAACTCAATTTCAATTGAATTCATGTATATCTCGTCAATATATATACGTATACGTCATCCTATTTATTATAAAATAGCTTAAGATGTAATTTTACTTAATGGAATAAGGAGTTCTATTTATTGTAATATATTAAAACATCTCGATTTGATTCTCTTAAAGGGCAAATTACTCCTAATAAAATCTAAAGAATGACAATGATGAGTTAATCTTGAATTTGACTAGTCGCTTCTCTCCTTATTCTTGTTTCCCACAAATGATGATTATCAAAATAGTTTTTTTTCTTGGAGGCATTGGAATTTCTGGTCAAAGTCAACAGGAGGTCTTTGAGTCGTCGGTCTTGCTTTCCGTAGTTAATGGGTCAATACGCACAAGGACATGCGGCAGGTGAATGATGTGCTCTGCCATCCGTAGAATCTAGACAAGTTCTTTTTCCGTAGGTGAACTCGAAGAAACGTACGTGCTTTCTCAGGGTAGGTCATGATTTTTCACTGACTATATGTTCCTTACAAATAATCCCAGAAAATGAAAAATTTAGGGTTTTCATCTTGCCCAACACACCAGCAAAAGATTACCTGTATAAACAGTTTCCAAATTTGATATACATGCAGGTAAATTAAACATAAATAGAGATATAGAAATTGAATGTTGGAAACATGTCTTTCCTTGTGTGTGTAGGCACTTGAAGGGGAGGATGCATTTGTTTCCCTATGCAAATTGATATGATATGCCTTGTGACGATTTATTAATATAGTTCATTATGCTAATTATAATTAAAAATCGTTATCATGAACGTTGATCAATATATGTAGAATGGCCGATGCTAACATTAACAATTTATTACATTTAAAAAAAATTGGAATTTTTTGTTAGTTTATTTTGTTTTTTCTTTCTTTTTTTCCCAATTGTGGACCAACTAGTCCAGGCGAGGTCCTCCTTGCCCTCGCCCTGATCGAGGAGAAGGCCGCAAGCCCCTCGTTTGTGGTTCATGAGCGTGTCATGGCCCTTGTTCATGGCTAGCTAGGGCCTTGCCGTGCTTGCCTAGGCAAGACAATTGTGGTTGATTTAGTTATAAAAAAAAATAAAAATAATAATATTTAGAGAAAATCAAAATATGTCCGTATTAGTGCCGGTTGTATTATATAGAACGGTAGTCATTCATGTTAGCGATTTCATGTTAGAATTAGATAGAAGGACTACATTATAAATCGTCAAAATGTTTAGGATTTTAATTAATACGGTAGAAATGTTTACAACTTAATTGACATAAACATAATAAATTCAAAATAATTTTTTATACTTTTTCCAACCACATTCACGTCTCGGTACTCCGGAAGGTTGATGTGGCGGGTCAACTCAACGAGGGTGCGAATTCAAATTCACACGCCCAGAGTGTCATCAAGAGGCACTCAATCTCACTTGAGAATTTTGCTCCCATGGTCTCATAAAATGCATTGCGACCCGTGTATCCTTGACTTTTAATTCATGTCTCTCTTTCGAGAGAGAGGAAAAAAAAATCGTCTCTCTGAATCCCTCGACATCTCAAGCAATCTCACTGCACAAAAAAAAGGACAGAACATGGTTTTTATAACATAACATTGATACCCTCCAAAATAGGAAACTCACAAGATTAGGAAGCCCTAGGTTAGGGAAACAGGCTTTTTCTTGTCATTCTCCAGTAGGGTGCACATTGAATCGTCTGTATGCAGGTCTAATTTCTGCAATTTGTTTCTTATTGTAATTGTTTTGTTTGCTTATGTTTCCGCAACAATTGTAACAAACACATATATTGAATGTTGAGTTCCCTCTTGACATGGAAACAAGCTAAATTAAGTCTATTTGATCTTGCCTTTTGTCGCGACCCGATCTCGCCGCCAATCCCTCTCTCGAGGAAAAGAAATGGGGAAAAATTGGATTTAAGGGTATTTGACTGGGAGAGTTCCCTTACGGTTCTCAATCATAGGAATGTCATCACCTTATCCCCCGGATGAACCTCTTGTGAGTTCCCCTTACAAGGTTGTAAGTCCTCCCAAACTCATAACCAGCGTGACAGTGGAGTGTCGCGACTTGTATCTACATGGGCAACACACCTCGAGAGAGGAGGTCGAGTGTGAATATTGACAGGTTTACTATGGTAGCCCTCCCTTTGGTACTCTCTTCCCTAAGGATGGTGTCACTTCATCCACTAGGAGTTTTCCACATGCGGGTATGCTAAACCATGATGAGTTTGATCAATACCCATACTCCACGTGACGGGTTCATTTATACGATCTAATGATTTAAAACATCCTAGAAACAATTCGGGAGTAGCCACTAGCCTCATTTTTGGGGGGTCGGCTAGAAATTAAATTGAGGGCGGGAGTGTTCCCTTGATTCTTACGCAGCCAAATATCTAGGTCTGAGAACTTAGGTTACACCAATATTTCTATTAGCACTTTCGGTACTTAAACAATATGTTGTGTTTATCTAATGTGTCCATGCATTTATTTTTAAAATTTCAGGATCATTAGTACTAAACTAAGCGATCATACGTTGTTGATCGTTTTTATGATATTCTATTTCAAAAGAAAATGAAAAGAAACATCCAATTGAATTGAAATTTGCAAAGCATTAAGTAAACAAACAAGGAAAATGGTAAATCTACCATGCAATTCTAGGACAAATATAAAAGGAACACACAAACGAAAAGAATAAGAAGAAAAGAGAACCCGCAACTCGTCGAGCTTTATATAACAAAAGAAACCGGAGACATATGTCGGAGAATGAATAGTACATAATAATAGTTGGAATGGACATTGACCTCCACCATCTTCATGTCTTCTCCATCTTCAGGATTCTAATCTAAACCTAGTCCTAAAAAAACTATATAACTAGGTACATACAATTAAAAGAGACAAGCATACACATCAAAACAATTAAAAACACGACATCATGTTAAGGTCGATCTCTCAAAAGAAATTCAATTTCACAAATCAGATTTAAGCCTCAGGGTCGGCCTTTGTTTTTCATGCGTAGGTCTCTCTAAGACACCTGCCCTATTCATTTTATAACTTACAGCCATTATTGATCAATTGTGTTTTTGCATGGCTAATAACACTTATCAGTCTCATAACCAAACGATCTATGTGATCTTAGGGTTTTCCCTCGATATCATGCATTGATCCTATTATACATCTAAAAATTACATGTATTGCAGGAATTAAACATGTATGCAAGTTTTTTGGACCTTGTCTCTCAACCAATCAAGCAAGAAAGTGAACGTCGGCGGGTCACTTATTACTAAGGGCATACGCTAATCATAAACACAAGCACTTCTAAATGAATGACATGATTGTAAGCATAGAGTATATGTGATGTTTCGAAGACATCTTTCGAAATCATCCATGAAATGTTTTGAGACAAAGTGATGCCTGAGCTATGAAAGGCATTTAATCACCAAGACTAGCTTGAGGCTCAGATAAATGCATTCACAAGTGTTGCAGACATTTTGAATACAATTCAAACAGTGACATTTCACAATGTCAAATCAAGATTTAAAGAGGTTTGAAAAATTTCGAGTTAAGGAAAATTTAGGCTATGGAACACATTCAATTACCAAGGCTAGCTCAGGGCTCGCATAAATGCACTTACAAGCATCATAGACATTTTGAATATCGTCCACTCAGTTGAACACACATCATGTATTTCATTCTTCATGAAGAATTTGAGACCAAACAAACTCATTTGTGGACTCAATTTTACCAAAATGCAATTCAGATCAATGTAGGGCAGACTGTCCTATGTTCGGATCTGAGTGATTTTGACCTAATTTAACACATCCAAAAATTTCAAAAAAATTATAGAATGTTTTCCACATAATTACAAGCAACTTTCATGAAGGAAAGTTTCTCTTGAAATCAATACAAAGATCAATACAGGAGTGACAAAATCAAAAATCAACATAGAGCTGACTGACCTAGGCTCGGATCTGAGTAATTTTGACATAACTAATCATGTCTTAAAATTCTGGAAAAAAAATACATAACATATACCACACAATAAAAAATAACTTTCATGAGGAAAGTTCCTCCATAAATCAACACAGAAAGTTGCACAAAAGTAACAAAATCACATTTCGGAACTTGGACAAAACTGAAAATCAACCTAAATTACTATAGAATCACTCATCTTTGGAGATATTTTTTGAGGGTCAAACGTCACTTGATTGGGGTGTGCGACTTATTGATTCAAAGCTTGTGACGTATATTATCAAAGTCTAGAAGAACTCAACTAAAATAATGTCATTTTGGACCTTGTTTTGGCCAAAACAACAAGCCTATTACAGAACTGTGAAAATGCAGATTAAGACCAAATCAAGTTCAATCATCCATATCATTTAAGAACAATCACATACAGCAAATCAACATCAAACTTCGATTTTACATCTAAACATAGCATATTAATCTAAAATTGAACCCTAGCCCTGATCGGATAATTTGGTCTTGCTTCATGGGGTTCGAGATCGAGATCGTTACCTTTTGATGTGTTTTTATCGATTTTGATTGCAATCGATCGAAACTTTCGTCGAAACTTAAGTGAACCACCAAGGACCAAATCTAAATAGCAAGGATCAACTTCAAATCGGTCGGATCATGGATCAATACTGAACCGATCCAAATGGACTGGTTTGTATCATCGAGGGAGCTCAATTTGATTGGAAAAGTTCCGATCAAAACTGATCTGATCATCGGCTTGTAATGGCTAGGATAGGAAGGTGTGGTTGTCGAGGGCTGAATCGGCGAACGGTAGCACCGGTGTGAGGTTGATGGTGGTAGATTAGTAAGAACCGACTTAGTGTGGAGAGAAAAAAGAGGAGAGAGAGAGAGAGAGATGGTTAGGCGGGGAGAGAGAGAGAGAGAGAGAGAGAGAGAGAGAGAGAGAGAGATTTGGTAGATAGAGGAAATTTTGTGCATAAATGAGCCCCCAAAAAATGGAGGGAAAACAGGCTTATATACTATCCTTAAACCATCCAATTTTGTCTGTCGGTTCAATTTGACAGTCGAAATTTTTCAAAGGTTGGGTCATGATCTCAAGGTTTTGAGTAGTCTATCAAATGGGTTTGATTTCAAAAACCCGAGCCAAAATCAAGAATTGCGTCAAAATATCCAATTATAGGTTAAATTGCAATTTAATAAAATTCGAGGATAATTTGTAAAATTTTGAGAAATTGAAAGTGTAGAAGTGAAATTGACATTGAAATGATCCCATAACTGGTCGCAAGAGGTCTAGAACCGACTAGAAAGGGGTTGAACCGACCATCCCCGCTAGGGTCCGATTAGACTGGTCAGACCAGTTCGTTCTAGTTTGACTGATTTTTGACTAGTTCTTAACTGATTTGGTCCGGTTTCGGCTATTTCACCCACTTTGGACTCTTGTGGGTACAAAATTTATGCAATTTGGTTCCTAAATGATCAAATTGAAAATGAAATTTATCCTATTTAAAAAGAAATTGACCGATTAAGATTCAATTAAACTAATCAAACCTTATGAATATGATCTGTGGATCTTTTATGGATCTAATGGAATGATTATTGTGAAAGACAATGGATCAAAACCATGGTGCTTTAAATTGAGTCTAAATGGCTAAAATGGTTAAATTTACAATTCAATTGGCAAGATTGCATATTAACTAAAATTGAATTCAATTAATATCACGATTGTCCTATCTAATGACCTACCTACGTGTAAGATCACTTATTGCATTCAAATTGACCTTGAATTGATGCGCTCGAGCTTATGTCAAAAATGAATCTAGGCCCGATATCAAAATTGGACATAGATTTATGAAATTAAACCATAACCATGAATGGGTCAATTCAAATTTTGTTGATTGAAACTTAATTGCTTATGCTTGGAAAAGTAAAATTCTTCAAATTAAGAAGTTTTTATATGAATTTTCCAAAATCGGTTTTGGATTTGGACTTATCTTAAGGAAATGAGTGAAAAACAATTGTCTGTTTGCAAGTCATGTAGAATCGATTTTGGTCCTCTAATTAGGGCTCAAAACGCCAATTCGCATTTGACTCAGTAATTTGTGAAATTGAATGCATGGGTGAATTTAAAATAGTTCCTAAACCAAATGTTGAAGAAGTAACTATGCCTAATTATGACTAAAATAAAAGTAAATTTTTTTTTTGTTGATTTAGAACCTAAAACTGAAAAATTCAGAAAATAAGGTGTTTAATCGATTTTTATGAAATGTTCGACATAAAAGTCAAATTGACATTAAAAAGAATGTATTTGTGAATTTTTTATTTTTTTTTTAATTTTTGGTCAAAGGTTTGACCAAAAGTTAACTCTTTAGCTGACCTTTCCTAGATAGTTGATTTTCTTTAGTCAAATCTTTGAATTTTTGAGAAATTATTTGATAAGAGTAAAATAAAAAGTAAATAAAATCTTTTTAGGAAAAAAGTCAATTTTTAGCCTGGGAGTGGCTTTAAGTCAAAGGGTTGACCAAAAAGTTAACCCAAAAGTTAACCGTTTGACTTTTCGGGTTTTTCTTGAAAATAACTCGAAAATCACTTAATAGTGATACTATACCAGAAAGCAATGAAAATCAACGTTTTTTGATCGAGAAATGGATTATGTTGTGATTAGGGGTGAGCATGGTCCGGGTTGGTCCGGGCCACCCCCTAACCCTAGGACCAACCCGTACAGTGTCGATCCTCAATTTTTAGGACCGATGACCGACCCTGCGAGCCTGGGACCAAGGACCGAACCAACCCAATGGGTTCGGTCCGGTTCGGTCAACCCTAAGACCGATCGATAATTTATTTCGTCTTGTTTTTATACTTCCTAAAAAGTAAACCTACAAATTCAAATTACACATCCATCGATAATGCGGCATTGTGCAACTAAACTATAAATACCAATACAAGATCTCAAATGAAGCACAAAGTAGATATCACTAGTCAAGTTGTGTTTGGAAAGCAAGGGCAAGCGAGCATTAGGGTTTCTAATTAGGGCTTCTTCTTTTTTCCTTTTGATTTACTCGGCGATAAGTGAGGTGACCGGCGTGAGTGGCGAGCGCAAGCGTCAAATGTCAAGTGGGGTGAGCGTCAACTGGCAAGCGGCAAGCGGCAAGCGTTTAGTGAGGCCAGCGGCAAGCGGCGAGCGTTGAGCGAGACTAGCGGCGAGTGGTGAGTGGCGAGCGTTTAGCGAGGCCAGCGACAACAACAAAGGGCGAGTGGTGAGTGGCGAGCGGCATGAGCAGCGTGCACGGTCAAAGGTGAGTGGCGCAGGCAACCAAAGGCGAGCGGGATGTTGCTACTTTTGATTTTGGCAAATTGAAGAACAAAGAAGACAAAATGGAAGAGAACGTAGTTTAGGGAAGAAAGCCGTAAGGACATTTACGGCATAAACTTCGCGCCATTTTGGACATCGCGAGTCCATGACTATGAGGATCCTTGGTCCTCACGGTGAAGAATGTACTATGGAGTCTAGATTGTGGAGGAGGAGGCCGTGAAGACTTTTACAGCGTAAACTTCATGCCTTTTGGAATTGGATGCCGTCTGTCCATGACTGTGAGCATGAGGAGTCAACAACTTTAACATCATTTTACTTAGGTTTGAATACATAAAAGAATTATATATAATATAATATAACATAAATTTTACTTAGGTTTGAATATATAAAAGAATTATAAATAATATAATATAATATAATATACGGGGTTGGTCCAGGGTTAGACCGACCCAAAATGTGGACGACCAACCCGCACTGCGGTGTTGGTCTTGGAATTCGGGGCCAAGGACCGACCGCCCATGGGAACCGGACCAGGACCGGGGTTGGGCGGTCAGGGGGTCGGTCCAGGGTCGACCCTAAACCGCTGCTCACCCTTAGTTGTGATTAGAATTCCAAACATCGATTTTTTACTTTTTAATGATGCGTCGACTGAAAATAATGTTTAAACACTTTAACTTGTTGGGTGTTGACTTGAGTGACGTGCAAACATGCTTATCTCAACATTTTAAATGGTTTTAAGTAGATTAAGGATGGGCTTGCCAGTAAATGACATATATATGGTCCAATGGGATTAAAAAAGTCATAAACTTATTATACATATGCTAATTTAGTCTCAAAACGTTTCAATTTGGGATAAACAAGAGTTTTGCTTAATCCTAACACTAATTGGTGCTCCTATGAATGAGCCTGCATGGTAATTGCAAGCCCTTTTTTCCATTAAGTTGCCAAAAAGAGATAATAAAGGCATGATCCATTGTCTATACAGCCATCTTAGTCTATAAGTAAAATTTAATTTAAGTCAATTTCTTATCCACCACGTGACAACACATATTGCATCCCGAGTCTTTTATTGGTTGGGAGAGGTCATACTGAGTGAATTATAAATCGACACGCGCATATGCACCCAAATAATCATAGTATTGCACATCACTTGACGGCAATTGGATCTTTACAATATAGGACCACCGATTAGTTGCCCTACTCACCGCGCAAAGAGAACAAGCATGTGGTCCTCTTCTACGGTTAGGAAGTGGTACCTCACCAAAGTGTCAAAGGTCAGGCCACCTCAAAATTCAAACTATCATAAGAAGGAACCAATATGTATATAAAAGTTGAATCAAACTCATTACTCTAGAAAATGGGTGAAGCAGAGGCGACTGACATAGCCACGTTTCCTTGGTGTAACCATAAAGACTCCACACTACTACGGCGAAAAAATTGTCCAAAAAATTCTAAACCTATTGTACTTTTATCAATTCAATTCTAAATCTTTTTATTTTATCATTTAAGTATCAAACATTTTCACATTTTGTTAATTGAGTTTATCAGGTTGATTTTAGTAAGAAATTACTGACATGGACATTAACTGTTTTACGTGACATGGCGTCATTGATGTTGGCAATTTTTTAATGATATTTTTAAATTTTTTATATTATCTTTTTCTTTCTCTTTTTATTTGCTATCGAGGGTGTCATGGCCCTTGTCAATAGCTTGTGGGGATTCACTACCCTTGCCCAATGGTCGATGATGGTTGCTGGACCCTTGTCGGCTACAAGTAAAAAGAAAAAATAAAAGAAAAGAAAAATAAAAAGTTTAATAAAAATTTGAAAGATTATTAAAGTATTATTAAAAATTATTTATGTTATCTAAGAAGACTGACACGCGACATACATGCGGGACGTGACGCGCGACATGACACGTGACACGTCGTTTCTCAAAAAAGAGAATTTCGATATGTTGTATATTAAATGTATATTTTTATATATACATAATAAATTATAATTTTTATGATTATTTCAATTAAATTAATTTGATTCAAATTCATAAATAAATAAATAAATAAAAAAAGTCTAGGATGAATTTAAACTAAAAATATTAATTTATCATTTATTGATATCATTCTTTGTTTCAATTTAACAAATTCAACTCCATTCCAATTATCCATAAAACTTAGAGAAGGAAAACAAGCAATTCACATCATGGATTCACTTGTCAGACATATCGAAAAGAAAGAAAAAAAACTTGGGGTGTGAATTTCGTATCATGGGAAGTGAGAGTCAAAAGATAAGAGAAAATTAACTTTTCTTCTTTCCTTATTTATTTATTTTTTTACATATATACATTTTGACTCCTCATTTATTGAAATTTTTTAAAGTTGATCTCGCATATCGAAATTAAAAACTCACATGTTAAAATTCCAATTTGAGTATTGAAAAGTGTCGAGAAAGTTGATCAAATGTTGAATTTTTCAACACGTGTTGATCGAGTGTTGAAAAGTGTCCGAGAGTGTCGGACACGTATTAAAGTATCCGACACGACATGAAGACTCTAAAAAAGTATTGATGCTTCTTAGTACGTCATTGTCAGTCATGCCACGTAAGATGGTTGACATCCATATCATCGATTTCTCGTCAAACTTAGCTAGATGGACACGATTAACAAAATGTGAAAATATTTATTATTTAATTAACAAAATTGAAGAGTTTATAACTTAATTAATAGAAGTGCAATAGACTAATGATTTTTTTCGAACAATTTTTCCTTACTATGACAAGTCCGACTTTGAGATGTCTTCACTAAAACAGATCATCGCAGACTGATCTCTTGAGAGGTCCTCCATGAGATGGGAAAGCTCTTCACCATGACTCCACCAAATGCCAACTCTGTCCGAGTCTTCTTCATGAACCCATTTATTAAATTTAGAAGTAAGTAGAGATACTTCGTGATACGCAGATGCTCCGAATACCTAGCCCACCATATTCGCTTTCCATCGAGAGTACAATGCAATCAATAACTTTTCAGATAAAGTCACCATTCAAGCATGAACAGCAAGAGCTATTTTGCGCGCACAAAGATCCGAATTGGCCAAGTTCACTGCCCCCACAATAATTTGCGCGTTAGCCGCCGCTGCCTAAATTAAAATAATAAAGAATAAAGTCCCAATCATGGAGGTCCCAATGCCACGATCCCCTCTCATGTCCCAACCCCAACACCACACAAAAAAGAGAACCCTAGGTCATCTGCTGACCTCATAGTTATCTCATGCGCTTGCGACCCTTTTGTCGCCAAGTGAAGCATGCACCTTCTCTGCAACCTCCTCCTGGAAAAATAGCATGAACAGAGTTTCCTTTCTTTAGGGTCTTCATGTGATCGAGTTTAAGATAAGATCTTGAATAACACCCATTGCCTCCTTTCGCTCTTCTCTCTCTCTCCCTCTCTCCTTCTCTCTTTCACTCTCTCCCATATCCTTGACCATGAACGGCCCTCAGGACCCTAACCCTAATAACACTCGCTTCGAAGAGATGGTGGATCTGCCGGAGTTCCAATTATCAGATTATCTCCTTCTCGAAGGTGATTTCGAGGGAGATTTTTCCGCGAAAACAATGGCTAATTCCGAGGAAAATTCCGCGGGCAGCTCCAACGGGTTTGCTCCCCCCGAAGCCAGTGAAAGAAGAAACAGTAACATGCAAGTGAATTATTGATCATGCCCTCTATTTGTGTGATTGTCACGCTGGTCCCCCTTTCTTCCTAGAAGACGAGCGTGGATGCTTAGATCTTTTTTTTTCTTTTTTTTGTGATCAGGATGTAATTATCTAATTAATTACTGAATGTATCTTCTTCTCTGGCAGAAGATGCAAAAGAGGGAAGAACAAGTCTGGTACCGGAATGAGGGTTGCTTTCAGGACAAAATCGGAGCTCGAGGTCATGGATGACGGGTTCAAATGGCGAAAGTATGGGAAGAAATCAGTCAAGAACAGCCCTAACCCTAGGTAATGTTTGCTTCAATTTCAACATCATCATTCATCAAACGATATTATCATATATCTTTGCATTTCGGCGATAAAAAGAGATTTTTGTTGTAATTACAAAATAAATTAATAATGGTTGAATCGCTCGCATTTATTGATCTAATCAGTCAAAGCTTTTTATAAATGCATATGGCTCGCTAAAACCACTAGATCTGAAAGGTGCCATTTCCTGTGGACCCGTTATTGCCTTGTATTTAATGTGGGTATATTTTAAGGCTAGCAGACGAATCTTAATTAGTTGATATTCGCAGGGCAATCGGTTTTGTGATTTGTCTAGGTTTCGTCTGATGAATATAAGAAAAGGTTGCTCTGTGATGTCCAAAATTTGCGTATAAATACACACACACACACACACACACACACACACTATATATATATATAATATTCTCTAACTTCTTTTGTCATTATCGATATTTAATGGGGAAAGTAGCACTCGTGCTCTCCTTTTGTGGTGAGAGCGTGTTGAAGGGTTTATTGTGGTGTAAAGTGCTCTCGGATAAAAGGTAGATTGTGCGCTTTCATCATTTACGTTAATTGACCACAACATAATTAGAACATATACTTACATGGGACACTTCGAAGTGCTCCTTGACAAGTTCATTTCTGTTTTAGCATCAATTTAATTCTCATATTATATTCATACCGCACCTTTCCTTCTCATTTTGCATATTGGTCTTCATCCTCATCGTGTGGTTTGAGGAGTGTACTGTGGGTCGATATCATGAGCTTAGCTCTTATCTTCTTTTTGTATGGACAGTCTTCATAACGTTCTGTTTACACGAGCTATCATGATGAATGTTCATGGGTTAGTTTCACTTTAAAGAAGTTGATCCTGCTTCCTTCAAGCGGGTTTTAGGGTTTAAGCAGATGGGTTTTCTTTCTCGTTTCCAGCTCGTTAATTGGTGATGGCATATGAATGATAAAGCAATCAGCTGCGTTCTCTTCTTTCGAACATGAAGGAATTGCTATGAGGGTTTTATCAATCCAGTCACATGCAAGCCTGAGTTCCTCGTTTAATATATAAAATAAGCAAATCTCTTTTGGGAGTTAGCCCCATCTGAAAGAGAAATATAGTTTTTGAATGAATAAGTACAGAGGCAAAATGAAAATGACATGTCTTATCAGAAGACACAAACAAAATAAACCATATTTCACCATCATCTATTTTAATTTTGCAGACCTTTTTCTCATTTTCTGGATTATTGCATCCGTCCCCTCCGGGTCGGTGACATGACGACCTACTTTTCTGCAACCACAAGAATATAAAAACCTTGCACAGAGCAAGCGATAGTGTGGTTCTCAGCTCATGCATGCAGCCCCTAGTTTGGCGCTTTTATGGCCGTTGGTTTTCTGCTTCTCTCTTCTGTAACGTCCAACCCCTTCATAGGTGGATAGTTTTCGTGTTCATGAAATAATCACTAAACTTGTAGACTGGATGATGCATGAGTCGAAACCCGAGTAGATAATCCAAACACGAAGTTATTTGCACGAAGTAATTCAAAGAATTCTTGGGTTGATGTAATAGAAATCTAATACTTTCATTCGGAGAGATTAACAAGAGAATGCCTAAGTCCAAGCTCATAAATCCAATTAACCCATGTTCTCTAAGAAAATTAGTTATATGGGAAATAGGATATGGATGGAAATATATATAACTTGCAATATTATAGGGGCAAAATTCAAGTATCTGTCTTGCTATTTTGTCAACATGCTTTACCTTGTTTTTGGATGGACAATATGGCCATGAAAGAACATTACTTTCTAGGGTTTGTCCGCTGCCAAAGATGCTTGTGGACACTCTTTAACATATGTCCGAAGTGCAACTTGGTGTTGGTATTGGAGCAATATCCAACGGGAAGCTACGAATGCCGGTGTGTAATCTCTAGCTAGTGCGGAAATATCTGTATGTCGAAATCAATAGGGATTGGCACAATCTACCCAAGTGGACGCATAACCTAAATGCCGTCACTTCGTTATCATTGGAAACAAGGACCCCATTAAGGTGTACGAACTTTGTGGTCCTGACGGCGTGTTGATTAAGTTGCCTTTTAAGTAATATTCGATTGCATTCTGTATATATTTCATCTATACTCTGCTGATTCGTGGGTGTTTTATATGGTGGATACTCTGCATCTGTGAAAGGAATACTCTCATTCAATGCCTCGTGTTTTAGCACTGTAGATAGCTAGCAGAAAAAATATAATCGCGTTCATGTCGAGCTCGTGAAGGATTCTGATCATGGCTTGTTGATGCGAAGTTAAATTTCACTTGTGTCGACCCTTTGGTGCTGTAGGAATTACTACAAATGCTCGAGCAGAGGGTGCCTCGTGAAGAAGAGAGTGGAGAGGGACAGGGACGACTCGAGCTACGTGATGACAACGTACGAGGGCGTCCACAACCACGAGAGCCCGAGTCTCGTGTATTACAACTACAAGCAGATGGGACCTGTCGTGGACGCCGTCGCTTCCGGCGGTTGGGATCCGCAGGCACCTCCTTCGCACTATTCCAGCTGATCTCCCTCCTCATGTAGAGGCATTCCAAGCCCTTCTTTTGCCGTACTTTGAATTAGTCTCGATGTGGGTGTGCCCACACGAGAGGCTCACATGCATAGGTCGTCTCTCCTCATGAATATTATGTAAAACTTTCTTTGCTTTGGCCTCGAATCACTGTTGATTTGGCGAATCACCATATATTTGTTTGGCTTCATCTAATGGCATAAAATGAGAGCGTTTCCATCTCTATTGTTAAGTTATAAAGTTGGAATTGGCATTTTACGATGGAATGTGTAGCTAGGAATGGACATTTCTTCTTTGCCTATTTTTTGTGGCGAAATTCAACTTTACAATTGTTTCTGACATTAGTTGCTTTCTCTCTTTTACATTAAATGAAAGGAATATCTGTTATCTCGCACGGTGCTTCTCTTGATGTCTTCATAGATCTCACTAAATTACAACCAGCTCCTTTCCATAAATTCATTGGTTAAAAAAATCGAGTCACCGATGGGAGTACCGTGCAGAATAGAGAGTTCGCATCTTTTGATAGTCATTTTCCAAGTACTAAACGTAATGCGGTAGTTATTATTATTATTATTATTATTATTATTATTATTATTATTATTATTATTATTTTGATGAATAGATCCCATCCATGGAAGAATTTTTGTTAGGCGAGACTCTTTACCGTTTAAATATGTATCAATCTACAAAAAATGAAGAAAGAAGGGATTTTTCAAGTTAATGGGAGCGTGTGGGAGTAGGGAACTAACATAAGTGGGCTTTGAACTTTTTACCTATTCCCTTTTAATAGACCCTTCTAGTATCATGTAATGTATCTTACTTTAACCTTTTCTGACTTATCTTTGATTGTATTTATGTGAATTTTCACACATAAGTTCGTTGCTGGAAAATTATCTAAAAAAAACATAACACGGACACCCGTAGTGCTATGTAGGATGGCCAACATTAAGGTGGACAATTTTTTTTTTATAAATTTTTTTTATTTTTTTTTCAGTTTTATTTTTCCTTTTTCTTTATTTTCTGATCATGTCCATTGAGGGTTGCCGGCTGGCCAAAGGCAAGGGCTAGCAACCCTTATTGGCCATTGGGTGAGGGCTATGACCCTCGCTAGGCTTGGAAGGAAAAAAAGAAGGAAAACAAAAGAAAGAAAAAAAAATGTAAAAGAGATCATAGATTTAAAAAAAAAACTATAAAAATTATCATGCCAATGTTGTGTTATGTAGGATGGTTGACGACCCTTGTCAGCCACTAGATGAGGGGCCGTGATCCTTGCTAGGCTTGGAAGGAAAGAAAGAAAGAAAGAAAGAAAGAAAAAGTAAAAATATTTAAAGATTTAAAAAAAATTATAAAAATTATTACATCAATGCCAACATGTTATGTAGGATAGCCGGTATGTACGCTAGCAATTTCTGGCTAAAATTAGTTAGATAAATTCAATTAGTAAAATGTAGATTTAATTGGTAAAATCAAAATTTTGAGACTGCATTAGTTGAAGTGCAATAGATTAAGGATGTTTTGGGCAATCTTTCCGTTTTCACTTATAAAACATGATTTTGCATATATCTCGTCAAGGTATGATATTCGCGTCAAGATATCTCGTTGTCATCCATTAAGGCTTGTCAAGGTCGACGACGACACGAAGCTCGAGCTTTGTTATGAGCAACGTGCTCCACACTAATTGCACGTTGAGAATTATGGGTCAATAAGCACGAGGACATACTACAGATGAATGATTTTCCACACCATCCGTAGAATCTAATTCAAGTTTCATTTTCATGGTAGGTCCTGAATTTTCAGTGACGATGTTTCTAACGCCACCCCCCCCCACCCGGGGGCAAAATACACACAAAAAAATAAAAGAAAATTAGGGTTTATCTTGCCCAAAGCACCCATAAAAAAATTTGCTTGTATGAATTTATTTATTTTTAAAATTTATCAGGGATGAAGTCAAAATCAAGCGTGAATAGAGATCTTGAAATTGCATGTTGGAAACATGCCATTCCTTCGATGATTGTTACGATAAGCACTCAAAAATTGTATAGATAAACACATTCAAAGTGCATTTGTTTGGGGATAACTTCATTGAAAAGAAAATGACTGCATTTTTTCCATTCCTAATTTGGCCAAAACACTTCCAACAAAGTACTGTAACTATTGACACTTAAATTTTGACTATTTTACTTACTTGTTCGTCATATAAAAATGTCAAAATTACATTAAACATTTCATAACATTACATTTAGGTAACAATAACATTTAGGACTGGACTTATCTTTTCAAAAATTGTTCTAAAAAAATAGAAAACAAAAAAGAGAGAATAGAAAAATGATTTATAAAATAAAATAATTTGGTTGTGGAGGGAGATTTAGAAAGATTTTAGATTTTGAATAATGGAGCATTTTTCTTGTTGAGTGTATCCCCTCTTTTCCTAAGATGATCGTCAGCGGTTGAATAAATATATGCAATTATCTTGAACAATCTTCACTTACTTTTTTTTTTCTATAAATAGAGAGTGAAAGGCTTTGCTTAGTGGGGGAAGAGAAATTGGTAAGAGTTCGTGAGGTTCCGCTGAAGGGGAATGAGAAAAGGTGAGAGGGAGAGAAATTTGCGGGGTGTTCATGAGTGACACGGTGGGGAGAAATTTGCAAAGTGTTGATGAGGCTTCGTTTAAGGTGGGGTGGCTTGGTTGACCGGGGGGGAGAAATTTGCAAAGTCTTGCGCTTTCGGTTGTCGCGTCGTGCGTTCTTGAAGCCCGCACTGACATGAATATTATCAACACGTTTCCTCGACGCCTCTGATAGACATTGTGCAACATCCTCGAGCCATCCGGGCAAGATCTTAATCATGCCCTGTGGGTCCTAGGTTCTTAGTTTGCCTCAGCATTGTGTTTTACGGCCTCGCACCAGTTAAACTGGCGAGTTCAAGCTCAGTCCTGACGTTCCTCCAACGTGCTTTACTCCTGGCAACATTTCTGGTGTGGTCTTTTGACGTCTCTTGCACATCCAGCCACGTTGCAGCTCTTCATTGGTGATAACACCATTGCTAGTTACACACATAGGTCTTCCAACTGTGTATTGTTGGAACCATTTTTCTTGCGTGTTGGAATATAATACGCGGAAACGATAAGATCTTATAATTTATACTAACGCAAAATCACCAAAGAAATAAACGACAAATAATAAGAACATCAGAAATTTACGTGGTTCGGTCCGAGTATCAGTACCTATATCCACGGGGAGAGTCAGCAGCAAATAATTCACTATAATTGGAGTATTAGAGTTTACAATCGCTCTAACGTTCAAGTATTTTCCACATCTAGATTTAACCCCAAACCCAAAGTGTTTATAAATAAATAACTCATTTGAACATAAACTAATGGCACAAAATTACCGCGCGTTCAAGCTCAAAATATAACGCTTTACGTACTCCAAAATCAAGAACTCCAGCATTTTTCTTTTGAGCTTCGCGTTCTAAATCAATCAAGGCTTCACATGGCTTCAGCTCCTCTTACGTGCGGCTCCCTTCTGCGGCTTGTACAATAGTCACGTTTTATAAGAGAAGAAAAACCTACGCCTTTCTTTTATGTGTACGTGTGTGCCGAAGGTCAAAAGTTTGATCTTGGACCCCACCACTTTAATTTTCTTCTTTGATGAGGATACAGACATTTGCATGGGAAGAAGAAAAACTTCATTTTTCTTTTTCTTTTATCCCTTATTTCTCCTTTTCTCTCGCTTTGCACATTTCATAGAAAAAAGTCCAAGAAAGGAAATCTTTTCTTCTTTCTTCATCCAATTTCCAATCCTTAGAAGAAAAACTTTATTAACAAATTCGATTTAACAAATCGTTATCCAAATTCAAACTTAAGACATTAATTTAACAATACTCCACATTGGCTCAATGTTTGAAGCCAAGTTATAGTGCTCATTATTTATGCTGTTCTTCGAATGCCCCGACGTGCGTTCACTTTCCACATACGCCAATAAAGCTCAAGCAGAGCTTGAGATTCACCAAAGGAATAGATTTAGTCATCATGTCTGCTGGATTATCTATTGTAACAATCCTTTTGACAATAATATTACCCTTAGCTAAGACACCTTGAATGAAGTGGTACTTGATATTGATATGCTTCGTTTACTCATGATAAATTGGATTATACGCCAAATATATCGCACCTTGGTTATCATAGTGTATATCCATACTTTTCTATTCTAACCCAAAGTTCGAGAGCAAACTTTGTAACCATATTGCCTCCTTCGTTATAAAGGTTAGTGCCATGTACTCTGTCTCAGTCGAAGACAAGGCAATGTAATTCTGTAAGGACGCTTTCCAACTAATTATACCACCCACTAACGTAAATATGTACCCTGCTAAAGACCTACAATCATCCAAGTCACTGATGTGATCCGAATCCATAAAACCAGTGGTCTTACTGCCATTGCTGTCCTTCCAGTACACTATACCCACATCTATTGTCCCCTTCAAATATCTAAGAATCCACTTCACAGCTTTTCAATGAGCTTTACTAGGACAGTTCATATAGTGATTAACCACGCTCACAGCTTGTAAAATATCAGGCCTAGTGCACAACATAGCATACATAATACTACTCACGGCACTAGAATAAGGAATACGGGACATATGCTCATTTTCCTCCTTAGTTTGCGGTAATAATTTATCTGAAAGTTTAAAGTGCTTTGCTAAAGGTGTACTTATAGATTTTGTCAATTATATATTAAAACACGCCACAATCTTCTCAATATATTTCTTTTAAAATAGATGTAAAACTCTTGTAGCCCTATCACGCAAAATCTCCATATCCAAAATTTTCTTTGCAGCACCTAAATCTTTCATCTCAAATTCAGCATTTAATTGCCTCTTTAGCACATCAATATTAGACATCTTCTTAACTACTATCAGCATATCATCAACATATAAGAGAAGATAAATCAAAGAACCATTTTCCAATCTCCTATAGTAAACACAACTATCCATCTAACTTTTTGAATAGTCCTGACTAGCTATGAAAGTATCAAAATGTTTATACCACTGCCTAGGAGGTTGTTTTAGCCCATACAAAGATTTCTTTAACAAGCAAACGTGATCTTTCTTACCTAGAATATCAAATCTCTCTGGTTGCCTCCTATAAATTTGCTCATCCAACTCTCTGTGAAGAAACGCAGTTTTCACATCTATTTGCTCTAACTTGAGATCCTGTGAAGCAACTAAGGCAAGTAAAACACGAATAAAAGTATATCTTACCATAGGAGAGAACACCTCATTGTAGTTAATGCCCTCACACTGTGTATACCTCTTCATCACAAGCTCGCATTATACCTTGCTGCCTCAACATCGGGAATGCCCTTTTTCTGTTTGAAGACCCATTTACCTCCGACAATCTTTCGGCTCTTAAGTATATTAACCAGCTCTCATGTATAATTTCGATGGAGTGATTCCATCTCTTCACTCATAGCCCTTAGCCACTGCGACGACTCCGAACTAGCCATCACCTTAGAGTAAGATGAAAGCTCATCTGTCTTCACCTCATCATCTACAGTCAATGTATAAGCAATATATGTATAACCATAACGTACCGGTGATTTAATTTATCTTATTTGTCTATCTGTGGCTATAGTGTGCTGTCGCTTTGCTAGTTGTTCACTATCACCGACTTTAGGAACCGCGGCTTCATCTACAGTCTCAACTTTTGTTACCTTCAAGGTCTCCAAAGTCTTAACCTAAAACTCTACCTCACTAATGACACCATGATCTGTTTTCTCTGCTGATTGTGTCTCAGAACTCCTCTGTTGAAACATTGCAGTCTCATTGAAGATCACATATCTGCTAATTAGAAAATCGAATGATTTGGGTTTAGTGCACCATAGTCGGTAGCCTTTCACCCCATGTGCATAACCTAGAAATATGCACTTCTTCACTCTCGGCTCAAGTTTACCATCACTTGCATAAGCATACGTAGGACATCTGAATATACGTAATCCGGAATAATCAACAGATTTCCCCGACCATATTTCCTCAGGAGTCTTCTACTCGATAGCAGATGATGGAGATCGATTAACCAAGTAACATGCCATGTTCAATGCTTCGACCCAAAATTATTTACTAAGTCCTGCATGCGAAAGCATGCATTGAGCTTGCTCAAGCAAATTTCTATTTTTCCGTTTTGCCACGCCATTTTGTTGTGGTGTCCCAAGTACTGTGTGGTGTCTCACAATACATTCTTTCTTGCAGAACTCGGTAAAATCTTTACTGCAGAACTCCATGCCATTATCGGTTTTCTGGCACTTGATTTGTTTATCTTAGTGCTTCTCAATCAATGCCTTAAATTTCTTGAACTGATCAAACGCTTCATATTTATACTTTAGAAAGTATACCCATACATCACTCAAATAATCGTTGATAAATGTCAGCATATATTGAGCACCTCTTTTCGAAGGAACCGAAGACAGGCCCCAGACATCTAAATGAACATATTCAACTAGTCGTTTGGTCAAATGAATAGCTGTAGTAAACTTAACTTAATGCTCCTTCCTAAAGATGCAGTGCTCACATAAGTCCAACTTCCTTGTCTTTTAACCCATCAACAACCCATTTTCACTCAGCATCATCATACTTGCCTCACTCATGTGCCCTAAACGCATATGCCATAATTGAGTCAAACTAATGAAATTGCAACGGTTCCGATCATGGTCTCTCCTAGTAGATGATAAAGAATATTCATTTCTTCCCCTTCATCACTGTCATGGCACCTCAAGAGATCTTCAATACTCCACCTTCAGCGTTGTACCTACACCTAATGTCATTGAGAGTCTCCAGAGAAATAAGGTTTTTCTTAAGCTCAGGTACATGCCTTACATTTGTTAATGTGCACACCACCCTATCGTGCATCCGAATCCGAATTGTCCCCATCCCCACAGCCTTATAGATTGCATTATTCCCTAAAAGAACTCTACCATCATTGCAGTCTGGTAAGTAATAAACCAATTCTTATGAGGCGTCATATGATAAGAACACCCTGAATCTAACACTCATTCATCTCTTGACGAAGTAGCAGTCACACATAAAATAGCTTTTGCATCACTATTGCTCCTTTCAGCAACGTTTGCCACACTGCTTGTGGCATTCTGCCTATCAACTTTATTCCTCCGCTTTGAACAATCTCTCCTGATGTGCCCCGCCTTGTGACACTTAAAGCACTTCACGTGTTCCTTGGACTTTATATGGTGTGATTTTGATATGCTTTTACCTCTGCTACTACTAAGCCCTTGATGTTATTCTCTACCCCGAATCGTCAGTGCTTACGCTACTCCTTGTGCTAGACCATCATCTCGCAACTTTCTCTGCCACTTCTTAGAGAATAAGACGGACTTTACCTCTTCTGAGGTAATAGTAGTACGCCCATGCAACGGTGAACTAGCAAAGTGCTTCCATGACTTTGGTAAAAAAGCTAATGACATCATGCCCTATTCTTCATTATTAATTATCTTATCGATGTTCTTCAGATCCATCATGAGTTTATTAAATTCATCTAGGTGAGTTTTGATAGACGTATATTTAGTATATCTAAATTGAAACATCTTCGTCAACATGTACAAACAATTGGTCAAATATTTCTTCACATAGAGTGCTTGAAGTTTTGCCCATAATGCTGCGGCATCCTTCTCCTTAGTGATCTCTATTAAGACCTCATTCGACAAATTTAAAAGGATTGTGCTCTTTGCTTTTTCCATTAGCTCTACCCTCTCTGAGGCTTTCATTATAATCGGCAACTTATCTTCACCATCTAGTACATTGCCCAAACCTTGGGTTGTCAATAAAGCTTGCATCTTGATGCTCCATAACACAAAGTTGTTGCTCCCGTTAAACTTCTCAATTTTAGATTTCCCCTCAAACATAATTGCAATAACAGAATTTCCAGATAATAATCAAACAAGCAAAAGCTCTAAATCACAATCAAGAAATCCAATCCCAAGTTTTGATACCAATTGTTGGAATATAATACACGCAAATGACATGATCTTGCAATTTATGCCAACGCAAAATCATCAGAAAAATAAACGATAAATAATAAGGACATTAGAAATTTACGTGGTTCGGTCCGAGAATTGGTACCTACGTTCATGGGGAGAGTTAGTAGCAAATAATCCACTATAATCGGAGTATTAGAGTCTACAATCGATCAAATGCTCAAGTGTTTCCCATATCTAGATTGAACCCCAAACCCAAAGTGTTTATAAATAAATAACTCATTTGGACACAAACTCACATCACAAAATTACCGCACGTTCAAGCTCAAAATATAACGCTTTACGTACGCCAAAATCAAGAACTCCAGCATTTTTCTTTCGAGCTTCGTGTTCTAAATCAAGGCTTCACGCGGCTTCAGCTCCTCTTATGTGCGGCTCCCTTCTGCAGCTCCTACAGTAGTCACTTTTTACAAGAGAAGAAAAACCTACTCCTTTCTTTTGTGTGTACATGTGTGCCCAAGGTCAATTGGGCCCCACCACTTTAATTTTCTTCTTTGATGAGGATATGGAAACTTGCAAGGGAAGAAGAAAAACTTCAATTTTCATTTTCTTTTATCTCTTATTTCTCCTTTTGTCTTGCTTTGCATGTTTCATAGAAAAAATTCCAAGAAAGGAAATTGTTTCTTCTTTCTTCATCCAATTTCCAATCCTTCGAAGAAAAACTTTATCAAAAAATTCGGTTTAACAAATCGTTATCCAAAATCAAACTTGAGACATTAATTTAACATTGTGCAGGTTACTTGGTGTTTGAGAAGGTCTACCTTGCTATCTTGTATTTTTAGCGGAATTCTCACATCAATTGTGAATTCAGCCGTGTGAGCTTGGCATTGTTCCTTGCTGGTCCCATTCTTCAGAGATAATTTCTCTGAGCTAGGTAATCTCTTTAACTGAATTTAATTTGGTTATTTTGTTACTTAATTTACAGTTATTTATTCCTAATCATGATTGGTGATTTTGTTAGACATTATCTGATCAAGAAGATTGTCGTGTCGAGGCTCACGATGATCAATATAATGAGCCGAGAGACATCAGATGAGATTTTTTATTATTGTGATCTTCCGTCTTGAGTTGTGGTGAATTATCTTTTATGTGGCTAATTACATTTCTTGTGTTAATTTCTAGTAAATTTTCTTATAAATTTTTTTATATAAAAATTGCATTACATAATAGGTCAGATTGCATTTCATGTAAGAATTGCCTTTTAGGAAAATATAGGAAATTTCATGGTTAAGATAGATTTAGTTATTCCTTAGTTTAGATAATAACATAATAAATATGGAGTAACTTCTTTTTCTAACAAAAAGTCATAAAAAATTAAAAATTAAAATCATAAGACAAATAGACATGCATATAGAATTACCACGTCATCCATTCCATATCATGTAGCACATGCATATTTAAGATCATGTAAATTAGATTGCACACGTGTTATGATAGTTCAAGTTATGTCATACGCGTCATTAGAGCAAAAATCATGCATATCAAATTTAGATTAAGATTGCACATAATTAATATTAAAAAAATTAGGTGTGATATCATTTAGAAATCATGTTTAGAGCATGCATTTTTAATTATCATTTTGTAGGCTTTTTTCTTTTTTTCTTTTTTAGAATAAACCTCAATAAAGTCGTAGTTTGTTTTGCTTAGGTTAGTCATAATTCTTTCAATTTATCACTTGGGTTTATTGAATGTTATCTTATTGAGTGTGCGTCTACATGACCACCCTTTCTATGTTAGTGGATTAAGTTCAAATTAATTAAGACTACTTGCAAAATATTTTTGAAATTAAAATGAAAATGTATTGAAAAGGCGTCAGATCAATTTAGCCTAATCATGTCTCCGAACTTATTGAATCTCTGGTTTGCAAAGGTAAAGTATTCTCTTATACTTTACTTGAGTTTTTAATCAACCCTAATTAATTAGTGGTGGCTGCAAATTGAGTAAAATTGCATGTTTAAATGGATAATTTTTTTAGTGTCAAGTTGCGATCGATAGGACTTGAGAGGATCCATGCTAAGTCTTCAGACTTAATAATCCATTAGTTGTCTCTTGGGTAATTCACCTTCGGGAAGGTCGCGATAGTAACCATATTACGCATTGTGGGTTCCATCTTTCAGTAGCCTTTGCATTCCTTTTGTAAGTTTCTTCTTTCGCAGGTCCTACTTTCCTTCATCTTCATCCTCTCTTTCTCTCTTCTTTTACTTTATTTTCTTCTATGACTGATATGGTTTTTGCATTGTTTTTTGTGATGGGTGCTGGAATAATTGCTAAAGGTGTACTTATAGATTTTGCCAATTGCATATTAAAACTCGCCACAATCTTCTCAATATATTTCTTTTGAAATAGATGTAAAACTCCTGTAGCTCTGTCACGCAAAATCTCCATACCCAAATTTTTTTTTGCAGCACCTAAATCTTTCATCTCAAATTCAGCGTTTAATTGCCTCTTTAGCACATGAATATTAGACATATTCTTAACTGCTATTAGCATATCATCAACATATAAGAAAAGATAAATCAAAGAACCATTTTCCCTATAGTAAACACAACTATCCATCTAACTTTTTGAATAATCATGACTAGCTATGAAAGTATCAAAACGTTTATACCACTGCCTAGGAGATTGTTTTAGCCCATACAAAGATTTCTTCAACAAGCAAACATGATCTTTCTTACCTAGAATATCAAATCTCTCTGGTTGCCTCCTGTAAATTTGCTCCTCCAACTCTCTGTAAAGAAACGCAGATTTCACATCTAGTTACTCTAACTTGAGATCTTGTGAAGCAACTAAGGCAAGTAAAACACGAATAAAAGTATATCTTACCATAGGAGAGAACACCTCATTGTAGTTAATGCCCTCACGCTGTGTATACCCCTTCATCACAAGTCTCGCATTATACCTTGCTGCCTCAACGCCGGGAATGCCATCTTTTTGTTTGAAAACCCATTTACTTCCGACAATCTTTTGGCTCTTAGGTATATTAACTAGCTCCCATGTCTGATTTCGATGGAGTGATTCCATCTCTTCACTCATAGCCCTTAGCCACTACGACGACTCCGAACTAGCCATTGCCTCAGAGTAAGATGAAGGCTCATCTGTTTCCACCTCATCATCTACAATCAATGTATAAGCAATATATGTATAACCATAACGTACCGATAATTTAATTTATCTTCTTTGTCTATCCGCGGTTATAGTGTGTTGCCACTTTGCTAGTTGTTCACTATCACCGACTTTAGGAACTGCGGCTTCATCTACAGTCTCAACTTTTGTTACCTTCGAGGTCTCCAAAGTCTCCACCTGAAGCTCTACCTCACTAATGACACCATGATTTGTCTTCTCTACCGGTTGTGTCTCAGAACTCCTCCATTGAAACATTGCAGTCTCGTTGAAGATCACATATCTATTGATTAGAAAATCGAATGATTTGGGATCAGTGAACCACAGTCGGTAACCTTTCACCCCATGTGCATAACCCAAAAATATGCACTTCTTCGCCCTCGGCTCAAGTTTACCATCACTCGCATAAGCATACGCAAGACATCCGAATATACGTGAATAATCAGCAGGTTTCCCCGACCATATTTCCTCAGGAGTCTTCCACTCGATAGCAAGTGATGGAGACCGATTAACCAAGTAACATGCCATGTTCACTGCTTCCGCCCAAAATTCCTTACTAAGTCCTACATACAAAAGCATGCATTAAGCTCGCTCAAGCAAATTTCTATTTTTCCGTTCTACCACGCCATTCTGTTGTGATGTCCCAGGTACTATGTGGTGTCTCATAATACCTTCTTTCTTGCAGAACTCGGTAAAATCTTTACTGCAGAACTTCATGCTATTATCGGTTCTCTGGCACTTGATTTGTTTATCTGACTGCTTTTCAATCAATGCCTTAAATTTCTTGAACCAATCAAACGCTTCATATTTATGCTTCAGAAAGTATACCCATACATTCCTAGAATAATCGTTGATAAATGTCAGCATATATTGGGCACCTCCTTTCGAAGGAATCGAAAGCGGGCCCTAGACATCTAAATGAACATATTCAACTAGTCGTTTGGTCAAATGAATAGCTGTAGTAAACTTAACTTGGTGCTCATTCCCAAAGATGCAATACTCACATAAGTTCAGCTTCCTTGTCTTTTAACCCATCAACAACCCATTTTCACTCAATATCATCATACCTGCCTTACTCATGTGTCCTAAACACATATGCCATAATTGAGTCAGACTAATGAAACTGCAACGGTTCCGGTCATGGTCTCTCCTAGTAGATGATAGAGAATATTCATTTCTTCCCCTTCATCACTGTCATGGCACCTCAAGAGATCTTCAATACTCCACCTCCAGCAGTGTACCTATACCCAATGTCATCGAGTGTCCCTAGAGAAATAAGGTTTTTCTTGAGCTCAAGTACATGCCTTACATTTGTTAATGTGCACACCACCCTATCGTGCATCCGAATCCAAATTGTCCCTATCCCCACAGCCTTACAGATTGCATTATTCCCCAAAAGAACTCTACCATCATCTGCAATATAGTAAGTAGTAAACCAATTCTTATGAGGGATCATATGTTAAGAACACCCTGAATCTAGCACTCATTCGTCTCCTGACAAAATAGCAGTCACACATAAAACAGCTTCTGCATCACTATTGCTCCCTTCAGCAATGTTCGCCACATTGCTTGTGGCATTCTGCCTATCAACTTTATTCCTTCGCTTTGAACAATCTCTCATGATGTGCCTCTCCTCGTGACACTCAAAGCACTTCACGTGTCCCTTGGACTTTATATGGTGTGATTTTGATCTGTTTTTACCTCTGCTACTACTAAGCCTTTGATGTTATTCTCTACCCCGAATTGTCAGTGCTTGCGCTACTTCTTGTGCCAGACCATCATCTCGCAACTTTCTCTGTCACTCCTTAGAGAATAAGATGGACTTTACCTCTTTTGAGGTAATAGTAGTATGCCCATGCAATGGTGAACTAGCAAAGTGCTTCCATGCATCTAGTAAAAAAGCTAACAACATCATGCCCTATTCTTCATTATTAATTATCTTACTGACGTTCTTCAGATCCATCATGAGTTTATTAAATTCATCTAGGTGAATTTTGATAGACATATATTTAGTATATCTAAATTGAAACATCTTCGTCAACATGTACAAGCGATTGTTCAAATATTTCTTCACATAGAGTGCTTGAAGTTTTGCCCATAATGCTGCGGCATCCTTCTCCTCAGCGACCTCTATTAAGACATCATCCGACAAATTTAACAGGATTGTGCTCTTTGCTTTTTCCATTAGCTCTACCCTCTCTAAGGCTTTCATTATAATCGGTAACTTATCTTCACCATCTAGTGCCTTGCCAAAACCTTGGATTGTCAATAAAGCTTGCATCTTGATGCTCCATAACACAAAGTTGTTGCTCCCGTTAAACTTCTCAATTTTAGATTTCCTCTCAAACATAATTGCAATAACAGAATTTCCAGATAATAATCAAACAAGCAAAAGCTCCAAATCACAATCAAGAAATCAAATCCCAAGCTTTGATACCAATTGTTGGAATATAATACGCGGAAATGACATGATCTTACAATTTATGCCAACGCAAAATCACCAGAAAAATAAACGATAAATAATAAGGACACTAGAAATTTACGTGGTTCAGTCCAAGTATTGGTACCTACGCTCATGGGGAGAGTTAGTAACAAATAATCCACTATAATCGGAGTATTAGAGTCTACAATCGATCAAATGCTCAAGTGTTTCCCATATCTAGATTGAACCACAAACCCAAAGTATTTATAAATAAATAACTCATTTGGACATAAATTCACGGCACAAAATTACCACGCATTCAAGCTCAAAATATAATGCTTTACGTACTCCAAAATCAAGAACTCTAGCATTTGTCTTTCGGGCTTCGTGTTCTAAATCAAGGCTTCACGTGGCTTCAGCTCCTCTTATGTGCGGCTCCCTTCTGCGGCTCATACAGTAGTCACTTTTTATAAGAGAAGAAAAACCTACTCCTTTCTTTTTTGATGAGGATATGGACACTTGCAAGGGAAGAAGAAAAACTTCAATTTTCATTTTCTTTTATCTCTTATTTCTCCTTTTGTCTTGCTTTGCATGTTTCATAGAAAAAAGTCCAAGAAAGAAATTTGTTTCTTCTTTTTTCATCCAATTTCCAATTCTTTGAAGAAAAATTTATCGAAAAATTCGGTTTAGCAAATCGTTATCCAAATTCAAACTTGAGACATTAATTTAACATTGTGCAGGTTACTTGGTGTTTGAGAAGGTCTACATTGCTGTCTTGTATTTTTAGCGGAATTCTCACATCAATTGTGAATTCAGCCGTGTGAGCTTGGCATTGTTCCTTGCTAGTCCCATTCTTCAGAGATAATTTCTCTGAGCTAGGTAATCTCTTTAACTGAATTTAATTTGGTTATTTTGTTACTTAATTTACAGTTATTTATTCCTAATCATGATTGGTGATTTTGTTAGACATTATCGATCAAGAAGATTGTCGTGTCGAGGCTCACAATGATCAATATAATGAGCCGAGAGACATCAGATTAGATTTTTTTATTATTGTGATCTTCCGTCTTGAGTTGTGGTGAATTATCTTTTATGTGGCTAATTACATTTCTTGTGTTAATTTCTAGTAAATTTTCTTATAAATTTTCTTATATAAAAATTGCATTACATAATAGGTCAGATTGCATTTCATGTAAGAAATGCCTTTTTAGGAAAATATAGGAACATAGGAAATTTCATGGTTAAGATAGATTTAGTTATTCCTTAGTTTAGATAATAACATAATAAATATGGAGTAACTTCTTTTTCTAACAAAAAGTCATAAAATATAAAAATTAAAAATTAAAATCATAAGACAAATAGACATGCATATAGAATTACCATGTCATCCGTTCCATATCATGTAGCACATGCATATTTAGGATCATGTAAATTAGATTGCACACCTGTTATGATAGTTCAAGTTATGTCATACGCGTCATTAGAGCAAAAATCATGCATATCAAATTTAGATTAAGATTGCACATAATTAATATTAAAAAATTAGGTGTCATATCATTTAGAAATCATGTTTAGAGCATGCATTTTTAATTATCATTTTGTAGGCTTTTTTCTTTTTTAGAATAAACCTCAATAAAGTCATAGTTTGTTTTGCTTAGGTTAGTCATAATTCTTTCAATTTATCACTTGGGTTTATTGAATGTTATTTTATTGAGTGTGCGTCTACATGACCACCCTTTGCATGTTAGTGGCTTAAGTTCAAATTAATTAAGACTACTTGCAAAATATTTTTGAAATTAAAATGAAAATGTATTGAAAAGGCGTTAGATCAATTTAGCCTAATCATGTCTTCGAACTTATTGAATCTCTGGTTTGCAAAGGTAAAGTATTCTCCTATATTTTACTTAGGTTTTTAATCAACCCTAATTAATTAGTGGTGGCTCCAAATTGAGTAAAATTGCATGTTTAAATGGATAATTTTTTTAGTGTCAAGTTGCGATTGGTAGGACTTGAGAGGGTCCATGCTAAGTCTTCAGACTTAGTAATCCATTAATTTTCTCTTGGGTAATTCACCTTTGGGAAGGTCGCGATAGTAACCATATTACTCATTGTGGGTTCCATCTTTCAGTAGCCTTTGCATTCCTTTTTTAAGTTTCTTCTTTCGCAGGTCCTACTTTCCTTCATCTTCATCCTCTATTTCTCTCTTCTTTTACTTTATTTTCTTCTATGCCTGAGATGGTTTTTGCATTGTTTTTCGTGATGGGTGCTGGATAAATTGATTAAATTCGAAGTGTAGGTTAATATCGAGTAAGGTAGTAATTTTCCTTGTGATGGGTTCGATTCAATGAAGTCTGAAGGTGTTTTTATTTTCTTTAGTGAGGCCTTGTGCCATTGCTAAATTTCTCCCCTTTTGTGGTTTCTGTTTTGGTTTCACCAAGCGAAAAAAAGGATTATCATCCCATCACTTCTAAGTATTGAACTTACTAGTTTCTTTGACTCTCTTGGGATAGAGAATGCATTTGATTTTTTCAGTGGATTTTGAGTTTTCTTCGAAAATTTCCCCGGACTAGTTTCCATTAACCTCTTTCTTTGGTAGAATAATTTCAAGATGCACATTTTGATATCTCCCCATAATATTGGTCTAATTTTGGTTCGAATTTAGTAAAGGATGAAGGTTTTTTGTTTCCCAAGAAATTTCATTTTTCTTCTCATTTTTGTAGGTTCATTGAAGCTTTTGACTGTGATTCTTGAGAAAGTGAAAAACAAGTGGGCGTGCCAAATGCATTTTCACATATTAGCTAGTAGGTGGCTGTGCAAAGTATGGTTGGATCCCTTCTTTGTATTATATTAGGTTGGGTTTGATAGAAAAGGGCTTCTATATGTTGCACAACCACCAATTAGATCGAGAAAACGTCATTTAACTGAGTCGGTAGGCTTTTTCAAAGGTGATTATGGTAGCATATTACCTCAATGAATTGCTAGGGTAACTAGGCAGTTTCGCATCCTTGCATTTTTTCTTTCTTTCTTTCAATTTTCGAACGGCCTACTTTATTGCCTTCTATGCAAGGTCAGTCCATGTAGCCAGTTTAGACCGGCACCTTACATAATTTACATGGAACTGCTCAAGAGATATGCTTTAGATGGGTCAAACCATCAAAACTCAGGAGCTTATCTTTCGTCTTAATTTTTTTAGACATCACTTTGGTTGCCAATCCTCTTGCTTGCATAGTTATGTTGTATAATAGACTTCTCTTCACCCACATCTGATTCCTGCACCAACTATGTGACTGTCGTTTAGGAGGCGAATCTCAGGTGCAATAATAACTATCTAGGCAAGAAATCGTTGCTCGGAGGCCGCCTCACAAGCCTAACCCTCGCACTCCGCATCCTCCTCAACTTCGCTGGAGGATGCCACGCTTTTACCAAAAAGCATGGAAGTGGGAGCCGGAAGAGATAGAATGATAATTGCATGCAAAGAGAAAATGAGAAGGATGAAAACGGAGGAAAGTGGGACCCGCAGTAGAAGGGAAAAAAAATACCAAGGAAATGATTAAGATGCTGAAAGGTGGGATCCACAATGGGTGAAATGGTCATAACGCTTTACTAGGGAGTGTTTTAACCAAATTAGGAGTGGAAAAGCGCAATCCGAAAGGAAAATTCTTTCTAAGAAATTATTTTTCATGAAAATAATTAGTTTTTTTTTTTAATTTGGTGAAATGCATCTGAAAATATATTTTGGTTTTTGGATCTCATTTAGATTGATTTCAATCCATGATTTTATTTTGAGCCAAAAAAATCTTTTTTAAATATTTTATTTTATTTTTATTTTATTTTTCATTTTTCCTCCTCCACCGGTCACTAGACCTTGGTGATAGCCACAACAGGCCATTGGCGTCATTGCCGAAGCCTAGTGAGGGCCGACTTGGCCGGCCTTAGGCTAGCTCAAGCTCGCCAAATCCCAATGAGGATAGTGAGGTTCAAGCTCCTTAGAGGCTGGTGAGCCCTTTGACACATTTAGGCTCTATTTTTTTTTTTCATAGAAAATGAATAATTTGAAAAAAAAAATTCTAAAATTGTTCATCGATATCATCATAAATAAATAATCAACAGAAAATATTATCATTATCAATAACAATTTATTTTTAATCATTTTTGTGGATATTATAAATATTTTTTCATTCATTCATTTTTATAAGCGATATAGAATGATCATTTTTAGGAAAATATTTTATAAATCATTCATTTTTAGCAAAACACATGCACACTTTGTGAAAAATGTACTTGTTTCCTTTGGTAAATGATGTAGCAAGTACTAAAAAATTGGGGCATTTGGTGTGGGACGTGATGGTTAAAATTAACTATGGTACGAATTCGAACATATACTTTTAGTGGAGTCTAATATGAATCTCATTATTTCTTAAATATGTGTAGTTTCATCCTAGAAAATAAGCCTCGGTCCTTAATTGGACCGCCAATGCATATACTTGTTCATATTCCTGAATGCTTGTTTCTAATTAAGTTGAGTTATATATTGCACGCACACCACTTCAAGAATTTATTTTTCTTTTTTATATAATGTTGTTAATCATACAACTTTCTAATCGCTCAAGCCTTTTTTTCATAAGTGATAAAGTTAGACACAAAGACCCAAAGTCTGGAACCCTATTGTCATTAACACCGTTCGATCCCACTCAAAAATCTTCAAAAAAATTAACAAATAATCTTCAATTTACTACAATTATGTTAATTCAATCTTAAACATTTTTTTCCTAAATGAGTTCTAAACCTTTTGCAGTTGCACTAATTTAATCTATTAGTGGTTCGGCCGAGCTAATATGAACGTTAGCCATCCTACGTGACCTTACTAGTGCCGATGTGGACAATATCTTAATAATATTTTAATATTTTTAATATTTGTATTTATTTTTTATTTTTTCTTTTATTTTCCCTTTTCTTCTTTTCTTTCTCTTTTTTTTTTTTTCTCCATTTCCTTCCTTCTTCGTCCAGCCAGTTGTAGGCCTTGGACAAGCCTTGCCACGGCTGATTGAGGCTTAATTTTGCCAAATCCAATAAGATCATGCCTTGCCCAAACCCGGTAAGGCTCTAGGCCTAGCCAAAGGCTGCATGGGCGGACTCACTTAGGCCACTTGTTGGCCTTGCCTCTGGTTGGTCATTGAGCCGGTGACCGATTGGTGAAAGAAGGAAGGGAAGGAAAAAAAAAAGAAAGAGAAAATTCAAAAAAAAAAAAACATTAGCATATTATTTTAAATTGTCCATATTAGCATCTAGGACAGCTAGTGTCTAGTTGGCTCCGCCCCGCCAAGATACAAGATTAATGACTTATTTGAAAAAAAAAATTAGAATTAATTTAACATAATTACAATTGATTTGTAACTTTTTTGATAATTTCTTCCAAAAATCTTTTGAGAGCTTATACTCTCAAAGTCTCGTGGACTACATTGAGACCAGTGTATCACTTGACATCTCAAATAATCTCTCTTCAAGAAAGACAAACATCATATCTATAATATAGCCTTGGTCCTATCCAAAGGAAACTCACAAGGTTGGGAAGCTTCCAAGGTTACGGAACATGAAGTTTCCTTATCATTCTCCAATAGGGTGCAAATTAGGCTGGCCGTACATACATTTAATGTTTGCAATTTATTTCTTACTCAATAGTTTCATCTGTTCACACTTCTGCATTAATCGTACCAAACTCATATATAGGTCAAAAGTGTATGGCGTGTTATGTTCCCCCAATCACATGTTAAATGTTAACGAGCTTAATAAAACATATTTGATCTTACTTTTAACAGGCGGAGTCTAGACTCGAATAATGTGTAAACATGCTTGATGCAACAATTTAAATGGGTTCAAGTAAGTTAAAAAATGGGCTTAACCGTAAATGTTAAATAATTACATATTACAATATTACCCTTGGCTCCGCCCTATAAGGATAACTTCTATAAGAAGTTGGAATAAGATTGGTGTTCTAAAAAATCTCTATTTTATGTGATAGCTGGATTTGTGAGCATACATTTCACTTGCCACTCTGTAGATATTGTGAATTAGAAAAATTCTTAGTCCCGAGAACCTTATGAAATAAAATTATAGTTCTTTGAAGACTTACAGGCAATCCTTTGGAAAGACTGAGAGAAGGGCTGTTTGTGTGGTTTAGCATACTAGTCTTAGTCAACTAAATCCTTCGCACCCCTCCCCCGCCTCCCCCGGCGCGCCCCCGGGACTTTTTTTCTATTTTCTTTTATTTTCTTTCTTTGTTGACTGTATGCACGTTGACCTTGATCCACATTGATAGCCAGCTAGTTAAATTTCCCCGCTTTCCTTTTTTTTTTTTAACTCGGTCCCTTCAAGCTCAGTCCTTTCTCTCTTTTTTCAAAGTTCACAATCCAGATTTTTCCAAACGTTCGCAGCTGACCATGTCCCTGTCTTAAGCTTAATGCAAATGTGTTCATTTAAAATATAATAGAACCTAAATGCCATAAAAAAATAAAAATACTGAAGAGAACGCAAATTCAAAATAATGCAATATCAAAATTATCATTTAGGGATCGGGTTTGATCCCTAATTTTCTTATGTAATGAATAATTATACGGGATTGTCAAAAAATTTGTGTCGATTAGGCAACTTTATTATTCTAAATTTAAACTGTCATGTGGAGGAATATATGTGCACATAATGATAGAATTGCACAATTTGCATTGGAAAAAAAAAGGGGGAGGAAGACGCGACCAGCGTAGCAGCTCCCACACTCAATCACAACCAAGCTCTGCTTACGGCTCCATCGGGTCCGACTTTTTGTTGGTCTTCACCATACCACTTCACCTCACCAACCTCACCAGAGACTTGGACTGATCCCTTGAGAGGTCTTCCCTGAGATGGGAAAGCTCTCCGTCATGACTCCATCAAGCGTCGACTTGTACGAGTCTTCTCCACAAACCCAGCAATTATCTTTAAATGTGAGTAAAGATACTTTATGATAAGCAGATAACCTGGATGCCTAGCCCACCATATTCGCTTTCCACGGAGAATACAATGTAACTATTGAAGCATGAATAGTGAGAGCAATTGGCCAAGTTCACTCCCCCCAACAAGAATTTGCACGTTAGCCGCCGGTGCAGTACAAAAATAACAGAGTAAAGTCCCAATCGTGGAGGTCCCAGTGTACCCCAATCATGTCTCCCAACGCAACACCACACAAAGAAGAAAACCCAGGTCACCTTGTAATCTCATAGTGATGTCATGCGCTTGACCCTTTCGTCGCTAAGTGAAGCATGCACCTTCTCTGCAACTCCCTTCTGGAAAATGAGCATGAAACGAGTTTCCTTTTTCTTTTTTTAAGGAGCTTCATTTGATCAAGTTTAGATGAGAGTTTATATCAAATACCCATCGCCTCCTTTTGCACCTCTCTCTCACTCTCTTTTCTCTCTCTCCTCTTCCTGCCATGTTTGTGACCATGAATGGCCCTGAAGACCATAACCATAGTCACACTTGCTTCGAAGAGATCGTCGATCCTTCATATTTCGAATTATCAGATTATCTCCTTCTAGAAGATGATTTTGAGGAAGATTCTTCGGTGAAAACAATGGCCAGTTCCGCAGAAGATTTCACGGGCAGCTCCAACGGATTCACTTGCCGCGAAGCCAGTGAAAGAATAAATAGTAACATGCAAGTGATTTATTGATTTACCCTCTTTTTTTGTGACTCCTACGTTGGTCCCCCTTTCTTATCAGAAGAAGAGCGTGTCTGATTCAAAAAGAATGGTCCATATTTTCTGTGATCAGGAACTAAATTTTGAATTGATTGGTGATTTTTTTTTTTTTTTTTGGCAGAAGATGCGAGAGTGGAAGGAAGAGCAAGACAGCTACTGAATTTAGGGTTGCATTCAGGACCAAATCGGAGCTCGAGGTCATGGATGATGGATTCAGATGGCGAAAGTATGGGAAGAAATCGGTCAAGAGCAGTCCTAACCCTAGGTAATGTTTGCTTCAATTACAACATCGTCATTCATCAAACATAAATTGATATTTATCTTCACAATTGTTAGTAGTTATTGAATACTTCAAGGACAAAAAGAGCTTTTCGTTTCAATTATAAAATGATATAATAATGGTCGAATCGCTCGCATTTGTTGATCCAATCAGTTTAAGCTTTTGAGAAATGCATATGGCTCGCTAGAACCACTAGAACTGATATTCGTCCGTGCCTAGAGTATCATCAGCAATTGTTTTTGTGATTCGTCTCCTCTGTTTGAAGGGAAAAAGAGAGAAATACTCATTGCCACTCTGTTTTGTGTCCTCATTAAACTAAGTAGAGATTACTCTAACTTGAACCGAATTAAGTCACTTTTCATGCCGCCCGAGAGTCATCCGATCAATATGAGAAAAGGTTGCTCGGTGAGTCCTAAATATGTATATTACTACTATAATTTTTTTTGTCATTTTCGATATTTTATGGGAAAAGTGGTTCTTGTGTGGTGAGAGAATGTGAAGGGTTTATTTATAATATAAAGTGCTCTAGGGTAAAAGGCGATTGTGCACTTTCACCATTTACATTAATTGACCATAACATGGTCAGAACATATACTTACCACACTTTAGCTGAAAGACCACCTGACCCTCTGCACATGGGACACTTTGAAGTGCTCCTTGACAAGTGCATTATCTATTAAAGTTAAACGAAGATCCTTTAATGTAGGCCGACATATAGTGAGGTGTCAAGTAGCGGGGGACCTATTGTCCCCAAACTAGCATTGGGTTAACTCTCATGTTGTATTTATACCACACCTTCTTCATTTTGCATATTGGTCTCCATCCTCACCGTGTGGTTTGAGTTGTATCTTGGCGTGTCAATATCCAACAGTTTGATTCTTTGGGTTCTTATTTCATATACACAGTCATCATAAAGTTTTGTACACACAAGCTATCATTAATGAATGTTCATGGGCCAGTTCCACTTTAAATAAGTTGATCATGCTGCCTTCAGGCTGGTAATTGGGGTTTGAGCAAGTGCGTTTTCTTCTTTCTTCGTTTTTGGCTCTTTAACAGTTGATGGAATATGCATTAGGAAGCAATCAACCGTATTCTCTTCTTATAAATATGAAGTAATTAGTATGAGGGTTTACCTATTGTGTCACATGCCAGCATCTAGAAGAGAAATACAGTGTTCGCATGTATATATAGAGGCAAAAAGAGACATGACAAATCTTATCAGAAGACACAAACAAAATAAACCATCACCCTCCATCATTCAATTTGATTTTGCACCCCTTTTTGATATTTGGAGGGTTGCATTCATCCCCTCCCTTGTTTCGGTGACAAGGCAACCTAATTCTACATCACCATAAAAAGACAACCAAGAAGCATAGGAGCAAGAGATGGTGTGGTTCTCAGCTCATTCACGCAGCCCATTGTTTGGCGCTTTCATGGCCACTAGTTCTCTACCTCTCTTGTTGCTAATAATTGGGAAATTAAAAAAAGAAAAATAGAAAGGCACGCGTGAAATAATCAAAGGCCGTGCCTCTTCAGGTTTAATGGATTATCTAAATTCCTTAGGTGGGTAGGTTCCGAGCTCAAAAACTAATCACTTTACTTATGGATTGGATGATGCATGAGTCAAAAGCTGAGTGATTAACTCCAATATGAAATTATTTGTACATAGTGACACGGGGGATTCTTATTGGATCAACGTAATAAAATCTCGATACTTTCATTTGAAAAGAAAGATCACCAAAAAGGAACCCAACTCCAAACTCATCATCTAAAAAAATGTGTGCGTAGGTAAGTTCCATAAAGTTTTATAAAGCTTTGCACTACATAGATGTGCAAAAACTTAAGCATCTTATTTGCTTTTTTCTCAATCCAAAAATTCCCAATCATGGTCCTTGCAAATTGGAACATCCATATAATATACAAAAATAAACTCTAGATATTAGATATCTTAATCCCTCTTTTTTCCGATTCACTTCCTCTACGACCGCGAACCCCAGTTAGATTCAGGCATGATACACTTTTTCGTTATTAGGAGAACCCAAGTACTCTCTTTCGAATCCAGGAAATAGCTCTCAGAGATCTTTTTTCCTTTTGGAAGATAGAGGAGCGAAATAATCAACCTATTGATATTGGAAGACCCAGAAGATTCTTCCCATGTATCATTTATGGGTCCAGTGGAATTCATAGGTAGAGGAAGAAGCCCTGTCAAATAGAGATTTTTTCTTTCAATCATATTTCGATTGTTAATACGATATATAAGGACCACTACTACAAATAGTACTACACCCTTGATCGTGAAATATCGATTACTTGTTGAACCATGTGAATAGCGTGAAAGTAGGATACTCCAAATTTGGGGGTCCAAGAGTTTTATAAAACGTTCTTGCTGGAAAAAAAATGTGGATCTTTATAATACACTTTATAATTCACATCGAATGCAACTTGGTGTTGGTATTGGAGCAATATCCAACAGGAAGCTACGAATGCCTGGTGTCTTAGCTAGTGCGGACATATAAGTTTGTCGAAATCCATAACGATTGGCTCAATCTACTCAAGTGGACGCATAATAAAAAAAGGTTTTACTTCATTATCATGAAATAAGGACCCCGGTTTTGATGTTTGGCAGCCACTTCGACAAGATGTTGCGAATTTAGCCAAGGATTGGAGAAGATACAAAGAATATTTAAAGTACAACTTAGCTAATGGTTTACACAATATATTAGCAAAAAGATATTCAATAGAATAACTTTGTCGAGCCACGGTTTTTACACATGGAAAGATCAAACTCTCTTTATAAAGAAAAATGAAATGACTTCGTCAACTCTGAAAACTCTGGCGACGCTTGCGAAGAGTACAAGAATTGCTCACCTGGTCTTGATTTGATTGAAAGCAATTTATTTTCTTTGCTGTTGAGAGATTTTATTTCCAATAATTAGCACTAGTCGTAAATATTAATCAAATTGGGATTTACAAAGTCGTGCAAACATATCTATTTTGCTGGGTAAGCAAGAGACTCTATTCATGCCGAGCTTGTGCAGAGTTTTCTTTATAATGGCTTGTCAATACAAAGTTGAACTTACTATTATCGATTTCTGATGTTTGTAGGAACTATTATAAATGCTCGAGCGAAGGGTGCCTCGTGAAGAAGAGGGTGGAGAGAGACAGTGAAGACTCGAGCTACGTGATAACAACGTACGAGGGTGTCCACAACCACGAGAGTCCATGTTTTGTCAATCGCAATTACAAGCAGATGAGCCCTGCCGTGCCTCCTAATAGAGGCTCTCCAATTCCTCTTAGCCCGAACTTCAGTTAGTTTCACACACTTATGTTACTTGCATGATAACCTCACATGAGTAACCTTTGTCTCTTGATGAGCATTTCATAGAAGCTTCTTTGCCTTGATCCCTATCTATTATAGACCTCGTGTATCAACAATACATTTGTCTCGCCTGCTTCAATAGCAGAATCGTCTCATTTGGATGAGGGCGTTTCCCTTTCTCTTTTTAATCTTGACTTATAGAGTTTGTCACTCACGTGTTTCTGATAGAGAAAATTCAATCTTAATAGTCATAATATAGTCATTCCCATCATTTTTAGCTGAAAATTATCTACGTAATGATGTGCCACATAAGATGACCGATGATAAAGAAGTTGATACATTGGTTATTTCCGGTGAAAATTGACTATGGGGATTATATTAGAATTTTGCAGAAAGATTTATGATTAAATTAGTAAAATAGAAAAAAGTTTAAAATCGAATTGACATCCATACAATATATTTAGAATTGATTGCATAATTTTTTCCTTTCTATTTGATTGTATTCCAAGTGCCAAAAGAAAGGTGATACTCATGATTTATTTATTTTTAACAGATCCCATCCACCGAATAATTTCTTGTGATGCACGACTCTTTACCGTTTATATATATATATATATATATATATATATATACCTATCTATATAACAGGACGAAAGAAGGGTTTTTCCAAATTATGGTAGGGAGAGCGTGGAAGTAGGGATTAATGTAAGAGGGCCGTGATTTTCACTTAATATTGTCCAAAAAAAGTCCTAAACCCATTGTACGACCACTAATTCAATCATAATTTTTCTAATTCAGCCAATTAAGTATACTTTTTATGATTTTCTAATATAACCCTTTCGGCCAGTTTTAGCCAGAGGTTAACATGGATGAAACAATGTCATTTTGCAGTTTTTTTTTTTTTTTTAAACTTCTGATTTTTTTTCCTATTTTCCTCTTATCCCTCCTTCGATCATCAGGATGTCGTTGATGGCCGAGCGAACAATCATAAGTGAATATGACCATTTGCCTGTGACCATTCGCAGGCCCTCATCTATGACTGTTCGCTTGACCATCACTATAATGACCCGGACTCCATCTCTAAGTTCTCAAGCAGCAAGAGTTATTTTCGTGACGTCCCAGGCGCGTCGCCATCCCATTTCTTTTTATCTTTTTATTAAGCACATGCAGAAACATACACATAACACCCAGACAACAACAAGCAACTAGGAAAGCAACCATTGCAAACACACAATTACATCAGTTATATTTACAAACCCTTTTGTCATAGGTCGTTATATTTAGGTAAAAGAACGCTTCAAGTGCCATCACTTGGTACAAAGGAACACTTAAGTGTCATAACTTACGAAAGGTATACTTAAGTGCCACATTCGAAGAAAAACGGATCACTTTAGTGCTACTCCGACCAAAGTCCGGCCAAAAGGTTGACGTTGCATTTTTCTGGTAAAGTGAGCCCAAAACCACGCCGTTTTGCATGCTGACGTGGCCAAATAATGCAAAAACGGTGTCGTTTTGGGATGACATGGTAAAAATAATATAAAAATTAATTAAATTAAATTTAGTTAGAATATTAAAAAACTTTAAAAAATGGGGGGGGGGGCCCGTCAACCCCAGTGGCGGGCGGTGAGGGCTTGTGAGCCCTCGCTCAAATCCGACGAGTGGTGAGGGTCGTAGCCCTCACACGGCCGAGCCAAGGGCCATTGCTCGCAGGGGGTCGCCCGACAAGTGGCGGCCCTTGGCTCGGCCGGCGAGTCTGCCGACCCTCGTCGGATCCGGGCGAGGGCTCACACACTCTCGCCGCCGGTCGGCCGAGGTCGCCGACCCCCGGCTAGGGGTGGCGACCCGGCCAACCCTCCCCCTCATCATCGGCCCTTCCGGCGACGGTGGGGAGGGCGGCGGGGCGGTGGCTAAGGGCTCGGCTCTCGGCCACCGCCCTCCCTCCCCCCTTCCTTTTTCTAAATTTTTTTAATTTTAAAATTAGTATTTTTTAATATTTTAACTAAATTTAATTTTAAAATTATTATTTTTAATATTTTAACTAAATTTAATTTAATTTAATTAATTTGAATATTAATTTTTTACCACTTTAACCCAAAACGACATCGTTTTTGCATTATTTGGCTACGGCATGCAAAATGGCGTTGTTTTGGGCTCGCTTTCGCCTTGGAAAAATGCTACATCAGCCTTTTGGCCAGACTTTGGCTAGATTGGCACTCAAATGATCCATTTTGCTCCGATTTTGGTACTTAAGTGTACTTTTCGTAAGTTATGGCACTGAAGTGTCCCTTTGTGCAAAGTTATGGCACTCTAGAGATCTGCACGTCTTATATTTACAATCATTACATGCTCTATGCTAAAAAAGACTGGAGTAAATCTTAGATCCTTTTATCGAGACTGCAACTTCTCCATACCTACAATTCTGAAAAATAACGGGGTGAGTCAGGGACTTAGTAAGTAAAATCCTTAATTCTCTATTAGGAGGATAATTCATCATCAAAATCCAATAGGTACAACATTCGCAATGCAATATTGATGGTAGATCAATAGCAAACTTATTACTATCCTCGACTACATGCAAATGTTCATCACAACATGCTTCCATGTATACTTACCTTTGGCTTATCAAGAAACATATCATCATATCATACTTACGTATAACCGACACTCATGCAAATTCATTTACTGTCGTTTTGACTTGACTAGGCCCTCTCGATTCGACCGAGGCTTCTAGCTTCATGTTGGGCTTCATGGCTCAACCAGCGTGTCCCAGCTCAACTAAGGCATCCTGGCGCTAGCTTACCAACGCATTTGGGCTCAATCCAGGCATCTTGGCTCAACCAAGGCATCCCGTTCAATGAACAACGTATCACCGCCAATGCTATGTGGCAACAGGTGTTTTTTCCTCTTTAAGTGCATCATATAAGCGCATCACACAAGTCAGTTCTTCATCTTTCATCTTAACCGATGCATACAAGACCCGAGGGCGTGTTCATTCAAGTAAGTGTATCATGGGTCTTAACATCATGCTATATAATTTGCTGGGCATAATTCTTGATTCGTGGCTTAAGCCGCACGCCTAGGCTGATGTCTGCACCAAGGTCTCACAACTTAGGCCATCACGGCCTGACGTCGATTCCAAGTCGAACGAACCTTAACCTTGTCCCGGGGCATGAACACACTCAAGTATGCAAACATGAGCAACCATACAAAAGAATATTACAACATACATATGACTTACACGAGTGAACACACTACTAAACTCGACGACGTAAACTATCGCTCTAACCAAGAGTTAGAGATTCTACTTACCTTCGATAAACCTCGATAAACTATAGGTGATTTTACCATGAGAGGATCGTCTTGTGAGGTGGTGGGTGAGCAAGGCCAAGAGAAGGAGATGACATGCAAGAAAGGAAAAGGAGAAGAAATGAGCCAAAAGTCGGAGAGAATGGAGAGGGTGGTTCCCTATTTAGGCTAAGCTTCATTTAATGGCATTGACAAATGGTCCAATGAGCTTTCTTGGAGTGGCACGGCTAGTTTGATGGTGTGGCGCCCTAAGGTTCCAGGGGAATGATTAAGGGCTTTTGTGTCTTCTTCTTATTGGTTCACCTATACCCATGAGTCATCATATAATGATGACTTCGCTTGGCTTGCTCTCTAAAAAAAATCTTGGCATAGTGATTACTAAATCTATCCTTACCACCTAAGATGGCGAGTCACCTCTTCCATTTAATGCTTAAGATATGTTCATCATGAGACTTAGATTTTAGGCATATGTTTCATACATTTCCTTACTCATTAAGCCAAACCCTTGCCACATAAGAAATGAGAATGTTCTAGAGACATAAGGCCCCATTTGTTCTCCTAGAATCCTTCCTACATAAGTTACCTAAGATTTGATCATCAAGAAACTTGGACTTTGGACAACTTGTTCTCCATGTTAACCACATGAGCATGCGATTCATTAAACTCATTAATTAGCTAGCTTCCAAAAGCATTTAATCAATTCTTATCTTTAAGCCAAGAAAACTCTAGATTGGCTTCCTCCTCAAGTTAGGCGTGCAGCCCCCTTCCCCTCCAAGTTGGGCGTGTGGTTCTCCCTTTCTAAGGCAAATATAGTTTGGAGCAATTTTCGAAATTAATATCATTACCTTATCAAACGGGCTCGAAAAATAATAAAATTTTAATATGTTGTAGAGAAGACCTTAGAAAACAGTTTTCATGAAGAATCCAAGCCAAATTCGTTATGTGGAAAGAGAAACAAATTATTGAACATAACCCAAAAATTCGTTCGTCGAGCATATTCAACAGTTAGAGAGAGAGACTCATTTCGAAATTCAAATCTTCACAAAAATATTTGAAATTTTAATGTTGTAGATATGAATGTCATTTAAAAATTTTGTGAATGAAGAATGTCCAAATTAAAAATTGAAGATTTTATAAAATTTCAAGAAAGTAACTTGGTTATCGTTTTCACTATATTGGGCAGGTTCTTTACAGTAATTGATTGGGCCTTCGTCCTAACCATTTCACTTCAAAAAAATATGAAATTTAAGTATGTTATAGATTAGATGTTTTGAACAACTTTCATGAGGAAGTTTCTCCAAATTTGAAGCACAAAGAGCTCTATAAAATTGGAAAGTGGGAAAGATCCATCAGTTTCGAGAAACTGGGAAGTCAAAACCAATGAAACTCAAGGTGGCAAGTCTATGGGGAGATGTGGTGCCCTACTTGGCTTGCAAGATCACTTGTCATCATTCCCTTAGGCCATGAGTCATCCACTTTCATTAATTATTCGAGATACATAAGCCTCCATACTCATCATTCTCATTTAATGCATTAGACTCTTGTTCTTCATTAAGATTGGCCTATCTAACTTAGCCTCTTTGTTGGGATCAAAATAAGGGTCAAAATTGAGAATGTTACAATCATCGATGTCTTGATGACCAATGGAGGGAAAAAAAAAAAGAAATCTAAATAAAAAGAAAATAGAAAGAAATTAAAAGGGGCAAAAGAAAAAAATTACAAATTTTTTAAAAATTAGAAATGACGTCATTTCGTCCATATCACCCATTAGCCTATTGTGCCCTGCCACATAAGACAATCAATATAGAATGGACTGCCATGTTAACGATTTTCAAGCAAAATTAGTCAAACGAGTTAAATTGGAAAACTATCAAAAAGTTTTCTCAAAAGTTTAAAATTGAATTGGCAGCCATACAATTGGTTTAGAACTATTTCAACAATTCTCCTTACCATTTTTAATTGATTCTTCTATTATTATATGATGTATCTTATTTCAAACCTTTTCTTTTTTTCATTTTTTGTCATTTTAATGTCTATTTTAATGTGTATTGTGTTAATTTGAATTTCCAACACACAAGTAAAGTTTTAACATATAAAACATGATTTCACACATATATACCCTTAAACTATAAAATATATATTTCGTTTAGTCAGCACATGCATTAATGTCTTATCACTTAGAATTCATGAGCTCAACATTGCGTCAAGATCTCTCATTATCATCAATTAAGGCTTCGTCAAGGAAAACGGCAAAGGTTGAGAAAAATCAAAGACTATAAAGTATTTGTTTCATCGATTTTGGATCCCGCAACGAAATATCTTTCGTCAAGTATTGTATTTTGATTTTTATTTAAGGAGACTCAAGTTCTGTGTTAACTTTGGATAGAAATGGTCAAATGAGAACAAGACTATACACCTTATAATCTCAAAATCAAAGAAGTCACTGGCCTATCACACAATTAATATTAACGATAATTATTGTCGAAACTTAATCAATGACATCATTTAGACTCACTTTTATATAATGAAAGCCCATTAAAATTAAAGTAGTCTATACTATATTGAAGGCACTTCGATAACGTTGGATATGAACAAGATGCTTAATAAAGCACTGCTTTTTACTAAGTTCAATGACACGACGTCGAAATCTAATTAACAGAACAACACCTAACAGACAACAATCCGAGATAGATATGAGGACACAATATCGGAATCTAATCAACGACATTGGATAGTGAAAGCAACGCATAGTACACACTGTTACTAAATGCGTACATGAACACAATGTTGGAATCTAATCAACAACACTAGATAGAGGCAACATCTAATGAACACCATCTTTAGATGAGGATGGGGACACGACATTGGAATCTAATCGTCGATGTTGGATAATGGGTTAGCATTGGAATCTAATTGACAACACTTCCTGGGATATAGACACTCGTCAAAATTGAATCTATGATGGAAATCTTAAGCTATAGCTAAAGTTAAGTGAGGATAAAGGCAATATAAAGTAGCTTTTGTGTGTTGTTCGGGAGATTGTTTGTTAGATGGCTTGTGGTATTTATACACCAACTTTATAACTGTCAATAGTCAGTTACTTCCTCATCAAGAGTCACTCTACTTTCCATGTTAAACTACCTTATCCATACTTGTTCAACAATAGTATCGTGACTTGTCCAGTAAATATTAATCGCTCCTTCTTTGAGTTTGGCACATTTTTAATTGTTCTCGCTTATTTCCTCCATCAATGTTGTATCTTCATTAGTGATCTTTGGCTTCAACACATGACAACCCACTACTTCATGATATTATATGTCTTTGTTCATCTGTCGAAATTCAGCACAAAATTTCTCAAAGTCCTTAACTATCTTTTCTTGTATGATTTTATATGGTCAGGCCGATGTAGATTATAGCCCATATATGGTCGTGATGGCGACTTAAGAGCTTTTTGTCCTTTATGACTAGCATGTGCTTGTAGATGTATTTTTGGTTGTCAACAGTGCTACATACTAAGAGTGTGCAAAAGAACCAGGACCTGCCCAGACTGCCCGGAACTGGCCCGGAACCGCCTGGAACCAATGGTTCTTGAGGAAATCGGTCTAGTTCCCGGTTCCAATTTATGGAATCGGTGAGTACCGGTCTGATTCATAGTTTCATGGGCGGATCCACCCACCCAGACCGGACCAATTATATTATAATAATATGTTATTTTTTAATATTAAAATAAATTTTGAAATTACTAATTAGCAAACCTAAATTTTAAGATTATATCTCCTCTCACGGTTTCCATGTTTTTATAAAGTGTAAGCTGCCTTTCAACAACTCAACAAATGTCTCTTTCAAAGGATGCTTCCAGGACTTACATAGGGTACTGTGTTCATGAATATGTGGAGTATTGGGGAAATTGTTTCTACAAAAAGAATTCAGTAAAGCAAATGTTGTAAGAGATTGAACACTATTAGGGGATAAAGGAAAATACGATCTACATTTGACAATCATTCAGAACCTTGAACTTAAAGAATATTTTAGATTTCAACTGAAATGATTCAAAAACAGGAAAAAAAAAACCTATTTCTCTTCTTTGGTAGTGTTTTCCAATAAAATAAAGAAAAATGATATCCTTAATTAAGCCGGTTCAATTTAAATAAAGATATTACTCGATATGAAGAGTACTCGTGGCGAGATTTGGAAACGATATTATTATTGGTGAGACCGATTCCATGGATCCACTTAGGAATGGTCCGATTCTCGAGTGAATCAATGCAACTAACGGGTGGATCTCGGTTCCAATTTTTTGGAACCGGTCCTTAGCGGGCAATTCCCGATTCTAGGCAAGGAACTGCCCACCCGGACCATGCACACTCCTACTACATACAAGTAGAGATGGAATGGATATTTTTATATGCCAGTGGAATGAATTAGTTAAAACTACACATACACCATTGTTATATGTACTTTTGTCAAGTTGTGATCACCAAAAACTCGAGGATTTTGATGATTAAAGTCCAACCAAAGATTATCCATGGCCAATTAAAGTACAAAATCTAAATTCAAATCAAAAGTAAGTGGGTTCTAATATGCCTTGAAGCCTCAAGGACTTTGTGAAACTTAAATTACTAAATGACACACAAGCAAGTAATTGGAAAACAAGGAAATTGCTTGGAAACTTTATTGAATTAGAATGGACAGTTTACATTTTTATGGTCATACTAGCTCGATCATTAATGCTTGATGAAACTTTGCCCGTTGGAAACTCATGCTTGATGAACAAGTTGTGCATTTTAATGGTGGTTTTGACGAGTCAATTATTATTTTATAGTGTTCATGATTGTTTAGCTTATTAAGCATTTTCTTCTATCAAGCCTTATGATATTTTGTCATGATCTGGTTTATACCATTAACTTTTTCATGTTTAAGCCTTTATTTTTAGATTTGGCATCCACAACGGGTAAGTTTATTTTGGAAAAACCATTTTAGATGACTGATACACCAAATAGAAATGCATGCATCTATTAATGGCAAGCAAAATAAGTATGTGGAAGTGGATGTATGAAACTAAATAACAAATCATAATATGAGTTTTACTATACTGGATTTGTACCTTGGGATGAAAGATGATGAAAGATGAACTATCAGTGGTATCAATTCCTACACAAGGTAATACACTCTAAAAGCCAATTTTTAATGAGCCACGCTTTTTGCACTTTCTTTATTACTAGTTCACTCATTTTCACAGTATTTTGACCATTTTATCCTTTATAAGTTCCACATTTCTAGCATTCCAATGCTACTCTTGGTCCAATGTGTTGTCCCTCCTTTTATTTGATTTCTTTGTTTTCTTTCCCTATGAGTCCCACTTCATTTATTGCCTTTGTGCATAGTAGAGGCCCTTTTTGGCGATTCAATGTAATATCAAATCAAAGAAAACCCATACATTCATTAAAAAAAATAAAATTGTGTACACAAGATATTCTCCTATCCATCACAAGTCTATGTAATTTGAATTTTTCAACTTAGAGCCAAACGTGAGAGCTTCTTCTTTCTCCTTTGTAAGAGCACTCCCTCTATCCCAATTATGGTAGTTTCCCCTCCTAACCTTAGCCTGAAACTCTTAATTCCTAATTTCATTGCTCCATTAAAATCTAAATCTTCACAAGTCTATGTAATTTGAATTTTTCAACTTAGAGCCAAACGTGAGAGCTTCTTCTTTCTCCTTTGTAAGAGCACCCCCTCTATCCCAATTATGGTAGTTTCCCCTCCTAACCTTAGCCTGAAACTCTTAATTCCTAATTTCATTGCTCCATTAAAATCTAAATCTTCACTGAACCCTTTTACTATTTCATTGGCAATTCCCCTACCCGAAACACCTTTGTTTTGAATCAGCTTCCTCCATTTCCCCACCCATTCTTACACCATCTCAACGTGTTTTTTCTTAACATTCCAACTATGGACATCAATGACCTCTCCCTCCCTACTTCCCACCATCACAAAACAACCCTATTTCTAACTCAATACCCCCCCCCCAATGATACCCCATTTCTCCTTTTATTCCTTTGGTTATTTAAACACTAGCACCCTTCCCAATATAGCAACAATAGGCATCCTTCCTTTAATCCATTGATACACAGGCTGCTTCTTCTTCTCGGTTTGGTCCCTCTGGGCTCTCTCTTTACCTTATACCCATATGTTCTCTCGATGCTATTGGCTTATGGGTACTGTTGGTCGAGAAGGTTTAGTCTTGAGTCTGCCCTTTGAGTTTTTTCTTTGGATGAACTCTAGCATCAAGCACATCGGCTCCATTATGCTCTCTCTCTCTCTCTCTCTCTCTCTCTCTACTAGATTCACAGATCAGTCGATTGCTTGGTCTCCATGAGGTTATAACAATAAGGTGTTTTTATCAAAGTTGTATGAGTCCGTCCATTGTGTCATGCTTTATTTCAAATATTACAAAATAAAATGGGAGCGTCTCAACATGGTAATGCTTGATGATCTATAGCTAAGTCGGGCAATTAGTGTGATTTAGACAAGTCACAACTATTTGAGACGTTGGTTAAAATAGTGGTAGAAAGAAATGAATGGGCTTCAGTGGCTAGCCCTTATAAGCCACCAAATCACAGATGAATTTTATGAGCTAGAACTGTCAAATGTTGGGTACACCTTTGATAGTCCAAACGCTTCGAGCCCTTATTGCTCAGGAAAGGCCAAGCATACTCTTCCTTATGGAGATGAAGAACCAAGAGAAAAATGTCTAAAGAATGAAAAGAATGCTCAGATTTCAGCATTATTATATAATGAATCCAGTTGGCATGGCAAGAGGAATGGCAAGAATAACTGTCCTTGATAGTCACGTCCAATCCTGTTACCACACTGATGTAGTGTGTGCCATCAAGGATAGCCATCCGCAAATGCGTATTAATTTTGTTCATGCCCTGTCCACTTTTGAGGATAGACTTATACTGTAGGAAAACATACGGCATATTAAAATCCATAACACACTCCCATGGATTTTTAAGGGCGATTTTAACGAGATTTTGTATAATTGAGAGAAAGTTGGAAGATGCATAATTGAAAATTATCGATTCAACTCATTTCAAGATTTTTTGAACTCTTGTGAGCTTATGGACATAGAGAGTAAAGGCTACGTTTTCACATGGGCAAATAACAAGGAAGGAGAAGCCTTAGTTAAAGAGAGACTTGACAGGGTTTTATGCACCTTAGAGTAGAGATTCACTTATCCTGCAACGAAAGCACTTGCATTGCTAGCTATTAGTTCGAACCATAGCCGTCTTTTGCTTTCCCTTTCTTTGAAGAAAATGAAGTGAACAAAGGAATTCAAGTTTGAGACATTTTGGTTTGAGGATGAACAATGTGGACAACTCATTAAAACCATATGGCATTCATAGGAACTAGAAAGTTTGGACTTGGCGAGCAAACTCTTTGCGATTAAAAAAGCTTGGCATTCATGGCGAGCATGCTCGGAAGGCAAACAATGAGATAAAAGGTGAAATTCAACATGTTACAAACGCCATATCTACTCCTAATGAAAGTGAGAGACTTAAAGCCTTGAAAAAAGAGATAGAGAAGCAATAAAGATGAGGAAATGTATTGGGGAATACGATTTAGGATAGGTTGGCCCAAGTGGGGAGATAAAAATACTAAATTTTTTTCATGCTATCACTATACAAAGAAGGCAATGAAACATGATTTCTATGATTGAAGCTCTAAATGATTAATGGATCCACAAAGCTGAACAATTGAAAAATCATACAATTAGCTTCTTTAGCGAACTTTTCAATTCAGCAGGACTAAGATATATAGACCTTATCCCGGAGTGCTATCCTTACTTGCTGGGTGGAGAGATAAATTGAACTTAACAACAACGGTGTGAATAAAGGAGGTTAAAGAAGCAGTTTACCAATTGGGTTCCATTAAAAGCCCTTGGCCCAAATCTATGTATATATATAAACTAAGTTGGCCCAAATAGTTTGAATGGTTTATTTACAAGCACAATTAGGACATAATTCAACACTCACTCCTATTAGAAGTGTCAAATTTACATAACTTAGACTCTCTTAACTCATAATTGAATAGAACATACATCACCCTTGTCCTAAAAGTCCTTAACCTAGAAAGATTGGATCAATTCAGGCCTATCAGTCTATGCAACTTCTCATACAAAAGCATTTAAAAAATTCTACCAAACAAGTTGAAAGCTTGGCTTTCGGAGTTAATTTCAATGGAACAAAGTGCACTCACTGGGGGGAGACTTATCTAGGATAATATTTTGATTGTTCAAGAAATACAACATCAATTGTGTGTTTGTAAAAGGAAAAGGAAATTCTAAACAGTTCTGAAATTAGATATGCAAAAGCATATGACCAAGTGGAATGGGGCTTTTTAGAGGCTTGCTTGCAAAAAATGGGCTTTGGTCCTCAATGGTACATTGGGTGATGCAATGTGTTATGAATGTCTCTAATAGTGTTAAGTTTAATGGTGAACAAACTCCTTTCTTCCAACCTACAAGAGGACTTAGGCAAGGTGACACCCTCTTCCAAAACTTATTGATTATATTTGGGATTGTCTTATCCTGCTTATTGAGGAAGTCTCTAGAAATTGGTTCTGTAAAAAGGATCAAGCTTAATAAATGGTGCCCAATTTAATGCTCTGTTTGCTAATGATTTGATCTTAGTTTTAGAAGGAAGAATGTCAACAAATATGAAGTATTTTGAACCAATACTGCGGCAAAAGAACGCTTCAAGTGCCATAACTTGGTACAAAGGGACACTTAAGTGCCATAACTTACGAAAGGTACACTTAAGTGCCACATTCGAAGAAAAACGGATCACTTAAGTGCCACTCCAACCAAATTCCGGCCAAAACGCCGACGTGGCGTTTTTCCGGCGAAGCGAGCCCAAAACGACGCCGTTTTGCATGCTGACGTGGCCAAATAATGTAAAAATGGCGTCGTTTTGGGCTAATGTGGTAAAAAATAATATAAAAAATAATTAAATTAAATTTGAAATTAAATTTAGTTAAAATATTAAAATTTAAAAAAAAAAAAAAAAAAAAAAAAAAAAAAAAAAAAGGAAAGGGGGAGGCGGGTGGGGATCGGCCCTCGGCCGCCTCCCTACCACCGCCGGGAAGGGCCGGCGACAATGGGGGAAGGTCGGCCGAGGTCGTCGAGGCGGCCGGGGCGGTGACCTCGGTTGGCCGGCGGCGGGTTCGCGAGCTGGGGCCAATGGTGAGGGCTTGTGAGCCCTCAGCTGTCGATCGGCCGGGGCCGACGACCCG